>NC_062281.1:141895324-142198354 GCF_902655055.1 Lutra lutra
ATTTGTAGGTGTTTGCAATCTTTAGATAAGCTATTTAGCTGATCTCCCGCTACCCGAAGTAGTCTCAGCCTGCTACTTCTCCGCCATCTTGACTCCTCTCATTTCATTTATCTTTTTAAAAGGAATACTTACTTAAATAATTAAATGAGCAAAGAATTATTCTATTTTCTTACTTGTCTTGCCAACTATAAATTAATTTTTGTTATTAATAACAAACTTAATGTTATTTAAAGTTTCACAGTATCTTTGGACAATAACAAATATTAATATTTTTATGTTATATAAGTTCAAACTTTAAGATGTTTCTGGGGGATTTATAATCAACTATGTTTTTAAAACAACCTAAAACAAGCTTTTCTATTAGTTTACACACCTTGTAATGATATCAAGGATATATTTATTAGTGGGTAATTAAACATTTGAAATATTACTAACCTCTGAGGAAAAGCCTACATAAATTAAAAAAAAATCAGAAGTTTATCTCACTTAGAATAGCTCATTCTAAATTTTCTTACTGCCTTTTGATTATTAATTTAAAAGAAAGAAAGATTATATCATGAAGCAAGTGATGGCAAGAAAGAGAAACCCAGTGCCAGTTAGGCAAAGAACATTTGTATGGTTAAAATTTGTGCATCATTAGCTATACAGGGAGACTGCCACATCAAACAGCTCTAGTCTATTCACAGATTAGAAATACTCAATGCATCTAGTAAAATTTAGAAAATTGAAGGCTTTGCTTTCCTCAAACTTTCATTTATCCATAACTAGGCATAGATCTTTACTAATTCCATTCTGGAAAACAGTGATTGAAGGAGGTCAAGAATGGGCATGGTAGCTGGATACTAGCACGCCAGCACAATTGGTATCAGAGTGATGAATTCAAATGTTGCCACACTGCTCCTCACACTGATTCAGAGGATTTGTTTAGGTAGGATTTGAGGCAGATTATCACCTAACCACTTTAAAGAGTCCAGGCACAGTGAGCAGGCTATGTAGCAAAGGAGAGAACGTGGGTTGTGATGTCAGCCAGGTCTGGGCTCTTCTTGGCTTAATGCTTAATGACCTTGGGCTGACCACTTAACCTCCTGAAGCCTAAAGTAAGTAATCTGTAAAATAAATCTTCG
The DNA here is from genome assembly GCF_902655055.1 of Lutra lutra. Taxonomy (NCBI): domain Eukaryota; kingdom Metazoa; phylum Chordata; class Mammalia; order Carnivora; family Mustelidae; genus Lutra; species Lutra lutra. The sequence goes on from NC_062281.1 coordinate 141,896,449, forward strand.
GGTTTTCCTGGCAGGGTCATCACAAGGATAAACGAATGACCTGTGTCAAGAGTTTGGCATGAGTTGGTAATCATTAAACACTGCTCCTTTTATATTTTTCTTTCTCTGATTAAAAACGTTGATGGGTTTTCCTAGTAAATAACTGAAATGACTAGGTTTGCTATATGTGGTCTAAATCAGAAAATAGAAATTCTACAGAAACCTACCCAGTTCTGAGTGATCTGTTAAATATCCCAATCAAAGAAAGAATTGATAACATAACAGCAAAGAAAACCATTCCTGATAAAAGTCCAGTGTCTTGTTGCCGGTTGTCTGAAAGAAAGAAAAATAACTTTAGCTAAGCATTAGTGTCTGTGGGATGTCAGAATCATTGTCCTCTCTACTCTGTGCGAAGCAAAAGTCATTGATCTCAAAGGAAAAAGGGAAAGGGAGAACAAAATTAACTTTAAATTAACTGGGCTGTGTGTACAGTGACTGTCCTTCCAAACTGCACGACAATACCTTTTTTTCCGAGAAAATTAGGCCGCATGTATCTGATATCAGTGGGTTTCTAGAAGTGCATCTCTGGCAAATGTGGTCAGCATTAGACATTTTTTTTTTTTCTGAGCTTGTGCATGCATATTTTATATAAAACGGTTTAGTGATGAACCTCATTTGGTTTGTCTGACACAAGTGAGAATTCCCAATTGCTGGTAACAGAGTCTAAAGCTGGCCACAATCACAATTGAGGTTTATTGGGTTTTCTTTTTAACCTTTAGAGCAAGACAAAAGTTATGTAGAAGTTGTCACCATTCTTCAAAATTTATTGTTCATGAATTTTTTTCTGCTGAGAAAGGACTTTTGCTCTACTTGAAACAATATATAAGAAAGATTTTCAAGTTGCTATATATTTTGCACTCACATTTTATCTTAAAAGCAATGCTTTTCTTGCATTTTGAAGCATCAATTAATCACCCCAAATCTTTAGATAATTAATATGGTATATTCAACACACGTTACCTACTAGGCTCATCACATTTTCTCCTTAGTACATGAAAAAAATCCTATTTTCTATTTTCAAATATAGACTATCACTGAGACATGACTATCAGACTGAAGTTTGTTTTGAGTGATGATAGATACTGGCTGCCTTTCCATCCTCATTCTTTCCTTCCTCATTCCCTTTAGCAAATATGTACCAGATACTTACAATGTGGCAGACACTTCACTGGCCCTGCCCTCGGTATTTCTCAGCTGTACCTGACATGCACCTGGGGTTTTCCAGGCTGCCTGGTCCCTCTCTCAAAGCCAGCTGGTGGGCAGGGGCCAGGCCAGTGTAGCTAATTTACTCCAAAGTCCTAGGGGGTGGGGTGGGGGGGCTCTGGGTGGCTCAGTCAGTTAAGCATCTGACTTTGGCTCAGGTTATGATCTCTGGGTCTTGGGATTGAGCCCTGGGACCAACCCATGTTGGGCCCTGTGGAGTGGGCTCCCTGCTCACTGAGGAGTCGGTTTGAGGATTCTTTCTCTCTTCCTCTGCCCTTCCCCCAGCTCACATGTGTGTCTGCTCTCTCTCTCTCTTACAAATAAATAAGTCTTAAAAAACAACAACAACAACCTCCACCCTCCAAAGACCCAAGGGAGATATGTAATGAGTGTTTTTCTAGGACTAAAACTCTATTGCTGAAGATTTCATGCAACTAATGTTGCCACATATCTTTAAGCATTAGTGCCTGGGAGAGAATAGAGAATTCCCACAATAACATGGGGCCAGGCAGCCAGGCATAGGGTTCTAAGGATACAGCAGAGTGATTAAGAGGCAACTGAAGATACATGGATTCACATTGGGCTCTGCCCCTTACCGGCCCAGTAACCTCAAGGCAAAATTATAAACTCACTGAAACTCAAGATTCCTCTTCTGTAAAACAGAGATCATAATACCTATCAAATAGGGCGGCAGGGTGCTCCTGGCCTCCCCAGTTCCCACAGAACTATCAAGGTGCAGACCTGGGTAGGTATCTGTAATTAGGTATCTATACTGGGCCTAAGCACTTGATTTACATGTACACACACTGAGTGGCCTCACTTCATGTTTCTTTATGAAGAAACACTTCATATTTCTTTATAATACTTAACTGCCACCTGACTCTTTTCTTGTTGTTGTTCTGTTTATTGTTTTTCTCCCCATCTGTCCAAAATGGAAGCCATGAAGACCAGGCCTTTGGTCGTTTTCTTTTCACTGCTGATTCCCCCCTACCCAGAACAGTGACTGGCACATAGGAGTTGCTTAATGAATAAATGAATAAATGAATGAAAGTCTCAAGAATGTCAATGTAACCTGCAAAAATTCTGATACTATTCCTGCCAGATTTCAATGCAGGGAGATAAATGGTATATCAGTGGTCGGAGGTGAAATAGTTATGCCTAAAGTTTTTCAATTTGCAATTTCTATTTAGGGTATACTGGTCCATTGCACTACCTGATCTCATAATTTTTTTATGCCTAAAACATTTAGGTAAGCTCATCAAAGGAAAGTACTGGGTCATCCTAATGAAACAGGAGCTGGTATGTACAAGAAAAAGAGCACAGACTTCAGGATTTGAAAAACAGGATTTGAATTTTAGTCTGTCACTTAGTATGACTTTGGACAAGTTCCTCAGTTTCTCTGAGCTCCAGTTTTCTCACATATAAAATAGATACATAATACTTTTCTCACCTGGTTGTTTTGAATATTGAACAAATGGTGTATACAACCTCCTAGCACATGGTAGACACTCAAATAATGTTTTTTAAGAAGGAGTTTTGGGGTCGTGAGACCCAGCACCCATTGAAATGAAAATGTATCCAACCCATAGCAAAGGCTGGCTAAGTCCACCTGAATCATTCTTTAAATTCAGTTTTAAGTGATCCTTATTGATTATTTTCCTATCAAAAACATGTAGCTTATCTTATTATCAAGAAATTTATGCCTGAAACATGATTTTTCAGTTGGAAGATTAAAATGGCTGATAAGTAAAGACTACGCAAAAAACCCAAGTAGTATTTTCTTACCAGAAGTAAGACGTCCTTTAAAGATGGAAGCAGTTAGATGCTCAGAATTCTGAGTATCATGTTGGAATGATTTCTGTGTGACCTGGGGAACTTCAACAAAATGAAATAGGGTGAGCTTCTTACATTTTGCATTTAGGTTACCCAGTTTCCTAAAAGGGTTCTTCACTTGTTTAGAGATGATTAAAGTATACTTTAATAGGCTTGAATGTGGAATAAAAGCAAAGGCCTTCAAATATGTGTGTCTTTTCTTCTCCTTTTTGTTTAATTGGGCAAATCCTAAGGAAGGAAACACTGAAAAGACAATAAAAACTACCTAGGGTTTGTAAAACTTCAAGGTGTGTCCTCTAATTTCATGAGGCTTCTAGGCAACAAATACCAAGGAGCTTTACTTAATTCACTGACCAAAAAAATGTACAATAATTGGTCTCTACGTGATTCCTTCCAATAGATGATGCAATAAAGTTTAGGTTTCCTGAAGAGCCTCCAGGATGTTTCATTTCTGCCTTTGCACAATCTTTGAGATACTGCTGGGGAACAGTATCTTGGCTCCATAGAAGAAGCCCAATTTTGATTAGCAGACACTTTGAGGTTATAACACAGGTGTGGAATTCTATTAATGACTTCCCTCTGCTCCTTTCCCACTGACAAAGATCCTGACCAGCCCTGATTAGTCATAACGACTGTCCAGACACAGCTAATGAAAGCTTCTGACCGGGGTGTGGTGAGCAGCCTTGGCACCTAACTCGCTTTCAGTCTGAACCCAAAAGAGTCCTGGTGCTTTCTTACTCATCTCCTCCCTCCTGATATTTAAAAGCTCCCAGAGGTGACTTCAAGGACACTATTCTTCTAGCTGACAGAAGACATTCCTGAAAATGGTTCTAAGCTCTGCATTCCCAAGTGTGCCTCAAGCCCTATTTATTCAGTTATTCTGATTTCAGTGTTCATATTTTTCTTTTTGAAGAATTACTTGCAGGACCAGGGAGGAATCATGATTTGAGGCACCTTTAACTGCCACCATGATATCACAGGCTTGTATAACAAGCTGTATGGCCCAGACAGCTCTCTTTGAGAAAATTATCACGGAGTTTCAATAAAAAGGTTCTTATGGTCTTTGGAAACTTTTGAAAAAGGTTGACCTGGGTGCAGGCAAAAGCTCAGTAGTTTTCTAAGAACAATGGGTAGGGAATTTTAGAAGGTGAAAACATCAGAAGAACCAAAAGTTCTTTTCTGTGTTTTTATTCTGTCTTCTCTACATCGAGAGGAAAATGTTGCACTGTGAATTGTGACAAATCAGGAATTCTTTTTGGCTTCTCAATGCTTCACTAAGTCTCTTTTGTTCCTGAGTATGTGGTTTCATCAAACTCTGGGAGCAAGGTTATGCCCCAATGGTCACCAGCCAGGTTTATTCATCTAAATTAGTATTTTTGTAGACTGATGTTCAGTCTTGGGAAGCCCAAGCAGGAGTCTGCATCTACATGATTTTGAGATTTTAAGACTAGATGTATTACATTAAAATGTAATGCAATTTTTAACTTGGCAAGATCATAGGTTTATAGCATATGTTGCTAGATTATTTTTGTTTTCACTTTCATTATTTTAAAATTAGCATTTTTATTTAAAAGTAATATGTGGTGCTGTGGCTTTTAATGCAGGTTAACTTAATTCTGTTGTATAAAGTACAGGTGATTATTTAGCAATGAAATTTTGGTTATTAATTTTTTTTACATAAAAATAATGTACCTATCTAACTAGGGCTTTATTAGCCCTAATAAGGAGAATAAACACAATTATCCTTTAGGGTCTTTTTGTTATCATAGTTTCAAATCAACCAGGTGCATTAATTTAAATTAGATTAGTCATTTTTAAATTCTTTTAAGACATGATTAATTGTCAGAGCATAATTTCACAAAGAATCAGATATCTGAAGTAAGACAATTTATAAACAAGATTGTCAGAGAGGAAATCAAGCCAATAACAAAATTTTTAAGCATAGGACTGAAATTAAACTGTATATAGTGTAATTTCATGATATACTGCCACCATGTGGCTAGGTCATTTCTTTTAAATCATACCTAATATTTATCATTATAAAAGCAGTAACCTTAATAGAGAGAACTGTAAGAGGAAAAATAAAAGGGAGAGGAAAAGAACCATCCCTAATCCTATCCCCTTAATCCTTTTGCTGTTAGCATTTTATAGTATTTCCAAGTATTTTGACACAGAAAAGCATTCAAAAACGCAGAATGATGTACACACACACAGAGAAACTTTAGAACTAAAAAAACATTTGTGTCTATCAGCTCTAATCATCAGTATGTTGCCTAATGTGCCAGAAAAATACCATGATATCTTCATTGTTGATTTAATATCTATGGTGCTATAGCCATAATGAGACCATTCTGTCTGGGCTCGTTTCCCTCCTAGCACATACCTGAGTATACTCAGAAACTCAAATTATCTCTAAGTTGGTAAGAGTTTTTATAAACCTTATGCAAACTGGTATCTGACTTTAGAATTAGTCTTTTCAAAGACAGTGCATTTAAACGAAATTTAGAGGGGAGTTAGAGTGGTTTTTTAAACAAAAAATGTAGTCTCTTGTTCTTGAATAAGACTAGAAGCATATAGCATAACTACAGTCTGTACCATATCAAATGCCAGCCTATTTTAATCAAATATGCTCAACAGTGCTTGGTTTTAGTCATGATGTATTTCATCTGTTTCTGAGGGACGATACCAAATCTTTTCTTGAGCCTTTCACTCTATGGCTATACCCTGGGGCAAAGTGTGTTTTATTATTCTTTTTAGGTGACCATTAATTGAGTACTGAATATGTTCCAGGTAATGTCCTAGACATTACATGCTTTCTCTCATTTAATCCTTCTATCAACCCAATCAGGCAGAAAATATTATTGTCCTCATTTCATGGATGAAGAAACAAAGGTGTACAAAAGATAGATGACTTAACCGAAGTCACCTAGGTAGAGGTCAAAGAGTGAAAATTCCCATTCAGTCATGATGCGTAGTTTTGCTGGTCACTGGCTCCATTAATTAATAGCCTCACTTCCACAGCAGGATGGCTGTGGATGGGGCAGCTCAGTCAGCCGTGTAGCAGGGGCCCCCAAGCTGAGACTTAGTCATTGTACCTCTGGGGGCTGGCCACGGTTTGTTAGAGCTGCTTGGCCTTGCAGGACTCCAACCCCCACCACAGCGAGCTATGGTTGGGCTCACCCATGTAGCACTGATTCCTAGAATCTTCCAACCTACAGTTCTTTCCTCCTGGAAGCCAACTACTTTCTTATTTATACATATAAGGCACACTAATTGTAGGATGCTTAAAAAGTATGGAAGAGTATAGAGAAGAAAGTACTACTTTATATTTGTTCACAGACTAGAAGCAATCATTTAAAAAAAATTTGTGAATAATCTTTTGTGTGTCTCTGTACCATAGTGTAGATCACACTCTTTGCTAAGTGTTGTGTCTTGTTTTTTCCTTTCTTTCAATATTATATCATGAACATTTCCTCATTTTATTAAAAGGTGTTCAAAACTGTCATACTAATAACAATTTAATATTGTGTTTGTGTATTTATTCAGTCATCACCCTGTTGAGAAACTGTCTAGTTTGGTGGTTTCAAATAAATCTTTGGATTCAGACAAAACTCACTTCAAATTCTGGTTCCACCACCTGGAAATGCATGGCTCTGGGTAAGCTGCTTAACCCTTCTGTGTCTTCATTTACAAAATGAGATAATAACAGCACTTCACCCCTGAGATCTAATGGAATAGTTCATATCAAGCACTTAGTACTGTGCCTTACGCAAATTAAAAGCTTAATAAGCATTAGCTATTGCTATTATTGGACTTTCAGGTTGTTTCCAAATTCTTACTATTATAATTAGTTTTTGGGTAAATATCATTGTACATAAATCTTTTTTCCATATCTCTCATTTCCTTTTTTTAAAAGGATTTTATTTATTTATTTTATTTATTTATTTATTTATTTAATTTATTTTATTTATTTATTTATTTATTATTTTATTTATTTATTTATTTTATTTATAGTAGATTTTATTTATTTAAGTAGGCAGAATGGCAGGTAGGGGGGTGGGGAAGCAGGCTCCCTGCTGAGCAGAGAGCCCGACCAGGGGCTCAATCCCAGGACCCTGGGATCATGACCTGAGCTGAAGGCAGAGGCTTTAATCCACTGAGCCACCCAGGTACCCCTTATTTTCTTAAAAAAATATATTTTAGGGGTGCCTGGGTGGCTCAGTGGGTTAAGCCTCTGCCTTCGGCTCAGGTCATGATCCCAGGTCCTGGGTTCAAGCCCCATTTCGGGCTTTCTGCTCAGCAGGGAGCCTGCTTCCTCCTCTCTCTCTGCCTGCCTCTCTGCCTACTTGTGATTTCTCTCTGTCAAATAAATAAATAAAATCTTTAAAAAAAATATTTTATTTGTTTATTTATCAGAGAGAGCGATATAGAGAGTAAGCGCAAGCAGGGGAGCAACAGGCAGAAGGAGAAGCGGATTCCCTGATAAGCAAGGAGGCCGATGCGGGACTCAGTTCCAGGACCCTGGGATCAAGACCTGAGCGGAAGGCAGATGCTTAACCAACTGAGCCACCCAGACGTCTCTCTCTTTATTTCCTAAGGCTAGATTTCTTTAGTGGAATTACTGGCCCAAAGGGTATGGACATTTATAAATCTTTATTTACTTTTGCCTTTGCCAATCTTGGTGTCAAAGCCGTGCTACCTGAGGCCTGTATCTTAAAGGCTTTGACCAGAGCTGACACAATAACTTTTCTAGACCCTCCTTTCAGTAGCTTCTAGATAAAAGAGGTATCATATTAAAAGACACAGAGGCACAAAGGGTGTTTTTCAAATTATTTTTCTTAAAACAGAAAAATCTCCTTTTGGGTTCTCTCTTTCTAATTTCCTTCTAATAATCTCAGCTGTTTCACAGTGTTTATGTGCTATTTTCCCAGGCCAGTTTAGTTCTAGGGTTGGAATTTGACCTTATTGGGTTAAGAGTAATGGTAAGGATTTGACACTAGTCTGAGTCAGTTGGCAAAGCAGACGACAATGGGCAGACCTATCAAATAGGGAAAATGGTATGTCAGGACAAACTCATTACCACACCTAGAAAAACAAGTCAAACGATGAATAATTTCATGAGTTACAGTGTCATCCTTGTGTATTACAGATAGGTGGATATGCCTAGACCTATTCAAGTATTATCTTCATGCTTATGTTCCTGGCTCTAAGTACTTCCTATGTCTAGGGAGAAGAAGGTAAGAAAGTGATCACATGTTTAAAGAAAAAGATTAAGAAGAGAAAAAAGTAAAAAGCAGCAGCAAACCCAGGAAATTTTCCTAAGTGACATGGAACACACAGAGGCATGGGTCTGATGTCATTGTGTGACAAAACTCTATGTGCAGGAATGGGCAGCTTCCAAGTCTTACTCAGTAGTTTTAGATTCTTCAAAAGTGCGACCTTGCTCTCAAGCATATAGCATGTGCCAATTCCTGAGTCTGAATAGACTAGTGGACATTTGTCATTTTTTAGTTGCCCAGCCCCAGGACGTACTTCTTTGTGGGCATCCTAAAATAGGTAAGAAGCAGGTAAGGCTTCCCACTGTGGAAGCCTTGATGGAACAAAGCCTCCCTCTCCCCATTGCCAACAAGTAGCTACAAGCAGATGACCTAAACCTACCCATTCAGATGCTTCCACAGGTACAGAACATTCAGCTCCAGGAAATTTCTTATAGCAGCAGCTATACCCAGGGTCTGGTAACAGTTAGCATCATGGGCAGTCCAGACAGGGCGCAGGGCAGGTAGTGGCAATGACCACAGTGCCAGCTGCAGGGTCTTCACCAGATTCTTCCTAGGCTGCAATTTTTGGCTGCGGTTCTGGCTCTTGCTGTCCCTTGTATCCTACTTATGATCATTTTGCCAGCCTTCATATTGATTTCTAGCTATCTTTCCAATAGTTCCTTTTCTGCTTAAAAAGAACCGATTTGGTTTTTTTGCTGGCATCAAATCATAATAACTGTAAAAATTGCAATAATAGGTGGTGAGGTAGATAGGTGAGATGTGGTAGGACAAATAGTGATCTCCCTACCCCCTCAAAATATCCCTGTCCCAATCCTTGGAGCCTTTGAGTTTATATATATATATTATATAATTGATATAGCAAATATTTATTTGCTGTACTTATATTTAACTATATTTTATATATAATTATTTGCTGTGGTTATAAATATTTATTTATAAATATATAATATAATATTCATATAAGTATATTTATATAAACAAATAATATATAAATATTTAATATTATAAAATTTATTTACAAATAAATGTTTACATATAAATTATATAATTTATGTAACAAATATATATTTATATATATATATTTCTATATATAGACTTGAGATGGGGAAATTATCTTAGATTATAGGGGTAGGTCTGAATGAAATCACATTTGGTGGGATGGTCAAGGCACAAGGCAGGAGGGTCAGAGAGAAAGAGAATGGAAGATACTATGGTTCTGACTTTGAAGTTGGAAGATAGGACCACAAGCCAAGGAACGAAGTCATCCTCTAGAATCTGGAAAAAGCAATGAAACTGATTCTCTCCTAGAGCCTCCAGAAAGAACATAGCTTTGCTGATATCTTGATATCAATTTTGGATTTCCCACCTCCAGAATTATAAAATAATAAATTTGTATTGTTTTAAGCCATGTAGCATGTGACTTAAGCTTGTAATAACTTGTTAAAGCAGCAATAGGAAACTAATATAGAAGATATTACTTCTTCATGGAAAATCATAATCTTTATTCTTTATTAGTGGATATTGTGAACCTCAGAGAGATTGTAACTCTTATGCATTATTTTTTTATTCTATAGAACTCTGATTCTTTATTAGGAATAGGACATGAAGAAGATTAAATAAATGCAGGTGATTAAACTGAGTAGTATATCAGGGAACATTGTGTGTCAGTTTAACCTGGTTTAGTAACCATGAATCTACACATTTATTTACATTTATATCTCAAATGTGAATGACTCAGAAACCCCTAACTACAAGTAATGGAATTTTTGAAAAGTACAATTCTGTGTGCCTGCCTCTAATCTATGTGCGATTTAATATCATTTATATTTAGTTCCATTGACATAACATTTGTCTTTTTCTCTTATAGTCTTTATAAGTTCTGAAAAACTAATGAGAATCTTCAAGGAGTCATCAGTAATGCAACAACCAATGGTGTTTTGTAAGAACAAAACATCATGTGGTTTAATACCTTTGCTCATACTTGCCTTCCTCTGGAGAATTGTCAAAAAAAGAATAATACGATTTCTCTGGGAAACTTTCCTACTTCAAGTAGCAATTCAAGCAAGTTAACTAATCATTATGAAATATGACTGCCCTTCCCTCAGGCCTCTGACTTGTCGTTAAAGGGATTATGGAGCCTGTGCCTTTCCTTCATTGCAAAGAGACTTGTATACAGCAGAGTTGAACAACACTCCTGCTCAAAAGTCATCTGTTCAATATATATATTTCAGTAGTATTTAATTTAGGGAACTGGTTTTCACATTTACAGTGTTGGCTTTCTACACTCAGAAATTATCTTTTCCCCTTTGGGGTTCTTTCTGTACTGCTTAAAGACCCCAGGAACAGAAATTTTTTATAGTGACTTTCCAGGGTGGTGGTGTAGTAGCTCCAACTTTAGCAGTCCTCAGTGGTTCTCAGAACCTCAGCTGAAGCTTCACATAGAGAGGTGGGGCAGGGTCCGGGCAGAGGGGGTAATATGGGAGTATGATGGTTCACTGGCACAAAGGTCCTGCATCCTGTGCTTCTAGGGATCCTGAGCTGCCAAGGTGGGCTGGAGTGCTCAGTAACTCAGGAAGTGGTGGGCAGGAGAAAGAGGAGCCGAGAGAGGTGACCAGATAATACTAGAGATAATGGCCTGAAATTCTCATGTACCCACCCTGTTCTGACCCCCAAAATCACTATTACTAAGGCAATAGCTTGGGCAATCAAGTCTCCCCATTTCTGTCCACATTTCCTGCCCACACCCTACGTCATATTTCATGACACTTCTTTCTCTTAAAGGGTGTGTCTAACCCCTAGAGCAGTGGTTTTTACACTTTACTGTAGAAGTATCACTTGGCTAATGGCTCAGCAATCTGCATTTTAAACTCCTACCCAAGCATTTCTAGTGCAGATGGTCCACAGACTCCACTCTGAGAAGCACTGCTTTCTCAACCCTTTATTGGACCAAGACCAGCTAGCAAAACACATTATGAATGCCCCTGTGGAGGTCCTATCTTTTTATTTTATTTTATTTTATTTTTTCAGTATTCCAAGTGGAGGTCCTATCTTTAAGAGAACCACCTTTTCCACCTCTACTTTGTCTTCATCTCAGACTGCCCCATCCTATTCCCTGTTCTCCAGGTTCCTGGGGTCCTGTGGTTTCATTTTCATTGCCATAACCCAAACGTGCTTCCACATCTTGTATTTAGGCCAATATAGAATTAGTTGATAGCATCCTGTAGTTTCCTCTTTTCTCATGTATTTGCATTTTCATAACAAACATTACATTAAAAGTGAACTTCTCCTGGCATTGTTTTATTTTTAGCTAATGTACAGAGGAGGATTTGGTGGGGTGGCTGAGGGGAGGTTGACAAAGGACCCTCTTAGGTCTCTTAGGAAGACCAGCAAAGCCATAGTGCAGGTGCTGGAATCCCACCGGATGGCTGATGTCCTGGCTTTACTGTTACCGGCTTTAGAACATTTGAAAAAACTGATTAATCTCCCTGGTCCTCATCTTCTTCAACTGTACAACTGTAATAAAACTTTCATAGGACTTTAGTGATGGATAAAGGACAATTCGTATGTAAAATGCTTATCATGGTACCAAACACATAGTAAGCATCCAATAAATGTTAGTTATTATCTATATTATATTATTTTTATATTTTACAGATAATATAATACAACTTATGTGTTATATATAATTTATATATTATAATTTATATTTATATACTGTAATTCACATATATTATATATAAATTATATACAATATATAAGTTATATTAAACTATTTTATTTTCTATTATTTGCATACACTCTTTATTACCAGGATAAAAAAATATGCATCTCCAATCTAGAGAAACTTCTCCTGTGTGTTTGCTAAAGCCTGCTATTATATTCTGAGGTTTATTTTTTTTTCTTTTTTAGTGTAACACTTTGTTTTTCATTAAAGTCCAAATACTCAGGGTGCCTGGGTGGCTCAGTCGATTAAGTGTCTCCCTTCGGTTTAGGTCATGATCCCGGGGTCCTGGGATGGAGCCCCACATTGAGCTCCACATTGAGCCCATATATCTGGCTCCTTGCTCAGTGGGGAGTCTGCTTTTCCCTCTCCCTCTGCCTGCTGCTCGCCCTGCTTGTGCTCTCTCTCTTTGTCAAATAAATAAAATCTTTTTTTTTTTTTTTTAAAGATTTTATTTATTTCTTTGACAGAGACAGATCAGAAGTAGGCAGAGAGGAAGGTAGAGAGAGGAGGAAGCAGGCTCCCTGCTGAGCAGAGATCCTGATGTGGGACTCGAACCCAGGACCCTGAGATCATGACCTGAGCTGAAGGCAGAGGCTTTAACCCACTGAGCCACCCAGGCGCCCCTCAAATAAATAAAATCTTAAAAAAATAATAAAGTCCAAATGCTCTAAGGAAGGAAAAGAGAATAAGTGTAATAAATCATTTAATTCTTACTATAAATGAGTTTGTTTGGGGTTTTTTTGGAAACTAGGTTTTTAAAAACCAAGGGAAGTGATACAGAAGAAAGCTGGGGGTTTGCAGGATAAGCCACATCTACTGCATGATTTACTCTGCAATACCATTTCGGCATAATTTTGAAAATACATTGCTTGGAGATATATCTCTTCAGTGGTACATACATAAGGATTTTAGAGGGTAAAATAGCAAATTCCTGCATGGGGGGATATTTATTGCCTGAGCTATCTTTCTTCATAAATAAATCAGCCTTTAATTAGTGGGAAAATTGGCTGGTTAAAAAGCCCCATTTTCAAACAAGTTGGTTAATTAAGGTATTATAGAAATTGTATTTTTTAACTTTTTTGATTGTGAAGGAATTCAAATCTTAGTTGTGAGGTTTGATTCTTACTGCTTTTGTTTATAAGATATTTATAGTGCTATGTAATTTATTTTTTTATGATTGTTTTTATTGACTGTCTTCTCTAAACGTCAGAGATCTTTGTCTCCTTTGTTCACAGAGATTCTGCAAGTACATAGCAAGTGGCTGGGACATGGTAGAGGCTGCTTGAATATTTCATGAATGGCTAAATGAATGACTGTCTTTTCCTAGATATCTTTTAAAAAAGCAATTAATATTAAAGATTTATTAAAAAGCAATTTGGCAACTTGCATTAAGCATCTTAAAATTTGCTTAAGTCTTGATTCAATAAGGTCTAAACACATAAGGAGAGTTTACCTAAAGGGCTATTCCAAGAAGTTTATTGATAATGGAAAAAATGGCATGACCTAGTACTGCTGAAATGGGGAAATGATTCAGTGTATTAGAGTACACCATACACTGTATGACCATAAAATAGATTTTTTAACTCAACAAGAGAGATGAAGTAAGAATATAAAACAATATATACACTACAACACCAATCATTAAAAAAATGACAGCGAAAGACACATACCTTGATTTTACTTATATGTGGAATATAAGAAACAAATCAAATGAACAAACAAACAACCTCTCTCTTAAATGCAAAGAACTGGTGGTTGCCAGAGGGGAGGGGGGATTGGGGGATGGGTGAAATAGACAAAGGAATTAAGAGGTACAAACTTCTAGTTATAAAATAGTTAAGACATGGAGATGAAAATTATACCATAGGGAATATAGTAAATAATATTGTAAGGATGTTGTATGACAGATGGTCACTACATTTATCTTGGTGAGCACTGATTCATGTATAGAATTGTTGAATCAATGCCGTACACCTGAAATTAATATATCATTGTATGTTAGTTATACTTCAATAATAAAAAAAATGTGCATGAAAAACTAGTGTTAAATTCATTAAGATGTAAACAGCAGTTATTTCTAGGTTGTATATTATAATAAAGTTGCATTGCTTTTACAAACAAAAAAATTTTTTGAAAAGGTTTAATATTAGCACTTTCCCTGCACATAGTCACCATTTTTCATTTAATGTGTCTTGGAAGAAATTTGTATGGTTCCTCTTAGCTATGTGTTGAATTGGATAGATGCAGTTTTTCAGGAATATCTAATTTTAACTAGCATTTTTGCCTCAAGTGATTTCTTTTCCCCCTTAGGAAACAAAGACTTTACATTTAGACTCATTGTAGGGTGGCTATGGGTTCTATTTTCTTCCACCTGAGGTTTTGGACCTTTGCCTTTAAAGGAGAACATTTGTGGTCCTATATTAAACTTGTAGAAAACTTCAATAAATTGCTCCTTCACTTTGATGTAATCGGTTAAAGAAAGAACTTGATGAAATTGCTGAAAGCTGGTGATGACTAAGAAAACTTATGTTCTTGTTTAGGTGCTTTTAGTCACTAGCAATGTGCTATTTAGCAAGTCATGCCTCAGTTTTCTCATTTGTAAAATGATGCCAAGTAGACTACCAAATATGGCTGGTGTAAAGATCAGACAAGCTTATACATAGTAGTACTTTGCAGATGGTAAGTAAATATTAGTCATCATTTTGAATCATCTTGCTAGACAATTCTAAATTTCATTTAAAAATAACTGAGTTATCAACTAAATTCTCACTGTTATAAAATGGCATATAAAGTCTGAAGAACTTTTAGCAATATAAACTTAAGAAAGAATATTGTAATTTAAAAACTAACTTTTAAAAAGGAACTGATAGGGGCGCCTATGTTGCTCAGTCGGTTAAGCCTCTGTCTTAAGTTCCTCAGTTGGGTAAGACTCTGCCTCAGCTCAGGTCATGATCCCTGGGTCCTGGAATCAAGTCCCACATCAGGCTCCCTGTCAGCAAGGAGCCTGCTTCTCCCTCTCCCTCTGCCACTCCCCCTACTTGTGTGCTCTCTCTCTCGCTCTCTCTCAAATAAATAAATAAGATCTTAAAAAATAAAAATAAAAAGGAACTGCGAGCATTGCAAATTATTCCCTTGATAATTCATTTCTAAGATTTAGGCATTAGGGGGCGCCAAAAGAACTGTTTAGTTTGCCATTTCACTCCCTCTGCTTATGTAGCCGCCATCAATGTTTATAATGTATGCTAAAGTGTTTAAAAAAAAACCCACTCAATTCCAAGATGCTATATTATAATATTATAATAAAGATGGTATTAGCAATCCATGTGATTATAATTAAGTGCTTCAGTTCTGAAAAGAAAAATTTCAATCTAGTATATAAGCTACTTACAATAGGGAGACATCATGAGGTTAATGAAAGACATTGTGGAGTATTATGACATTTACAATAGATTCTCCTTGCTACTATTGAAGTCTATTTAGCCAAGATTTTACTGAATGATGTGTAAATGGATAGAAAATTAAACTAATAATATTAAGAGCAGGGAAATATCTGAAGATAAACAATAGGTCAGCTAAATTTTGCTGAGAGAATTAAGTAATCCCATGATTAAGTGTCTTAACTTTCTGATTACTTTGCATATGGTAGGTAATCAATACTTATTGATATGATTTGATTTGTGTCTCTCAGGAGAATATATTGTGTCAGAGTGGCCTAAAGAGTTTAACCTAACTCTTAATAATGTGTTTCAAAACAAAGTCTTAGATCATTATATGCCTCATGGTCATTCTGAATGCTTGTAAGAAATGCTTACTCTTGAGCAACCTGCACACCCACTCCCTTAGACCCATGGACACAGACCCTCGGGGAGCAGGGACGATGAACATATATATCAGCTGGTTTTTAATTGGTTTTTATTCCCGAGAATGTTTGAGAACCATTACATAAATTATAGTCAGCCTTAACAAAATCAAAGCAAAATGACAATTTAAATGTAACCACCTGCCCGACAATAGTTTTGTCAATATTGATACAAGAAGAGAGAACATATATATGTATATATATAAATATATAAATTATAAATTATATAAATATATAAAAATATATATTATATATATATATACGTGTGTGTGTGTGTGTGTGTGTGTGTGTATTTAGGAAAGACGGATGTCAAAAGAAAAGCCAAAGAGATTAAATATATAAATACACTCACCTGTTTCAGGTGTTTTGTGAGAAAAGGGGGAACTCCAGGGTTGCCAGTACTTTTTACCTGTTTCTTGGCATCTCACTTGAAATATATAATTAGTGTCTGACTCCAAGTAGAATTCTGACTGTTGCTCATATGTAAAATTGGCATCAAATTCCTTAACCTAAAATGAATGAGTAACAACGATGAAACAATACAGTGTTCTTTGAAAACGAACAGTTCTTCCATTTAGGCAGAAATGTATGGAGCACCTATTATTATTATTATTACCATTATTATTATGTTCTAGGCACTCCTCTAGACCCTGGGAAAACAAAGAATAGGGCCCTTTATATAAAGCATAACCATAAATAACCAAATACGTGTTATTTAACATTAAAAGTGAAATACACATTGCTTTGTATTTGACAGTGCATTCAAGCTTTTAAATCTCAAGTTAAGTCCAAAATGTAATATATTCTTAATTTTGGAGTAGCTGATTTTGATGGGATGGAGGAAATGGGGAACCTAAACGCAGTTGTTTGAATTTAGACTTTCTTCCCCCCTTCCCCTTCAATCTCTCTCTCTCACTCTCTGTGCAGTTGGATATTTACATCAATAATTCTTCATGAATATTGAAATAATTTCACTTGCTAGTGATGACTTTTGGAGAAAATTACTCACAAACTAAGCTGCTAAACTGGTCCTTATTGTAGACTTTTGCTGATTCTATAAAGCCTATATATGTGTGTGTGTGTGTGTGTGAGAGAGAGAGAGAGAGAGAAAATAAAACACTTAAGAAGGCTGAGCTATGAAAATCCAATGGAAGATAAGCATGCACATAGCTGAGGTCTAAACTTACAAATCATTTTCTGGAGCACTATGACTTGCTATAAAACATAATGAAAGGCGACCCCCTGACAAGCTGGTTCAAATAGGAGAGAAACCATTTACATACCTTCCGTATGTTGTAATAAGTGGATTGACTGAAAAAAAAGTGAAGCATGATTGAAAGTAACCATAAAACATGGCTAAAAATGCACTTAGACAATAACAAGGAAGAAACAGTTACAAAGACTCATGAAAAAGAAAGTTGAAACTGTAAAGATTTTTTTAAAAAAGAGCAAACTATCATCAACCCTACTGAGGGATTCTTCTGTGGAAACGCAATCTTAACATAAATCTTTAAAATCTGCAATGTGGTGAAAATGTAAAATTCATGAAACTATCTGTTTTGGGAAAGTCATGCTCCATCTAAAGTACCATTCCGAGTTTCCATAAGCTATGTCTCCACCCTTGGCCCTTGGAATTTTGTGCCATGTAAATATGATGGGCAGGCATCTAGGGTCTCCTGGGATCCAGGGAAGATTTTACTTGTATTTGGAAGTTTGACTTTCAAATGTACTCTGCTTCTATTTGCTTCTCTTGGAAGGGAGTTATTCTCTAGTATGTCTCTTGCCATTACATTTATAGATAAGTCCCCTTGAAGAAGAGAAATACACTAAAGCACAGCCAGAATTCTAAAATGCAAGAATTTTACAGAACTGTTAACAGACTTTTTTCCACCATGAGGCAACCCAGGTGACTACTCAGGGTCTTGTAAGCACAAGTTGTTACCTCAAGTTATTTTCGGAGGCTAAAACAAACATTGAGAGATGTAATTGAGTGCCTATGTAGAGGGTATGATCTCAAGTGCAAGAAATATGACTATTTTTGGCAGTTTATTTCTATTTAAAATCTTAATTCTGAATAGAGGTGAGGCATAGAAACTGATTCTCCATCAGTCTGAGGTACCCTCTTCTCTTAGGGTTACATTAAGTTTCCGGGAGCATCACTGGGTGGAGGGAAGGAGCACCTCCAGCCTAGTCAGACAGGTCTCTAATTTCCACTTCCTCCAGCCCTCTAGCTGGGGCAAGCCCAGGGTGAAGGAGCCCTTCTCAGGGACCTACCACTGTCTAAACTCTTTTGGTTCCTCTTCCTAACTTCCTCCACCCTTCTAACTTGCCCCTCTGTCTGCCCAGTTAATCTTTATCTAGTGTTTGGTGGAGGAGGGAGTGGGATGTTGATTGAGAAAACTTGTCCTGACTAATCACCGTTCTTCCAAGTCTTTGTGTTATACCAGCATTTACACTTTTGAAATGAAAAGGT
This sequence comes from Lutra lutra, assembly GCF_902655055.1. Classification (NCBI taxonomy): domain Eukaryota; kingdom Metazoa; phylum Chordata; class Mammalia; order Carnivora; family Mustelidae; genus Lutra; species Lutra lutra. Next base: position 141,914,859 of record NC_062281.1, read on the forward strand.
CAAATGTTTGATCCTTTGCTATCTGTGTACTGTTCTAGTAGCCTTTCCTGGAAAAGAAAGAATGCTTGGTTTTATGCACTCCAAGAACTGAGAAATGTTTTTACATTTTTAAATGGTTGTATGAAAATAAAAGAACATTCTGTGATGAATGGAAATTACATGGAATTCAAATTTCCATTTCCAAACTTGAAATTTTACCATGCCCATTCATTTGTATATTGCCTGTGGCTGCTTTCACACAACAAATGCAAAGTCAAGGCGTTAGATCAGAGAACTTATGCCCTGCAAATTCTAAAATGTTTACTCTCTGGTCCTTGAATAAGAAGTTTTTTCACTTTCCGTGCTGATACTGCTCTTGCAAACATGGTGAATGTTTATAAAACCCACTGCATTTTCTGTAAGAAGTATAGCAAACTACCCCACAAAGTGATACAGTACAAGAAGGGCAAGGATTCTCTCTAGGTGTAGGGAAAGTGGCATTATGACAGGAAATAGAGTGGCTATGGTGGGCAGATAAAGCTGATCTTTTGGGAAAAGTCTAAAACGTGCAAAGAAGATTGTGCTGAGACTTGAATGTGTTGAGCACAACTGCAGATCTAAGAGAATGTTGGTTGTCAAGAGATGCAAGCATTTTGAACTGGGAGGAAGGGCCAAGTTCCAGTTCTAAGTTTCACATTTTGTTTTGTTATGAAGACAATAAAATCTTGGGGTTATATTAAAAAAAAAAAAAAGGTTACCAATACTCTAATCGAGTTTAGTTAGAGAAAGGAGTCACCCTTAATCCACTTACTGGAATGTGCAGCAAAGACTTCTCTGCCTTACCATCACTACAGTTGGGCTCTTATTAAAGGCAAACAATAATTTTTATAACTAATGTTTCACATGTCATCTGCATGAACTACACATTATAAAAATCATTGAAGATACAAAAAAACGATTATGGAACAGCCTGCTTTCCAGGGGATTATAGTTAAAGGATGGGGAAATAGAAGTGTAAGCAGGTAAATATACAGCACTGTATTGCTCTTGATATGGGATATACAGAAGTGAGCAAGGATTGCTGGTGAAGACTGTGAGTTTAATTTTTAACACAAGTTTGAGGTGCCAGGGAGATAATCCATGAGGATAAGCAACAAGTAGATAAATATTTTCCCCATGGTGTCAGCCCTGCAGGATCACCTGAAGGACTGGCTGGTTTTCTTCAATACTTCAAAGTCTGTATAGGTTAGTTAAAGGCAGATGAAAACCAACCTCAATTCAATAATCTTGATTTTTCAGGAGGGCTTCCTTTGCTCCACCAAACTTGTTGCATGGCTCTCCTTGAGGTTAAGGCTAAGAGTAACAATAGCCAGTATTTACTGAACTTGAACTCTATTCCAGACTCGGGGCTAACTATATTATTTGATCGTCCCCACAACCATATGGGGTAGGTGACTGTCTTATTCCTACATTAGGTATTGGGATAATGAGGCACAAAGAAGATAAGGAGCTTGCCCAAGGTTGCATAACTAGAAAGTGCAGAACCAGGCTTTAAATTCTAGTACTGTGCTCTAAGCCACATGGCTTTCTTGCATGGCTGGCTGCCTGTCTCTGAAGTAAAGAATCTCCCTCAAGTAATATGACAGAGGCACAGATGAAGTTGAAGATCAAATCTGTAGTCCTTTATATCTCCTCCTCTTCTTGCCTCTGATTTCCTGTCTCCTGACAAGGGGACAAAGACAACACTTTGTGTATGACCCAGATGAAATTGATAAAGTAGCAAATGTTAAAAATCAAACTTTCATTCTGGCTCTTACTGACTAGACTTGGGTCATCTGGATAGAAATGGTAATTCACATTTTTCTGTGTGAATGGTTATATTTAGAGGAAGCATGGTAGAAGGGATAGGATATAGGTTTTGGATTGAAGCCTGTTCTTTCATTTCACAAGTATTTTGGGGTGCCCAAAGTGACATAAGGTCTGTGAAAGGCATTTAGTTACTAAAAGTGTAAGCTTGAAAAAAACTGGCTTGAGTTCTTTCCAGCTCTACATTCTCATTTCTGTAGCGGAGCTGATACTTACCTGTCTCAAAGGATCATTATGAAGAGTAGATGAGATAACAAATACTCTCAGCTCCTTCATTTGCCTGCTTCTGGGTTACCAAATCTCAAAATGGCATAGTAGCACCAGCAGGGGAAGCAAAGAACAAGAGTTTCAAACAGAAAACGGTTTCTGAAAACTGCTCAGAGATACTGAAAGTGTAATTACTTTCTATTTTCTAAACATTCTCATAGCCTATAATCTCCTCCTAATTATGCCAAATAAGAGATTTCTGTATTATCAATAACATCCTATGATCAACACTAAGCAAAAGGCTCCAGGTGTCCTATTAGAATTAAATCCTATTGACTCAATATCTAAGAATCAGAGGATTTCATTTGAGTTGTTCCCAAATTTACCTAAATTTCACATTTGCAAGAGGACTGACTGTGGAGCTGTGTTTTATTTTTATCCTGCTTGTCCCAGGCTTTAAGCGCAGACTTGCTGGGCACACATACGCCATAACTATTTAGTCAATGAGTCCGGCAGGATCTTCACTTGATAATTGGCCAAATGATGCAGAACGTGGGATCACTTCTAAATGTAATCTAAACTATAAAGTTCATATCACATTTCTGATTTAAATGAACACGGGGTAAATAAGGTTGATGTTAGGGATTTATTTTTAGAGAACAATCCTTAAAGTATGTCATGCAATCAGTATAGTTTTACCCTCACCTTCTCGACACTCTGCAGCAAAGCTGATGGTTAGCATGACTCCAAAAATTAGTGTTAAATACATATCATTTTATTTAACTCCCTGAAAACAGATAAAGTCAAATATGGTACATAACTCTTAATTAAACAGAGCCAGAAATTCCAGTCCTTAATTAGTTTGACTAAATGGCAGTTCATTTTACTTAAAAATAATAAAATGGCATTTCTTTTAAAATACACCAAAACTGGAACTTTTTCCTCAGTCAGACTAGTGTTCTTCCATGGTTCAAATTAGTTTTTATTATGATGTCACAAGTGCTGTCATGTGACATGACTTCATTAATGAACCTTGTACCTATGACTCTCCTAAGTCAGTCGGTAACTTACCATTGGTATTTAAGGATAATTTGTCTAGACATTCACTTTTTACTTTAACTTCATATAAGACTGAGGCCTATACTAGTTTTTTAAAATTTATTTAGAGATATAATTTATTTATTTGGCAGAGAGACAGCAAGAGAGGGAACACAAGCAGGGGGAGTGGGAGAGGGAGAAGCAGGCTTCCTGTTGAGTAGGGAGCCCAATGCGGGGCTCATCCCAGGACCCTGAGATCATGACCTGAACCGAAGGCAGATGTTTAATGGCTGAGCCACCCAGGCGCCCCTGAGGCCTATATTAGTAACAAATTTTACATTTTGACTTGCATTTTTAATTTAAAAAGAGACTCTCATAAATCGGAAGTCCTTTTTTTGAAGTTATTACCAGAGATGCCTTTAAATTTCAGCATAGAATGCTTACATCTTATATATCATCACTGATATAAATTTCACTCTAGGAGGCACGGAATTAAAAGGAGCCAAATAGAAAAGGAGCCAAATAGATCTCTCTTAGTTGGATACTTGTCCATTTAACAACTTAAAAAAGGTTAAGAGGACATTTTCATGAAACACATATCCGTTTGGAAACATATGGTAATGATTATTAAAATTAGAGTGGTCTTAGGGCCCCTGAATGATTCAATCAATTGAATCTTGGCTCTTGATTTTTGCTCAGGTCATGATTTCAGAGTCGTGGGATCTAGCACTGAGTCAGCCTCACACTCAGTGCAGAATCGGCTTGAGATTCTCTCTCCCTTTGCCCCTCCCACCTTTCTCTCTCTCTCTCATATAAATAAATAAATAAAAGGAAACAGTCAAGAAAACAAAGAGGCCACCCACGGAATGGGAGAAGATATTTGCAAATGACAGTATAGACAAAAGGTTGATATCCAGGATCTATAAAGAACTCCTCAAACTCAACACACACAAAATAGATAATCAGATCAAAAAAGGGGCAGAAGATATGAATTCTCCAATGAAGACATACAAATGGCTATCAGACACATGAAAAAATGTTCATCATCACTAGCCATCAGGGAGATTCAAATTAAAACCACATTGAGATATCACCTTACACCAGTTAGAATGGCCAAAATTAGCAAGACAGGAAACAACACGTGTTGGAGGGGATGTGGAGAAAGGGGAACCCTCTTATACTGTTGGTGGGAATGCAAGTTGGTGCAGCCACTTTGGAGAACAGTGTGGAGATTCCTCAAGAAATTAAAAATAGAGCTTCCCTATGACCCTGCAATTGCACTACTGGGTATTTACCCAAAGATACAGATGTAGTGAAAAGAAGGGCCATCTGTACCCCAATGTTTATAGCAGCAATGGCCACGGTCACCAAACTGTGGAAAGAACAAAGATGCCCTTCAACGGATGATAAGGAAGATGTGGTCCATATACACTATGGAGTATTATGCCTCCATCAGAAAGGATGAATACCCAACTTTTGTAGCAACATGGATGGGACTGGAAGAGATTATGCTGAATGAAATAAGTCAAGCAGAGAGAGTCAATTATCATATGGTTTCACTGATTTGTGGAGCATAACAAATAGCATGGAGGACAAGGGGAGTTAGAGAAGAGAAGGGAGTTGGGGGAAATTGGAAGGGGAGGTGAACCATGAGAGACTATGGACTCTGAAAAACAATCTGAGGGTTTTGAAGGGGCGGGGGGTGGGAGGTTGGGGGAACCAGGTGGTGGATATTAGAGAGGGCACGGATTGCATGGAGCACTGGGTGTGGTGCAAAAACAATGAATACTGTTATGCTGAAAATAAATTAAAAAAAAAAATCCAGGGCATGGGCATTTGCAAAGACAATAAATAAATAAATAAATAAATAAATAATTAAATAAATAAAATGTATTAAAATAATAATAAATAAATAATAAACAATAAATAAATAAAATAAATAATTTGTTTTAAACAAACAAAACTAGACTGGTTTAAGGAGTAGTTGTAGGTAAAACTAGAGTGGTTTAAGGAGCGCCTGGCTGGCTGTTGGTAGAGCATGCAACTCTTGACCTTGGGGCCATGGTTCAAGCCCCATGTTGGACATAGAGATTATGTAAAAAACCCAACAAGCTAGACTGGTCTGAGTATCAGATAAACAGATGAAAACATGTGAAATAGAACATCATAAATCCATTGCAGGTTGGCTTTTCTTTCATTCACTTATGTGCTAAAATAAAGAACAGTGAAAATTAGCTTACCTTCCAAGTTTGGTTTGTTGTAGTCCTGTATCTCATTTCACAGAAAACCTTTTCAAATGTTGTTTGACTATGCCAGTGAATTATGGTCTTGGGCACTGCAGTATTTATATCCTCAGCCCTGGAAATGATGGATGCAGAAGGTATCACTAGAAAAATAAATGAATAAATAAATACTCAGCAGTTTAAAACTTGCCTTGGGAGAAATCAATATCTTTTCATTAATAAATAGACATTTTAAAACTCAAAATACTAAAAAAAAACAATTTCATGATCTAATTAACAATATTTACTTGTTTTCTAAGCTATTGTGTAGGCAAAAACTGCTGCTGTTAAGTGAAATTCTATTCAACCTAGTTTCTATTTCTTTTAAGTGGGACTCTTATAGTCCACCTTTCCTCCACCCCCTATTCCCTTATAATCCTAAATGATGAAATTCCAAAGTCTGGCCTTATTAACAAAAGAGAGTGAAAAAGAGATAAAGGAGATATCTCTTTCTTCCTGCATCTGTTTAGGGAAAAATGATGTTTTGCATTCTAAACTTAGTTCAGAGAATCTGATTTGATAAGATATTAAATTGAGACCTTTCACAATAATATTTTTATTCTCTTGTGTCATAGGGAAACATATGGAAACATATGAATAATTAAATCTATTGGTAACTTATTTTGCTATCTATTAAAATAAATCTGTACTTGAAAGTATGATTTGAACAAAGCAAGTCTCATAAGACTCTAAGCCTTTATAAATTATTGCCATGCTCTGTGATAATAATTTTCAAAAGGAAAGTGAAATTATGTTGGGTTATGTTACTATAGTTTTGTTGTACCCTATAGGAGTAATGGTGTAACTGGAATTTCTGTATTTCTAAACTGTATTAATTCTTGTACATTTGTTGTGTCTGAACAGAATTAAACCATTGGCACGTCCCATTTCTCCCATGTGTACAGTTGTTGTGTCTGAACAGAATTAAATCATTGGCACGTCCCATTTCTCCTATGTGTACCACAGAACAATGAAAACCCATGACTTTGTTAGACTTATTATTTAACAAAGAACTGAAGAGCCTATATGTGTGTTTTTAAGGACCATTATTAGAGCTTAATATTCTCTATGGATTAGTTTCCTCTTCATTTATTCTAGGTGTATAAAGGATTCTTTGGGAATATGATTGTTTAATTATTAATGATTTATTATCTAAAACTATTTGATTTAGGTATATGATTTATACAGAAATATAAAAATTAAAGAGTTGCTGTTTAGTAGCACCGTCCTATAATACTATAATAAAATCCTTGAGCTAAAGCTAACATAGGAAGGAAGTAATGACAAAAATCAGTCTAATTAAAGAGATTACTATACTGAACGTTTATCATCCAAATGCCACTGTTGATTTCTTTTTACTGGTATAGGCTTCTTGTAATGAGGATCAATATTTGCAGATTTCTGTAGTCAGAGAAGTTGTTTCCCAGGGTTCTGAGACCAATTGGGACCATTTAAGCACCCTCAGGCTAAATTACCCACCCACTCTTCCCTCTCTTTTCTGATTGGTAGAGTAGCACAAGCATTCCTGAAACCCTTCTGCAGAAAGAAATACTCCAGGGAGGAAGCAAAGTCTGTTTAGTCCTTTGAGAAATGCAGATGGAACAGTAAGTCAGGTTTAAAATAGAGTCAGCACAGGGCAGGTCAATGCAACAGAGACCTAAGCTTTTAGGTTTGCATGACCTCATATGTTTTCAAATAAACATGCTATATAATAAATACTTGACTGTGTTAAAAGACTGAAATGTTGAACGTTTGCTCCCATTGCTTAGGTTTCAAACATTCCCATCGTATCTTAGGTTTTTAAAAAACTGTCAAATTCATCAGAGATACCATATGTTTAGTTAGTCTTCATTTGTATTGAAATGAAGGACCGGATTTATAGTCTTTTGGTATCTTCTGCTCCATAAATATGAGCTTAACTGAAATCATCCCTAATGATAAAAACAGAAATAATTGGTACTAGGATGTCCAAATAGATGTCCAAATGTCCACATATATTTACCTATGTGAGAATTAACGTTCAAAATGGCAACTGGAAGACACTGCACTTTCTGCACTGGCATTTATTTCTCCACAGAAGCTGAGGCACCCCTCTCACAGTCCTTTTGGCACAGTGTTACTGCACTAGTAGCTCAGGCCTGCCTTTCAACCCAGCCATCTAACTTAATTAAAGCCCAGTCCTGTAGCTGTTATGTGGAAATTGTTCTCAGGAGAATCCTCTGCCTCCAGTTTCTTAGAACAATTCATTTATCTAACTTGCACTGTCTCATTCTTAAAAGTGTGACAAATGAGTATAGCTCATCCATTAATTATCTGGTGGCTTTGTTGGGTGGAGTATCCTACACAGTCAACCTATATTTTTCTACCTGAGTTTCTAAGAGTTTGTTTTGAGATTTAGAGGGAAAAAAAGGAGGTGGAATAACAACTCCAAACAAGAGGCTTTCTGGTCCACAGTGTGAGAAGTCAGATTTGAAAGTGGTAGCCAGATGAGATTTTCCCTTTGTGGGAGAAAGGGTGGTGATTAACCTTCTTTACAAGACAGCAAGTCTGCAATGAAATCTGGATCTCCTCCTTACTAGCTGTAAGGATACAGTATATAATTAATATATATATTATAATATATATAATATAATACAGTAAATAATATATATTGAGCAATAAGGATATTGCTCAAGGATCTTGAGCAAATTATTTATCTCTTTCTTTATCTGTAAAATGGGTACAGTAGTACCATGTATGATTGTTTCTAGAATTAAGTGTGATTTACATGTTAATTGTCTGGAACACTGTAGGCATTTAATAAATGGATGTGATGATAGTAAGATCATAAGATCACAATGATAATAATAGCAGTAATACTACTAATAAATAATTTAGTTCTAAAAGATGATATTACCAAAGTGATACAGGACATGGTAGCCTCTAAACATCCTTAATCCATTGAGGGGACCCTGTTTTAAGAAAAGGGCATTTTATGGCATCCTACCTCAAACTGTAAATTTACAAAAACAGGTGCACCATGGTCAAGAGAACTATACATTGTGGACTACATATCATAGTCAGCAGTGTTTGTTTTCAAATCCAATATTCAGAGCATAGGGACAGACTTTTCAACCAAACCTGTTAGCTGGAATAGTTGAGTTTAGTTGAAGCAGAAGTTGAGAAGTTGAGATATTAGTTCCAGTGGAAAACCCGAGTGGTCCCCAAAGAATACCCATGTTGTACTGCAAAAGGTGTCACATCCCCTAGATCACTAATCAGCAGGGAAGTTGTCAGACACATACCATGCTTTTAAATAAAGACTGAGGATAGAAGATGAGGATATTGGAATTGGAGCTTCCTAGCTCCACAGTCTCAAAATTTATAATGCTTCCTAGCCTTGATTCCCTTAAGTAGAAATTATAGTCTCTTCTACAAAATAGGGTTGTTTGGGGGGTTAAATGAGGTAATTTATGTAAAAGCAGTTAACACTTAAGAAAGCGCTCCATAAATATGAGCTTAACTGAAATCATCCTTAATGATAAAAACAAATAATTGGTACTAGGATGTCCAAATAGAGGGTGATTCACTTGGTGCTCTTTGGCTGAACTTTGGCTTCAGGACTGGGATGTAGCTCTTAAAAACTCAGGGGCAATTACCTTTTGGAATTTATCTTAAGGGGAAAAAAAAAAAAAAAAAAAACCAGGGATGCCTAGCTGGCTCAGTTGGTTGAGCACTTGCCTTTGGCTAAGCTCATGATTTCAGCGTCCTGGGATGGACCTGAGTTGGGATCCCTGCTTAGTGGGGAGTCTGTTTCTCTCCCTCTTTCTCCCCTTCCTGCCCATGCTTGCATGCACTTTATCTCTGACTCTCTTAAAAATAAGTAAATAAATAAAATCTTAAAAAAAAAAAAAAAGGAAAAAGAAGCAACTATTATGAAAAAATTTATCCAAAAGGTTGTTCATGGTACTATAGTTTATAATGGTGAAAATTTGAAAGCAGCCTACATTTCCAACAATAAAAGACTGATTAAAGACATTCATTAAAAATAATATTGTAGATTCAAAAAATAGAAGTATTTATATTATAAGTTTTAGAAGGGAAGTTCTAAAATATCTGAAGCAAAACCTGGCTGGTAAAAACAGAGATGTCCACATAATTCACCATTTTTTATGTTTTTTGTAAAACTTAAAAAAAAACCCCACAACTTCCAAAATAGTATATACAATAGAATTCTTTAGTATGCTGTACTTCTCACAATGTAAGACTTATCACAGTTTATTATAATCCTTGTTTCTTTCCATCTTCCCTGGTAGATTGCAAGGTATTTAGGGCCGTAGATATCTTTCTTATCTTATTATCCCTAGCCCGTAGAACAATGCTTGAACATAAGAAGTTCTCAATAAATAAGTGTAAAACCACATGCATCCATGTAGAAATAAGACTGGAAAGATATGCAACAAAATGGTAGCCGTACTTATCTTTGAGTTGTCTCGGGCTGGTCAATTACAGGTAGTTCTTGTTTTCTGTATCATGACCTGCAGGACCTTTGGGGGAACTCCTTTCAGAGCTAGATTTCGTTTGACTAGGTCAGAACAAATGAGTTGTTTAGTTATAAAGACATATTAATTTCTCATTCTTACCTATATCATCCAGATTAATTTGCAGTTGTTTTGACTTCTCCATACCCAATGCATTTGCAGCTTGGACCCAAACCAAATATTTCTTGCCACCTTGCAATGAATCAGTAGAGATGTTAATACAACTTGAAGAAAGATATTGTTGCTCTTCTTCTGTCTCTAAACTTAAAAAAAAAAAAAAGGTTATGATGACCAGTTATGTTTGGTTTGAATGAGTTATTCTTCAATTTTTAAAAATATTTTATTTATTTATTTGACAGAGAGCTAGAGAGAGAGCACAAGTAAGCAGAGCAGCAGGGAGAGGGGGAGAGAGAGAAGCAGCTCCCTGCTGAGCAGGTAGCCCGATGTGGGGCTTGATCCCAGAACCCTGGAATCATGACCCGAGCTGAAGGCAGCCGCTTAATCAACTGAGCCACCTGGGCACCCCATTCCTCAATTTTTTGATACTACTTTTTTAGCCTGATTTCAGAATACAAAATTTATTTAATTTTGAAAATTTTCAAAAATAAATTCAAGACTCTTCAGGGCCACACTATGACTTTCATGAGTCTTATGTCCTTTTGCCTTTATGGATTGATTCTTCTACCCGGAAAAAAAATAGTACATGTGTGTGTGGGTATGTGTATACTTATATAGATACATATATATGTTCATATAGATTATGTTCTATTACTGTTGATATAAAAGCAAATATATCAGTATTACATCTTGAAACATTTTCTTTGACCTAATGGTTTTTTTCTTCTGATTTTATTTCATTTATATATTTTTTAAAGATTTTATTTATTTATTTGACATGGGGAGGGGAGGGAGTGAGAGCAAGCACAAGCAGAGGGAGAAGCAGGTTTCTGCTGAGCAAGGAGCCCAATATGGGACTCTATCCCAGGATCCTGGGATCATGACCCGACCTGAAGGCAGCCGCTTAGTGCACTGAGCCACCTAGATACCCCTTTTCTTCTGATTTTAAATGAAATTAAGCATTTTCATGGACTCCTAAAGATATCATTGGCCCTGGGCATTATGCCTACAGGATAAGTTGACTCTAGACTGAGCTTGAAATAAATGAGTACCCTCTGGGAAGGAGCATTGCATAGGAGCTCAGTACACGGGCTTTGAGTCAGACATTTCTATCAGGTATAGAGTGAGGGGTAAGAATGGCTTGAAGGATCAGGATAGGGTGAGAGATCTGGATGGGGTAGAGAAAGACCAACCTTCCAGGGGAAAAAAAAAAAAAAACCAATAACGAAACCCCCCCCGGCATGTTGTGAAACAAATAACTGAAGTGGCATGCCATTTTCAAGAAAGTTCAGCATGTTAATTCTCTGGAGCATGAATGTGCAAGAAATAACTTGAAGTAGACAAGATCAGAAAGACTTCCTGTGGACTTTGAAACGAGCACTGGCTGGATCTGGTGGCTGATAGGTGAGGGGAAAAGGAAGTCATTTGCTGCCAAAGAAGATGGAGAAGATAGAGGGGAGAAGCACAGTTTGGAGTGAGAAATAGAGCTACTAAATCATCACTTCAAATTATATTTATCTAAGCTTTTATAATGGAATGAGTGAGGGTCTCTTATCAGCCAGTTTAACTTAGTGAATTTTCAAATGTTATTTGTTAAGGCTAAAATTTTAAATTTTATTAGTTTCCACTGGCTTTTGTTAGCAAGTTTGAGCCTCTCAGTTATATCTGTTAAAAAATTTCTGGGGCACCTGCCTGGCTCAGTCAGTAGAACATGTGTCTTTTGATCTGGGGGTCCTGAGTTGGAGCCCCATATTGGGTGGAGAGATTACTTAATCTATCAGTCTTAAAAATTTCTACTCCACAATATTTTTAGGGGGTAGAGGCTGGAGGTAGTGGTGAGGAGAGTATTGGGAAATGTTTCTTCCCTTTTCTTCTGGTTTCAGTGAGGAGAAACTGTCCTCAAAACTCTTCTTTTCTGTCTTGTCCCTCCTTCCCTCATCCTTCTTGAAGATAGGCCTGATTCTACTAATGAAGAACTGGATTGCACACCTCACAGTCCCTTCCTCTCTTCCAATTTCCCTTGGGAGTCAGAAGACCACAGAAATGATCTTTTCTGGTCTTCTCTAATAAGCTATAAGATTTAGAGGAATTGGTCCCCAAGTGGGGTTGTGCAGCTGTTTAATACTGGCTGTGATTGAGAGCAACGGCAGTAACTCTGTTTATTCTGGGAAGATCAGTATTAGAAGGTTTACTTTTGCCACATACCAAAGCCATGCTCTCCATTAACAAGCTTCATCAGTGATAAATATTATAAAGTATTTTAAATGTTTCATTATTTAAATATATATTTTAAAATATTTAAACATAACTATTTTTATATTTCTGTTTTCACCTATTGGCTTTTTGATTTCTCTCAGTTGGTTTAGAATTCATGAGGAAAATCTGCAGAGATAAATATTGAGCCACCTCAGACTCTTAAACACCATTATCTGTACTCAGATCCATTCATAACATAAAAGTGGTTTTCATTAGACTTCACTAAGTTTGCATTTCTTGAACCCTTTCAACTACGAACTCTTTTGATTTCCTTTTCTTTAGTGTCTCAATCAGATTTTCTATATCTTGGTAACTACATCCAAATTACCATTTCCACTTGTTCTTTAAGCTTTTTGTTGTGACTTCTGCCTTCACTTTTCCCATGAAAATACTCTTCTAAAATGGTGTCCTTTCCAAGGTGAAGTCCTCTGAATCCTCTTTGTAGCAGTCATCCCTCTTGAAAACTTACAAGTCTTACTTCCCTTGGCTACCCAGACCCTGCCTTCTGAGTGAAAGAGCCTACATCTTTTTCTCACACATGCTTAGTGACGTCTTTCCTTCTTCGGCCCTCCACTTGGGTTGCCCTCTCTACTCCTCTAACCCCACCACAGTGAGGGTCAGTCTGTTGGTGCTTACTGTTCTTTCAGCTCACTCAACTTCCTGGTCCAGTGACAACAATGGACAAACATTCCACACATACAAATACTGAATATCTGCACTCTCACTGGGAGCTGCATTGGTATATCTGCCTGAGAACAGAACTATAGCATATTTATAACTGAATCGTATATTCTTCTTCTTGCCCATTTCTCCATTATTGTCAACAGCATGCTGCCTTTCTGATGTCCTTGGTTTGCCATTTTAACAACTTTTCCTCCATCACTTAAGAGCCAACGATAGAAGGTGAAGTATTTCTTTAACTATTACTTTCTTATCTTTTGTTCCTGTTTTGATAGCTATGGCCAGGGTCTAAGCCTTAGCTCTATATTATCTGTTTGGTATGTTACTTGTAGATTCCTATGTTAATTATATTACATTGTGAAACCTAACAATATAGATCTACTAACTTGGAGGGAAGCAACCTTGGAATCTGAACAAAGGTGAAAAGACAAGTACCCTAAATTCTTATATTTGACAAATAGGAATGCTTCACAAATTTGTATGTCATCTTCGATTAGGGGCCATGTTCGCTTTCTCCGCACTGTTCCAATTATAGTATTTGTGCTGCTGAGGCAAGCACTGCTCGGTTTCTTTATCTAATACCATCAACTTTTTCTGTCCTGGGGGACTGACTTGATAGGATTTATGTGGAAGGAAGAGTTTAAAAATTACAATCATTTCACCTCTACAGCTGCACGCTTCAAGCCCTATTAATGGGTGCATCTACTCAGCAACTCCCCCAATTTCTCCAGTATCCCAGCCAGGATTATAACTTGCCGGCCACTATGATCTCTTAGACTCTAGAGTGGCTTGTTTGCTGAGACACAGAACTCCAGGGAGGAAAAGAGAGACCAGCCTCACTCTACCAAGAGATAACTGCATTTATGAATCAAAATACTATAGAATTTATATATCTGTATTTTTAAACTTATAGCCACCACCAGAGCAGGAGAAGCTCAGCAGGCAACCAAGGAATCTCTTAAGGCTGACAGGGATAACGTGGATAAGGGTGAGGAGTCTACATGGCATGGAGGTGGCAGTAACTACTCCAGTTCAGCTCAGGTTTTTAACCCTCAGTGTATAGTTTCCAGTGCTGCCTCTTTCCTTTCAGCAGCAGGGAGATCACTATGAGCACCAGGCTAGGACAAGGACATGTCATAATGATGAAAACCTCAGTGCATGGGTTTTAGGAAAAAAACAAAACAAAACAAAACCTAGGTTCAAATCCCAGCTCTGCCCCTTGATAAAATGTGGGACTTGGAGCCTGTTACCTAACCTCAGTGTACTTCGGTTTACTCATCTGACAACAGAATAACATGGTTGTGATCATGAGTAATAAGTGAGTGAGATAAGGAAGCATGGAGCAGGTGGTTTCACATGCAATAAAGGGCTTATTAAACACAATAATTATTTTGAATTAAAAGGTATTTATGATAAGACTTACACATTCTACAGAATACAAATGAAACCTTTAAAGCTGTTATATTTCGACAAGCAACATTTCTTTGTATTACTTGTATATGAAATCAAATCCTTCCATTAAATTCAGGTGTTTGCATAGTTCCCTTATATTTCTTTTGAAATAAGATGGAATGTAAATAAATTACGGAGAGTTTGTTTCTAGGTATGCTAACCTCGAAATAATTTCGAGGTTATGAATTTTATTCATGCTCAATAAAATTTCAAATGTGAAAATAAGAAAATGGCAAATATAGGTAAGTAGCAAGTAGGGCATCTCTGAGTATTTTCCAGTTAAAGAAAACCACATGCATGTCCTTGGTTTGTGGCTAATTCTTTTATCTTTTATATTGAGACCACAGTCAAAATGGAAATATATTCTTAAACCGACATTAACCATAGTTATTAGGTAATTTAATTCTGCTTTTAAAGTCTAACTTCATATTAGCACCTAGATCACAAACACTGTTTTAGATGAAGAACTAGTAATAATGAATGAATGACTATAACTTTGGGGCTATTTTTACATGAAACTGTATATTGCAAAGTTTTCAAATTTCTTATTTCTATTTCTGGTTTCGGTGTGCTTATTAACACATAACAGATTATTTGTTGAAGGGAGTCAGCAGGATTTATATGTCTCTGAATTTTCCCATACACCTCACCCTAGCTGTTTTTAATAGATTTTCAGTAAACACTGCCAATCTATGGTAATAATGGTGAATGGTGTTTTCTATTTATTTAGCCACTCATTCAACAAATATTTATTTAACATTCACTATGGAGCACTCCTTAAGACACTGGGAGTACAACAATGGACAAAACAGATAAATGTCCCTCCCATTTTTTCTTTCTGAGCCTATAGCACTCTCACAAACATGGAGAATGTTCCTAAAATCCATCGGACTTTCTGCAAGAAGTATGGCAAGCACCAACCCCACAAAAGTGACAGTACAAGAAAGGCAAAGATTCTCTTTAGGCCCGGGAAAGCAGCCTTATGAAAGGAAGCAGAGTGGTTATGGTGGGCAGACTAGGCCTATTTTCCAGAAAAAGGCTAAAACTACAAAGAGGATTGTGCTGAGGCTTGAATGTGTTGAGCCCAACTGCAGATCTAAGAGAATGCTGGTTGTTAAGAGATGCAAGCATTTTGTATTGACAGGAGATAAGAGAAAGGGTCAAGTGATATAGTTCTAAATGTCAGGGTCAAGTGATATAGTTCTAAACGTCATATTTTGTTTTATCATGAAAACAATAAAATCTTGAGGTTATGTTTACTTCATTTGTTTGCAGTTGGTCTTTTAAGAGGAAAATAAACTAGTGCCACCAGTGAAGTTCCTCTTGTGGGGCAGTTTGTGCTTGATAACAAACAAAATATAACAGGTAAAGTCCCAGCCTTCATGGAGCACGCATTCTGGTGGAAACAAATAAATACATGATATGCCATGTGGTGCTAACGTTTAGAAGAAAAATAAAGCAAAAAGGGGGTAGGAAGTGCTTGAAGCAGGAGTGGGGATTTTTTTCTTTTTCTTTCTTTCTTTCTTTCTTTCTTTCTTTTTCCTTTCTTCCTTTCTTTCTTTCTTTCTTTTTTTTTTTTTTTTTGGAAGGTGAAGATGAGCAAGGCCTGTCTAAGAAGGTGACTTTCCTCCTCTCTGGAGAAAGAGCATTCTAGAGATACTCAATGACTCAGAATCTTGCTTGTCCTGTTCAAGGAACAGCAATGACATCAGTGATGTTTGGTTTAGGCAAGACTGATAGAAAGGGATTAAACATGAGATCAGAGAGTCTGGAGGAGGGAAATTTCAAAGTTATTATAAGGTCACACAGAGCCATTGAAAGATTCTGGCTTTGATCTGTGAGTGAAATAGGAGGTTTTGAGCAGAGGAGTGACATGATCTGAGGTGCATGTGAAAAGAATTACTGCAGCTACTTGTATATAATAATAACTATAGGAGGGCAAAAGTGGAGGCTAGGGCACATTTAGGAAGTTCTTCTACTAACTCAGATGAGAGATGATATGGTTTGGCTCAGGGTTGCAAAGTAGGTAGTAAGAAGAGGTCAAATATAATAGGTTTTGCTAATTAATTTTGTTAAGGGCATGGTGGGGAGGAATCTAGGACTCCAGTGATTTTGACCTAAATAATATGAAGATGGAGTTGCCATTTACTGAGAAGGGGGAATGCAGTGTGAGTAAAGGAAAACAGGGTATTTGGTACTGAACAGGTTGGCTTAGAGATGGCTTTTGGATGTCTAAGAGAGAGTGTTGAATAAGATGTTAGATATATGGTAGCTGTGGACAGAGATGTCGAAACTTGAGGTAGATAAATTGCGAAGTTTTACACTTTGAATTTGCATTATGTCTTTTAGGTAATGAGTATAGATAGAAATAAAAGGAGATCCTAGGAATAAAGCTATGGGGACCTATTACTTTACTAGAAATGAAGAGGCAGTGGCCAAAGAATCTAAGAAAAAGTGTCCAGGAAGTTTGGAGGAGAATCAAAAGGCAGCAGTGTCCTCCACGCCAAAAGAAGGAAGTGAAAATCTTAATTAAATGCTCCTGATAAGAAAGATAAGGACTGAGAGAAACCATTGGATTTGCTAATGGGGAAGTTGTCAGTGACACTGATAAGACCTGTCTCAGTCTACCACAAAAATTTGACTAAACTAGGTTAAAGATGAGAGAGGAAGTAGAGAGAGAAAATACAGACAACTCCTTGAGTTTTGCCACAAAGAGGAGCAGAGAGGGTAGTGGGGAGAGGAAGGATCAAGAAATTTTGCATTTTTGGGGGCGCCTGGGTGGCTCAGTGGGTTAAGCTGCTGCCTTCGGCTCAGGTCATGATCTCAGGGTCCTGGGATCGAGTCCCACATCGGGCTCTCTGCTCGGCAGGGAGCCTGCTTCCCTCTCTCTCTCTGCCTGCCTCTCTGTCTACTTGTGATCTCTGTCTGTCAAATAAATAAATAAAATCTTTAAAAAAAAAAAGAAATTTTGCATTTTTCAAGAGGGCAGATGCTGCAGCTTGTTTGAAAGCTGGTGGGAATGAGCCAGTAAAGATAGAAAAGGTGACCATGCAGAAAAAAAGAGAGGAAAATTGTTGGAGCAGTGTCCTCCAAGAGACAGGAGGGGTAAGATCTAGCACATGAAGTGGAGAGTTGGCCTCAGGGCAACTGTAGTTCATCCACAGTAGTAGAAAGGAAGACCAAGTATTTGGGTCAGATGTTAATGCATCAGTAGATGGAGGAGGCTTATGGTATTTCTCATTGCTCCTATTTTCTCAGTGAAATTAGAAAGCAGGTCATTAATAGAGAATGAGGAGGGAGAAAAGATACTGAAGACTAGAAATGAGAGGGAAAAGTAATGAAATAATTATTGACTTAGTAGGTGAATGACTTGGCCAGTGATAAGTAGCAGGATAGTGGGTGGCTATCTGGGCCCATTGAGATTAATGGCCATTAATATAAAGTCCCATCAGTCAGTAAGTTTGTGTTTGTCCCCAGTCAGAATTAGCTTTTCTAGTACGGGTGCAGAATCAGTGAGAAAATGGATTTAAAAACATGAACTGCTTATTAGGTCCTAGAAGAACTACTGAAATATAAGATCACAGTCTTCAGAATATTTAGAATCATGCCTAGGAACTCTTTCTGGTTATTAGGAATATGCATATGGAGGAGAAGTAGAAATGGCCAAAACAAGCAGAACTTATGAACTGACAGAATAGGCAATTGACCTAGAGGGTCTAAAATAATATTTCATCTAAAAATAATTGCCCTACTGATCTCTCACAGTGCCTGAAAATTCCATCATTGGTGTTATTCTAATAAGTTGATGACCTTGTCATGCACAGAAATGGTGCCTATCTATAAAAAAAAAAAAATCTCTAGAATTTAACATGGTAACGAGAAGTCACAAAATGCTAAATAAATATTTGCTAAATTAGCTTGAATGGAATAGAATGAAGGGCCATCATGCATTCATTTTTATCCAAAAAGTATTTATTGAGTAGAAGACACTGCAATAGACATTGCAAGAATTTCCAAGATAAAGAACATATTTACATGAAGCTGTTGAGGGTAAGAGACAATAGTAGGTAGCTGTTTATTAGCAGAGTTTCTTCTTCTTTGGTTTCCCCTATCACCACTTATTGATATATAGCAAAAGACAGAGGGGTAGAGGAGGGGGTGCGAATTGCTGTGCAGTTCTTCTGGTGGGGTTACCACAAAGATACTAGGGAGAAAGAAAGCTTTTGTAGCAACACAGATATAATTCCTTTCTTTCACAACTTAACCCAACACCAGTAGGGAAGCCCTGATGGACCCACAGGTTGCAGTGGAGGGAATACCACCTTTCTGCCACTAGTGGAACAAGGTGGGTGGACTGAGGTAAAATACCTCTTCTGTATATGTGATTTTACTGGAAAACAGAACCACATGGGTTGGAAGTGAAACCTTGCAAATGCTGATCTCTATACCTATCTGCCAAAGTGGAAAACACCCTGAGAACCAAGGATCTAGAATAACCTTTTTAAACTATCTCAACCACAAACTTTTTTCTGGGGGAAAAAAACCTTTTTAATGGTTATAAAAATTAACTTTATTTTCTCTAATTTTTTTCAACTCATTGGTGTGTTTTTAATTAACTATAAGATGAACAGATATTTATTCCCTTTCCAATTTGTCTTAGAGGAGCTCTTTCTTTGAATTTGCTACAGAAGAATGTTCGTTTTTATGCTAATCCTTCACATCTTTTACATCCTTTTTAAAATATGATAAAATTACATTAATCTGGACTTAATTCAGAATCTGGGTTAAGTTTGTCTGAGTTTGACTATAATTTACTGTTATATTTCAGAAATACTGTGAAAAAAGTTTTTCTAATATGTAAGACTTTATATTATTATTTAACTAGACTGTGAAGGGAGAATGCAGGAAATGTCTTTCTACTTATCAGAATAATCACTCAATAAATATTAATTGAGCAGTTACAATGCAGCAGGCCCCAGTTGAGGCTCAAGTGATAACAGAAGTGAACAAAAATTCTTGCCCATATTGAGTTTACATTTCTAGTCTGAATGAATGTGTGGAGTTTTCCTTTGACATAAGCACAACAGCTAAAAAATTAGTCTTACTTGTATTTTTAATTATTTTTTCTAGGAAAGTCTTACTTTTAGAGCGCATTAAACATCTCTTTCTAGATATTCATCTGTTTACAATAACTATTACTTGGAAATAATGTAAGTAAAATTATTGTTTATAATATCTTATAAATGATCATTTTTAATGGCTTTATGTTAATCTCCTCACCCAGATCAGTTTTGTTGTAAGAACAAATCAAACAAGCCTAGGATGTCAGCCTTGAGTGTTGCCATAATACTCTGCCTTTTTGTTGTTGTTTTTAAGCATTTCCTATTTGCAATTCATTTTTTATAGTTTGTGTTCTTATAAACTTTGGAACCCAGTATGGTATTATCCTCATTTCATAGGAAGCTACGGCTCGGCAAAGCTAAATAACTTTTCCAAGATCACACAGCTAGAAATTATGGCAGATACTGTTAGATGATAGTACTAGATTCTAGTAACAATACTCTTCTCCTAAGTACCCATCCAGATAGAGTAGACATGTAACCCAATGGGATGCCATGGAAATCTGTGGGTGGGGGGGATGTTATTTTTCCTTCACCACTTTTCCTGCCTGGAACTTGGATGAGAAGCCTAGAGGTGCAGCTTCTAAGGATTAAGGTCAACACAGTAAAGCTTGTAGAAAAGAAAGGTGGAAAAAGCCTTGGGAATATCATGCCAGCTTTGTAATTCCTACCACTATGGCTTGATATAAGTAAAACCCGATTTGTTTAAGTCATTGCATTTGGGTTTTCTGCTATTTGCATCATAAAAGACAACTAACTGATCAATCTCAGGACTGGAAATCAGAAGTAAACCTTGAAACTCTCTGTTCTTTCCAATGGATAGTTCTGAAAGCATGCTCTTTTAATAAATGTATTATTAACACTTTAAAGGTGACCTTTTGAGTACTGAGAACAATCTCAATACTCATAACTGCTACGGGTATTTCTCACTTTATAAGCTAGATGTATTTCTCAAAAAACCCATGTGTAAATAACTTAAACATATGAAACTGAATGCAATTAATGGATTTTAAGAGAAACTATAATAAATAGTCAAAATATTTGGAGAATTTTTTTAATGACACAAAATAGGGAATTAGGTGGTGGTTGGCAAATTTTTATTCAACAAATATATTTTCTCAAATTGTGGTATGCCTGTTCCAAATTTATAATGCAATTTCATTGTCTGGAACCTGAGTTGGCAAGT
Organism: Lutra lutra; assembly: GCF_902655055.1. Classification (NCBI taxonomy): domain Eukaryota; kingdom Metazoa; phylum Chordata; class Mammalia; order Carnivora; family Mustelidae; genus Lutra; species Lutra lutra. Next base: position 141,935,563 of record NC_062281.1, read on the forward strand.
AAGTGGGACCTGAAAGAATTAACTCATATCCACTAGGTTGGCAATAACCAATAAGATAAAAATAAGAGTTGGCAAGAATGTAGAGAAGTTGGAATCTTCATATACTTCTGGTGGGAATGTAGTTGTTTTAAAAGACAGTATGGCAGTTCCTCAAAACTTTAAACAGAATTAACATATGACCCAGCAATTCTATTCCTAAGCACATGCCCAAGAGAAGTGAAAACCTGTGTCTACCGAAAATCTTGTACACGAATATCTCAGAAGCATTACTTATAATAGCCAAAAAGTGGACACAACCCAAATGTCCATCAGCTAGTGAATGGATAAAGTAAATGTGATCTATTCACACATTATTTGGCCATAGAAAGGAATGAAGTACTTATACCTGCTAGACCACGGATGAACCTTGAAATCCTTGTGCTGAATGAAAGACCCACTCAAAAAAGACCACACATTGTATGAAGTGTCCAGAGTAGGCAAATACCCAGTGGATGCCTCAGGATGGAAAAGTTGAGGGAAATTGAGTGATTACTAATGGATATTGTTTACTTTTGGCATAAGAAAATGTTCTAAAATTGTGGTGATGGCTGCATAACTCTGTGACTAATCATTGAATGCTATACTTAAAATAAGGTGAATCATATGGTATGTGAATTATACTCTATGAAGCTGTTATATTAAAAAAGAAAGAAAGAAATTAATCAATGAAGATCAGTGGACCCATGAGGTAGTAAAAATTCCAGGAGATAGCAAAAATCATCAAGGTGCCATGCTTTCTCTCTAAATCAGGCACTATCTAGTTTTTCTGTGAGCTTCCATTGTGGGGGCTGCTTCCATACTGCCTTCATTTTCAAATTTCTAAAGTTGACTTTATAAGGAGACTCTTGAGTTTTCTTGTCCTTGTGTCCTCTTTGCATGTCAAAAGGACTACTTTACCCTAGAGGCAAAGGGTAGAGGTTAAGTCTCAGATGTGTGTTAGAACCCAACTCTCTTGCCATCTTGGCCAAGTGACTTTGGAGTGGTTATATGAGCATTGTAAAGTGGGGACAGTAATGATAGTTACTTTACAAGGTGGAGTTGAGGATTGAAGATGTAGTGCACCTGACAACACAACCTATGCCTAATATCCATGTTTCCGTGGATTTCTTTGATACCCAGCCTTGCCTCTGTGTAATCCCTTCTTAGAATGAAAGGTGTGAGCATCTTGCCTGTGGCATGTAGCTGGTGACTGCAGGCTTTGCCTAGTTTTTACACAGAATTTCTCGAACAAAAAGGTTTTTCCTTTTATGTTTCACTTAATTAAAATTATTCTGAGTATGTCACAGGTGGAGAGAGAGAGCAATATTGGAAGATTTTTCTCTTCTACTGTGATGAGACCTGGTTATCATCTTTCAAACATGCCCTGTGGTCTGGTTCCCACACCATATCAGCAGAAAATAACTGAATTGGGAAGAAGGCAGTCAAGCCAGCCCAAGTTCAAATCCCGCCTCTCCCTCTCTAGCTATGTGGCCCTGGATGTATTGTCTAACCCCACCGAGCCTCAGTCACTTTGTCTACAAAAATCAGAAAAATAATCATATGTACCTCACAAGGTTGTGTAAGGGATTAAATGAAGTAGCACATATAAAGCTTGTGGCTGAATGCTTGGCAAATCGTAAGGGTTCCATAAATGCTTTTTAAAAAACAAGTAGTTTGGGAAATTTTTTGAGAGTTACAAACAGAAAAAAGTATATCTCAAATACACCATTGAAAGCATTCTTTAAAAAAAAAAACAAAAAACTAAACAAAATGAGAAACATGGATGGGTGACCAACTTAATCTTTTTTTTTTTCAATTAATGGTTTTATTTCCAACTTTAACACTAACAGAGGATTCCAAAACAGACTAACATACATGAATATAGTTTAAATGTAACAAAGAAAGAATTCAGCTATGTACATTGGAGGGAAGGAGATTTTTTTCTTATCAACCTTTTCCTATTTTGCCATTTCTGAAAGAGCATACATGTTTCCCAATTTAATTTAGTACATAGTAGTACAACTTTTATGGTCAACTATTTGTTTAAGCATAAAACTTAAGAGATTTTGGCTGCTTGGTCATCTTAGCTCTTGAGGTCTGGTTATTGTAAGAATGTAACAAAAGAGTATTTCCTCAAAGTCCTCTGGACTCCAAGTAGAAAATGATCACTTTTACTCAGTTATTACTTTCAGTTTTAAAACTGAAAGTCTTGTGTCCTGGGAACTTCCTTAGTCTCAGAAAAACCAGAAAAGATGGTCAACCTATACAGACATCTCTCTGCTCAGCAGGGACCCTGCTTCCTGCCTTTCTCTGCCTGCCTCTCTACCTACTTGTGATCTCTCTCTCTCTCTCTGTCAAATAAATAAATAATAATCTTTTTTTAAAAAGTTTTAAAAAAAAGATTTGGAGATCATTATTAATAACTAATGGCTTCCATGAAATAATGCTAATGGTGGACCTAGCCCTGTGCTACATGCTTTAAAAGCTAAATTCCACTGAAAGGATTAGAAAAAAACCTGTGCATTAGGTTCTATTGTTATGCCCATTTTAAAGGTTAAAAAAAAGACAATTTGGAGAGGTTGACCAAGTTGCCTAAACCCTAGAAAGAGGATAGAGCTGAGAGGAAAACAAAGGTCCTTTTAAAACTATTGTGTGCTATATTGCCATTAAGTCCCTGCCCCCAGTTACATACCAATGAATTAAAGGATAGAAAGTTTATAGAACATATTGTCCCAGAGAGTGAAAACATGAATGGCCCAAAAAGGGTGTGGGTAGCTTCACTGATGATAATTAGGGAATTGGGGGTTATCAGTGTACATTTACTGTTTAAGGCTCATTTTTTTGGATCCCTGCTGGAGGCAGAACACTGGCTGGACTGGAGCAGAATTGCTCATGTTAAACTATTGCAGGAACCTACCTCTTCACATACACCACATACTTTGTATCTATGTAGGTGGGCTTCCCAGAATTCCAGGTACAAGTCATGTTGCCTGAATATTCATAAATGACACAGGTTACCTTGTCAGGAACATCTGGTGGATCTGCAACAAAATATATCACTTAGAAGCCACCCAAGAAACATGAAAGTTCTTTATCAAGTAGCTAGTTGATAAACTTCCCATTTTATTTAGGAAACCAGCCCAATCAGCACTCAGTACCTCCCTCATTCCATCACTACCATCTCATCTAACAATCTACTTTACCATCAAGCATTGCTATTCTTTGTAATACTTTACTATATTCTCTACTCCTCTGGGGGTACTAATATGATCAAGTTTCTCTCATCAAAAAAAAAAAAAAAAATCACTCCTTAAATCCTCTTTCCTCATCTACTACTGTATCTCCTACTCTTTTTTTTTTTTTTAAGATTTTGTTTACTTCTTTGACAGAGAGAGAGATCACAAGTAGGCAGAGAGGCAGGCAGAGAGAGAGGGGTGGAAGCAGGCTCCCTGCCGAGCAGAGAGCCAGACGCAAGGCTCGATCCTAGGACTCTGAGATCAATGACCTGAGCTGAAGGCAGAGGCTTAACCCACTGAGCCACCCAGGTGCCCCTGTATCTCCTATTCTTAGTAGCTAGGCTAAGGGTCCTATATTATACTGGTCATTTATTTCATCTCCCACTTGCTCTTTATATGTATATAAGTAAATACACTCCTAAAATACATCTCGAAACAAAGTTATAGACAATAATTTAAGTATCTAGCCTCTGGAAAGCACTAGAAATACATTTAATGAAAGAGATTCTGGCCATATGATAAAGTGAAAAATGCAGGTTTCAAAATAGTGTAATATAGTGATCTCATTGGAGAGAGAGACAGAGAGAGAAGGGATTGGGAAGGAGGAGAGAGGGAGAAAGGGGGAGAGAGAGAGAGAAACTAAAACTTAAAAGACATATTTCAAATTATCAAAGAGGGATTGTTAGTAGTGAGATTATGGGAATATAGAGACGATGGGTATTTCCTTTCTGTTGGTCTAAATTTTTAAAAGCTTTCTATATTGTATGCAATTTGATTTTACAATTAAAAAGCAATTTCAAGCAGTAAGAACATACTAAACTACTTTAAAACATTCTGGTGAGTTGTAGCATTGAGTTACAATGGAGAGAAACTGGACTCCAAATTAGTGAAAAGAAATATTTAAGTTTTATTTGGGTCTTAAAGGAGGTGGATCTGGAAACATAAATTTAAGTCATTTTGAATATTGATAGAGTTGTGGTCCCTCACTGATTGCAGTGATTTGTGCTAAAGTTATTTTCCCCCCTCTAGTTTTAGACAGAGTATCATTGATTTGGCCATCGTAAAAGACAATGGTCAATCTTTTGGGCTATGTTATTCCACAGTATTCTCTATAAAATGAATGCTCAGGGTTATAAATGCCTCATGGTTAATTAACTTTATAAAAGATCAAATAGAGTATATACACACATGCAAATAAGTGCAATATTTGTTAATGTGAAGTATATGAAGATGGGAGTATGATTATAGTTATGAGAGTAAGACCTTGTTGTTGTTAATCTCATTGTCAGTTTACCCAACATCAAGGAGGAAAAACCTGCTTGATGGTCAGGTATCACAGAATACTCTAAAATACACAAGGATGAGGCTTATGTGTTTGCTTTATCCTACCAGTCCCATCCCTCCCCTATTATTGGAGCACTTAGTAATCACAGGCCAGATTTGTTAATTCAGAGTCTAGCCAAGGATCATTTTCTACTGAGAGTTTCTTGAAGGTGGAATCCCTCTTCTTTTAATTTCTATCATTTAAAACATTTTTGGTGCATGGCAACCACTAAGTAAAGATTATCTCATAATCTGATTAGCTTTATTAATAAAGTGATAATGAGGAGAATTTAAAATGAATGGAGGCCCAATGTTTCTGGCAAAGATCACTGAAATTCCTTTCTCAAGGAGAGCACAGGCTGGCCTAATTGTGCCAGGAATGATACGAGGTAGCAGTGTTAAAGACAAATATTAAGGGACCTTTTTGGATTAAGAGGCTGTTTTTCCCACAATAAGTAGAGATCAAAGATGGTCAAAATTTAAGTCAAAGATATTTAAATTTTTAAATAAATGATTAAATGGAAACAGACTGTTCCATGTATGGTTTACTTTAATTTGGTATTTGTAAATGAATAAAGACATATTATAATATTTTATCCCATGATTGGTATGAAACTAATAAAACAAACTTCCCATAATATGTGTGCATTTAATCACAGATGAGATTCTAGGAGCTGTTTAAAATGATGACTAAAAATGGAGATTGTGATATAATACCTTATATTTCACAAATTACATTTTAAAGTACAGAAACTTCTAAATATATTTGGATTTCTTTTCAAGGAAAACACTGACTCATTTATTTTCTCTCTCTTTTATGATCTGTTTCCAGTCTAAAAAATACACATAATCATTTTATTCAAAACAGTGATGATAAGTTAACATAGCAAAGCTCACAGGACAAATATCCTGTGATCAAAGTAACTCAGTGAAAGCAATGTGATTTCTAGAGTACCACAAAAACCTTCAAAAAACTTTTTTTGACCTACTTAACTAGGAAGTTTTGTTTGCTAAGAATGCAGAGCCCAAGAACTTAGGGGTTCTTGGATCCAAGAGTTAGAGTAAATTCTTACCTGGCAGTTACAATTGAACACTCATAACCAGAACCCTATGTAAGAAGTCACAAAGTACATAAATGGAAAGAGTGATGTTCTTTCTAAGCAGCTAGCCCCAGTGAATTGAAATTCTTCTGTGATGTTGTCCCAGAGGGGAGCAAAGGCCATTGCCTGATCCTGAACATGGCCTGGTGGTTGCATTTGGGGGCAATACTAGAAGACCCGTTGGGGGTAATTCGTTACTCAAATTTCATCACTCAAATTGCAACCCAAGGAAGGAGGCCATACTTCTTTTGGCTCCTTTCTTCCTCTGCTTAAATTAAAAGCTAACCTTTCCTCATATTTGGAGGAAGTCCTCCAAATATGGCCAACTTTATTCTTTGACCCCAAAACTTACTGTGGTCCTTCCTCAGTTCACTTCTACACCTCCCGTAGCTCTTTTTTATTTTGAAAATCATGCAAGATCAGGTTCCCAGAATTAAGGACAACAATGACCTTATTTAGAACAAGGAAGCCTCTTCCTTCTCAGGTGTCCACTCTAGGGGCAAGTGGTGACCACCAGGTGGTCTTGTTCTTGCTAGTTAAGATCTGGAGATGCGGAAGAATAAGAACTCATATTTGATTGTCAAAAATATGGAGCATGACAAAGACACCAAAGCCGTCTCTCTTTCTTCACTGGAGTTGAGTCCAGATGCTCTAGGGAATGAATCTCTGGGTTAAAACAATGCTGAATTTATTGATCTATTTCTCATAATACTATAACCAAGAATTAAGTATGTAGTTATACAAGTGAGCTCATATTACTATGATAACTTACACATCTTCAAGATACTATAAATACAAATTGAATTTAACAAATATTTTTAAGATGAATGTGATTTTTTTCTTTTTTAAAAAAATATTTTATTTATTTATTTGAGAAAGAAAGAAAAAGCCTGCATGCATGTGCACAATAGAACCGGGGGGGGGGGGGACAGAAGGAGAGGGAGAAGCAGGCTCCCAGCTGAGCAGGGAGTCTGACAAAGGCACTGGATTCCAGCACCCCGAGATCGTGACCTGAGCCGAAGGCAGCTGCTTAAACCATTGAGCCATCCAGGCACCCCTAATCTTTTTCTTAATAATTATAGTAACAAAAAATGATTCACTTTTGTGGCAGTGGGACTAGGAGCCGGAAATTAAATCAGAATCTCCTCATGTTTTATCAAAAGCATGCAATTTTAAGTGCATTTAACACACTGGTCCTGTACTTTAAAGTGTATAATATACTTTCAGATAGTTTATTAAAATTTGATGCTTAGTACAGCTGGAGTAACTGGCCTCATTTTACAGACATAGAATCAAGGCTTGGACAGATTAACTGGCCCAAGGTCGTGCAGCTGGTAAGAAGTATAGCAGGAACACAAAGCTAGTTTTGCAACTCTTTTTTCACCCTGAATTTTAGCCTCAAAATTTCTTGACAGGATCTCCTTCAAGGCAGATGATAGTAGTTTGGAAAGCAAATAAAAAAAGCATAACTGTAGAAGAGATGAAAAGAACAACACTTAAAATCTGAGGACACTGCCCCTCATGTATGGACAGGCTAGTGTCAACTTTTATTGAATGCATCAGAAGTATTTAAAAAATGTTGATACTGAAAGTTTATATGTCTGTCTTCTTTTAAAGAGTCAAAAGATTTAGGAATACGGAGTCATCATAAATGATGGAGCTGGGTGGTGGCTGTCCCCAGTAGACTATCTATGTGCTTTCCTCTCTGCACAGATCCCACCAGCCTCCTTGACTCAAATTTTACCAGACTGGCCCCTGGAAGCATCTGGGCTTGCAATTCCTATATTAAACTAATATAAGAAGTAAATTCTATCATTTTGTCTTTATTTTTAGATAAGATTTTATTTTTTAATTGTTTTTTAAGATTTTATTTATTTATTTACTTGACAGAGAGAGAGAGCGAGAGCGCACAAGCAGGCAGACTGACAGGCAGAAGAAGAGGGAGAAGGAGGCCCCCTTGCTGAGTAGGGACCTTGACAAGGGGCTCATTCCCAGTACTCTGGGAACATGACCTGAGCCAAAGGAAGACACCCATCCAACCCACTGAGCCATCCAGGAGCCCTAACAAGATTTTAGACTAGTTTGCTAGATGAGCTTTCATTTGAATTTTGAATGCACCCCAACACTTACATCCAGAAAAAATGTCTTTTCCACATATCAGTGTCTCTTGAAAATATCCAGGACATTTAGCAGTGCAGTACATAGAGGCGTGTGGTTCCACAAAGTTGTTATACCAAAGCTGAGCTGTCGTTTTGTTAATTCTTGTGATCTGAAATCTTTCTTTGATGCCATTTTTATAAAAATAAAGTTTCCTTGGTTGGCAGTTCTTAATTGCTGCTTGACAGTATATAGAGATATTCATACCCATCTTAAAAACTGTGGCTGGTTCTACCCAGATGTGGCCAGAGCAGTTTATATTTGTAATTCCTGGAAACAAATGGATAAAATTTTTAAAATTCCATGTAAAACATTAGAACAAGAGATTCAAAAGAATATGCCATTGCATTTAAATTTTATTCTTGTCTATTAACTAAATGATCTTCATTGGAAAAAAAATTTTAGGACTAACTGTCTTTTAATTGATTAGTTTATTTATTTTTTTAAAGATTTTATTTATTTATTTGACACAGAGAGAGAGAGAGATCACAAATAGGCAGAGCAGCAGGCAGAGGGAGAAGCAGACTCTCTGCTGAGCAGAGAGCCTGATGTGGGGCTTGATTCCAGGACCCTGAGATCATGACCTGAGCCAAAGGCAGAGTCTTAACCCGCTAAGTCATACAGGTGTCCCTGGTTAGTTTATTATAATGTGTTTTTACTGTGCTTCAGTTGATGCTCAGCAACATGATACAAATCTTTAAGGGTCAGCCTTTAAGCTACTCTGTCTCAAGAACAAATATAATTGGCTCTTCTATTTTAAAGTAGAGTGGGGTATTATGAGGCTATGCCATTTTCAATGGTAAGATTAGAAATAATACTTGGCACTGCAGAATCCAAACCCCATTCTCTATCTACTCAATCAATTGTTCATTGCTCTGTAGATAATGGCTACTTTTATCAGAAAATTATGAGTTTAGGGGTGCCTGGGTGGGTCAGTTGGTTAAACGTCTGCCTTTAGCTCAGGTCGTGATCTCAGCGTCCTGGGATCGAATCCCCCATTGGGCTCCCTGCTCAGTGGGAGCCTGCTTCTCCCTCTCCCTCTGCTGCCCCCCGCTAGTGCTCTCTCCCTCTCTCAAATAAATAAAATCTTTAAAAAAAGAAGATTGTGAGTTTAATGAATAAAATTATACTCTTACTAATGACAAAAATCTATTGTTTGATAACCACTTAAAATTCATCATTAATTTAATAATATGGGAAAATATTCAGAATATATTTTGTTAAAAAGCAAATTGCAGAACAACATATTTAATAGAGGCTCAATATCAGAAACAAATGAGTGAAGAGAAATACACTAAGATATTAACAATGATGGTCTGTGTGTTAGACTAATTTTTCATTTTTCATTTCATTTTTCTGTGTTTTAAAAATTACATAGTGAATGTATTACTTTTATAGCCCAAAATAATAATTTAAAGTCATTTTCATAAGCTCAAATGACAGTGCAATGCAGTATCAGTTAAATAAAATTCACATCAAGGAAAATATATTTTTGTCTTTTTCTGGAAATACTTGCATTAAAATATCTTAAAATAATGATAAAGGTAAATATTTGATTTTAAAAGGTCCTTATCTTTAGATTTCAATGCCTATAGAATTAACTTGTATAATACAAATGTAATTCAATATTTCCATTTACATAATGAACATTTATGTATAAACTATAAATATTTAAATGTTGAAGTACTGATAAAAATAATTCCATCATTATTAAGAGGACATTGAAACCAAAGACATGAAAAGGAAGTTTTAAGAAAGCATCCGACTGCTTTAAATAAGGTCAGCAACTCAAGGTTAGACAAACTGAATCCCCAGGACATTAAAAAAAATGTCAATACCAACATGAATTATTATGAGTAGTGTTTGAAAAAAATAGAAAATATAAAAAATGTCAGAAGACTTCAGATTTGGACAAATGTCCTGGTTTTCAAAAATAGAATAAAGAAGAACCCCAGAAACTTTGGACCACAGAGCTTTAGTATATTCAGGAATAAATTAGTAAGTCAATGATTTCTCAGTACCTAAAAAAAATCAGTAGCCAGTGGGAATCAACACAGATTGTGTAAGAATAAGTTATACAAATATGTTAATTTCTTCTTTTAATAGGGTTAGTCAATTGATCAGAGGAATGTTAAACTTCTCTTAAATTTTTGTTTAATTTTGGCAGAGCTATTGAAAAAGGGGGAACTTGGAAAAAATGTAGTCTGGATGATTTTAAAACTATTCATAGATTGAACAATAATGTATAAAATAATTTCTTTTATCTTTTTTAAAGATTTTATTTATTTGAGAGAGAGAGAGCACGAACAAGGTGAAGGGCAGAGAGAGAACCTGACTTCCTGCTGAGCGGGGAGCTCAGTGTTCCCAGGACTCCTGGATCATGACATGAGTTGAAGGTGGATGCTTTACCAGCTGAGCCACCCAGGTGTCCCTATAAAATAATTTCTAAGGGACAGCCTGAGGGTCTCTAATGCCATATTGGAGGGGATTGACTCATTTTTCTACACTCTATATTAATTACTTGAATGTATAAACACAAGTCCTACTTATTGTTTGCATATTTCAAGAAGCTGGAAAAAGCTAGCTGGGGACTTATTTCTTCTAAATCTTCTTAGATACCTGTGGTCTGACTCTGGGAGTGTCTGATACCTGCTGGAGGAATACTAATTCTGATGATAGGGCTACCTCTACATCCCCAATATAATCGTGTTCCAACTTACAGAAGAGAGTTTCCTTTTGTTGTTATTCTGAGTAACTTGCACAATTTGCAAAACTTTCTTCAAGGTCTAGAAACCTACCTTGGTGTTGCTGTCTCCCAATAAATGAATTTCTGCCACCTGCCCAGGATACAAAGCCCTCAGTAGAAACTCTCAAATGCCAACAGTTATCCTGCCTGAATTTCTGATGATCCCCCCTCCTGGATTCCTCAAAGCTCTTATGTCTGTATCTGTAATAGAGCTAAATGTTTGTGTGGGTTATAAAATGGGAATGATAATAGCACAATACTATTGCACAAAGTTGTGAGGAATAAAAGGCTTAGCACAGTGCTCGTTACATAGTAACTATCAACAATGGTTTGTGGAGTTGAATTAAATTCAAATGTTTGATGGATTATCATGCGACAGTTATAACAGTTCAAAGATAGAACAAGCCAACTCAGAATATTTAGGTTTTCATGGAAATATTCATATATGAGTTAGAGGTTTGATCCTTAGTGATGTTTGAGAAAGGAATCCTGCCATTAGGAGGGAGGTTGGACTGTTTTATTTCATTTACACATAAAATTTTTATGTGCATATAGTTTTCTCAATCTAACAATTTCTGATTCTTCAGAGATCTTACCATAATGCTTTGAAAATCATAAACACTCAACATTTTTTGGATAAAAAATAACAAGTACTAAAAATACTATACCTCCGTGACACCAATTGAAGAATATGTAAAGAGCTATTACCACATCCCATTGAATTGTGACCTGATTCATTCCTAAAAGCAGGAAAAAGCTTTTTGTTCCCCTCTAGGAAAGAAAAAATATGAAAAATGTTTAAATTATAATATTTTAATAAAATAACAATAATAAAAGGCATTACGTTTTTTTCCCAGCAGTTAGTATTGCCTTTGATGAGACCATTTCAATAGGAAGAAAAGAAGAAAGGAGGAAAGGAAGAAAAGAGGAAGGTGAGAACGGAAGGGAGGAGGAAACAAGGCAAAGAAAAGTCACTGGTATGTGAGGAGATAAAATACAGATGGAAGAATAAAGCAAAAGCATGGCTTTTATCCTTCAAAAGTCACTGCGAATTACCTTAGTAGATTTTTGACCCTTGATAAAACACACCTTTTTCTAATCTTATCTCTCTCATCAGAAACCTCTGCTCTAACTCCAGATGATAAATTCTCCTGACCAGATTTCTGTGCCTAAGAAGCTCCAGAAATATCAGTCTTTGATGAGTTAAACTTGGGAAAAGACAAAAATTGCAGAACTTCAAGAAAAAGTGTGCCTGGGTGGCTCAGTCATGAAGCGTCTACCTGCAGCTCAGGTCATGATGTCAGGGTTCTGGGATGGAGCCCTGCTTTGGGCTCTCTGCTCAACGGGAAGCCTGCTTCTCCATCTCCCATTCCCCCCTCTTGTGTTCCCTCTTTCACAGTCTCTCTCTCTGTGTCGATTAAATAAATAAAATCTTGAAGAAAAAGAAAAAGAAAAAAAAAAACTTCCAGAAAGAAAGCATAATTTTGATTACAGAAGATGAAGTAAGACAAAGGCATAGGTGCTCTCACCAGTTACATTTATTTAAAAAAAGCCTTTTCATCTGTAGATAGTTGAAAAGAAACTCATTATATAAATTCCAAACAATATTGCCATCAGTTCACAATTAGAGTTGCATTATTTAGTCGGTTACCTACATTATTGAACAATTCAGTTACTCAATAACCAACATTATTTAATTATTTTTATATGTTTAATAAAACCTGAGCCATTCATATAAAACAGCAAAACAAAATCATGACTTGTCATGTGTAAGTATCTGATAACATTTTTTTTTTCTTAAAGATTTTATTTATTTGAGAGAGAGAGCATGAGCGGGGGCAGGAACAAAGGGAGAGGGAGAAGCAGACTCTATGCAGCGCACGGAGCCTGACATGGGGCTCGATCCCAGGACCCTGAGACCACAAACTGAGCCAAAATCAAGAGTTGGATGTTCAACCAACTAAGCTATCAGGCACCCCATCCATATCTGATAACATTTTTACAAACTTGGGTACCCATGACCCCCATGAATATAAGAATCCCTTTCATAATTTGTTAGCAATGTTAGGTCTTCTCTTTTTAAATAATAGGCAAAGCAAGACCTAACATATTCCTCGTTAGAAGTTAACTACTCACCCAATAGAATATTTGCAGTAATTACTTTTTAAAATGATGTGATATCAGACAGTATTTTAGATTCACCTTTCATCAGTATCCACCATATGAAATACCACAAGAACTTAAAAAAAAAACAACCTGGCCCATGTATTTCCAAACAAAAATGTAGCTGTTTTTAGGTATTTGGGTGATCATTGTCTCTTTACCTTTTATTGCTGGAAGCACGTAATTCCACTTCAGGGCCAGGTTGCTATCTTGTAGCCTGCATCATGTCCTCCTTCTCCACTGCCTGCTTGTCAATAATTACTTCAGATTTTCAGCAATGAGGCAAATGGAAATGTCAGCAAAGCCCTGACCTACATTTCAGATTCTTGAAAAGGAACTCAAAAACTGTGCAATTCGAAATGACTGGCTCACATGTCACTATTTGGGAAAACCCAGATTACTGAACGTGAACTGCTTTGTTAGTACTTTTTTTCTCAGTTTAATTTAAAAAGATCTGTCTCATCCAAGAAGTAGAACACATATGTAGAGTCTATCTATCAAAATATAACACCAAAATATACAAAAATATAATGCTTAGTTTTAATGTACAATTAGCGTTGATATTTATTATGAACCAGTTTCTTAAGACAGTTTAAATGCTACTGTTGACCATTTATTTACTGAGCCTTTTTGAGTGTCTAATATGTGTCAGGTATTGTTCTGGGCATTAAAGATATAATGTTGATTAATTACCACTCAGCTCTTTTGTTGTATTATTTAAAGTGATTTAATTACAGATCAGTGGAACTATCACCCATGCTTTAACAGGATTCTATAAGCAAATAAAAAATTACCAGATATTTGGTGCATTTGTAGTCGGTGTCACCAGGGGCTTTTCCCAGCATAATCTTTCCTCCCACATCCTTTATTACTTCAACATGAATATCTTTCCACTTCATGTATTTCTTTTTATTGTAAATGACAGTTAAGTTACTTGTTTCAATGAAATTCTTTTTTTTTAACATTTTTTAATTGTTATGTTAGTCACCGTATAGTACATCATTTGTTTTTTTTTTTTTTTTTGAAGATTTTATCCATTTATTTGACAGAGATCACAAGTAGGCAGAGAGGCAGGCAGAGAGAGAGAGAGAGAGGAGGAAGCAGGCTCCCCGACAGGCAGAGAGCCCGATGTGGGGCTCAATCCCAGGACCCTGAGATCATGACCTGAGCTGAAAGCAGAGGCTTTTAACTCACTGAGCCACCCAGGTGCCCCACATCATTAGTTTTTGATGTAGTGTTCCATGATTCATTATTTACATATAACACCCAGTGCTCATCACAACATGTGCCCTCCTTAATACCTGTCACTAAGGTACTCCATCCCCCCACCCTCCTCTCTTCTGTAATTCTCAGATTATTTCCTGGAGTCCATAGTCTCTCATGGTTCATCTCCCTCTCTGATTTCACTCCCTTCAGTTTTCCCTTCCTTCCCCTAATGTGCTCTGTGCTATTCCTTACGTTCCACATATGAGTGAAACCATATGAAAATTGTTTTTCTCTGCTTGACTTATTTCACTTAGCATAATCCCCTCCAGTTCCATCAATGAAATTCTTAAAGCCAGAAACTCCATCCTGCCTTTTAAATGTTTTTATCTTTGGTATTCAGCACGTTAGAATACTCTGGGGAAACATTTGAAACATTTCTATGCTCAGATTTATTCTAAACAATGAAAATTAGAAATTGTGTGGGTGAAGGCTGGGCATTGATTCTTTTAATTCCAAGTGATTTCAATAAAGAGTCAGAGTTGAGAACTACCTGAATTTAAGAATAAGAGTGTCTTTGAAGACCGCACAGAGGAAAGGACTGTCGCCTGGGTTTTAATGATTAGTGACAATTTTCCAAGCTGTGAAAGAGAGGGTATGGGAAATATTTCACATATAAGAACAGAATGTGCATGTAATAGAGATGTTTTGGGACTGGCTAATTGCTTCTTCAAGTTGAAGGGAATAGGATATGAGCTGGAAAACTAAGGTCAGTGGCAGAATGTAATTCATAGGAGCCTTGTATTCCTGCTAAATGGTTTAATCTTTGTCTTGAAGTCAGTCAGAGATAGCCAAGGTTGGTAAGCAGAGAAATAACATAATTAGATTCGATTTTTAAAAGATAATTCTAATTATTGTGTGGAGAATTGAAAAGATTGAAGAGCCCAGTTAGGAGGCTATTGAAAAGCAAAAGTTAGTGAGGGTCCAAAGCAAAGCAGAGGTAGCCAGAACTTAAGGGGGAAATATGGAACTGAGAGCTATGTGGACGACGACTGGACAGTCCATTGTGACCAGTAAGGGAACAGAAGCCCCTGGAGTTACACAGTGAACGACACTTGTGTGTGGCGGGGTAAGAATTCAGGAGCATGAAGAGTGACTCTGGTGGTGATTTTTACTGACCTAGTAGATAACATTAACCGAGCACACAACAGGAAGAGATGTGGGGAAGTGATGAGTTTGGTTCTGGTCATGTTGATTTGGAGGAGCCAGACAGAACTCTCTGGTGGGACATTATAGATACAGGTAAACTTGGGAGAGAAGTTTGAGCTGGAGATCTAAATTTGGAAGATTTTAGCATGTCAATAGTATTAAAACTAAGATTAGAATAAGAAAACCGAGAGCACATCTAGAATGATAAGGGAAGGAAGTAGGGGGCCAAACACAGAAAATCTTACCAAAGGACAAGGAGTTTGTGGCCCTCATCAAATGGTCAGAAATTAAATATGATTAGAACTAAAAGAAAGTACTGGATTTGACAGTAGTCTTCCCTTAGAACAGTTTCAGAAAAGAAATGGAGGTAGAAAGGGGATTGAAGTGAGTTAGAATAAAAACCAAAGAGGACATTGGCTAACCTTTCAGGAATTTGGAGAGTGAAGATGAGACTGATGGAGAGCTCAGTGCAAATGAGGATTTATTTTTTTAGTGGGGGCCACTTGTTGTTTCTCTTTGGTGAGCAGTCTGTTCACATCTTCTATCCATTTCATTGGTTGGTTGTTTTTCTTATTGTTGAGTTTTGAGAGTTCTTTACATGGTTTTGGAAACCAGTTCTTTATCATATATATTTTACAAATATTTTGTTGTAGTGTGTGGCTTGTTTTTTCATTTTTTAACCAATGTCTTTTGAGATCAGAAATTTTTAATTTTGATCAAGTTTAATTCATTAATTACTTTATTGTTTCATTTGTTTTGTGCTGCTTGCATTCTCATCATTGGATTAATTCATAATCTTGTCTTATGTGTGTTTCTGTTTAAAGACACCTTACTTAATCTATATTGTTGATTAACATTGAACTCAGGGCCAACATTTTAATTCATGCCTGAACAAAGCTCATCTAACACATGGAGTTTCTTTGTAAAGTACATTGCTGCTTTCTTTTATTTATGAACACTAGCCAGTACTTCAGGACTATGCTTGGGGGCCGTTTTAGTGAAATCACCAAAAAAAAGTACAAAATGGGGGAAATGTGGTACTAAGAACAGCTCCCAAAGGACATTTGTTTATAGTACAAGAGCTGAAACAAGTTTTTTTAGCTGGGAACTTGCACATTGCGTGACTCAAAATTTTCACCACTCTGCACATGTCTTCAAATTACAGACAAATGCCACAAGTATTGATTTGGGGGTTACAACTAAATTTTAGCTGGTTAAAGAATTCACAAATTTGGAATCAGGGAATGATGAGGATCAACTATATCAAATCTCATAGGTAAGTGGTTTGACTTCATTTGCTAATCAGAAAGCATGAAGACCCACTGTCTTGGCTTTTTCTCCATAGACAAGGTTGCCATCTGGGTGTACCAGGACAGTCTAATTTAAACATGTCCCAGGGTAATTACAAAAAGCACTCCATTTTATGTTCAAAACTTTTCTAATGTAGGGGCCCTTGTATGGCTCAGTCATTAAGTGTCTGCCTTAGGCTCAGGTCATGATCCCAGAGTACTAGGATCAAGCCCCACATGGGGCTTTCTGCTCAGCAGGAAGCCTGCTTCTCCCTCCCCCACTTCCCCTGTTTGTGTTCCCTCTCTCTGTCTTTCTCTGTCAAATAAATGAAATCTTTAAAAAAATTTTTTTCTAGTGTAGGAGATATATTGCCACTCTTTTAAAGGCTTAAAAGTTTCTGAAAAGTCATACTATTTCAAGTTTTCTCTGGTATTTGGTAAAAGTTTGGAATAGTTGTCGGCTGAGGGGAATGAAAAGGATGATTTAGTATAAAATGCATGATCCAGAAAACATCATATTAAATTAGTAAGCATATTTTGAGTTAGCACGTCATCAAGGCAAATATATCATAAGGGAGCATTTCAGATTTTTCCCCAAATTTAAAAAAATCCTCTTTAGGGCATTTAAGGCTAAGAACAGAAGAAAACAGCTAGAACTATAGTACTTATGTAATCGTACTTTTCTATAAATTGACCTTACTATTGTGGATTGAAAATATCTCTAGTTTCCCTGTCCAGAGGCAACAAACATTGTCATAAACTAACTGGCTACTAGAAGGAATTCCTTGAAGTAGATTAGTTAGGCTTTCCCAGTTTAAGAAGTATAGCTGGACCAAGAACTAATGTTAATCTGGTTGCCTAGCAACACTGGTCTATCCACTAGGGAGCAGGCCTAGAGGGCTCTTCCTTGCCTCAAAACACTGATGCCAAATGTTGATGAGAATGAGCAGAACAGGGAGTGGACTGTTGACCCCTGAAAAGGGAACCTAGAGACTTGACCTGAAGAGAGATGGAAAACCTACCACCTCTATATGGGAAGTGATACAGCAGCCCTCGTGGATTTAATAGGCCTGGCTTAAGGCTATTAAATAATCTGGTTAGAGAAGGGGAGTAGGAAACTAGTCCTGAGTTCATGCTTGTATAGAGGGTACACCATTTTTACTTAGATTATTGCATTTCTTTGTGGTAGCTTTAGCAGAGGTGAGTGACTGAATATTGTCATGAGTAAAGCTCCTCAGACACTCCAAGGGACGTACCACTAAATTGGCAAATCCCATTAGGTAGACTTGATTTAGGAGGCTTAAGATTTTGTAGAGTGATCTAGCAATTCTGTGTGAAATAAAGAAATCAGGACGCCTGGGTGTCTCAGCCGTTAAGTGTCTACTTTTGGCTCAGGTCATGATCCCAGGGTTCTGGGATTGACCCCGCATCAGGCTCCCTGCTCAGTGGGAAGCCTGCTTCTGTGTCTCCCATTCACCCTGCTTGTATTCTCTCTCTTGCTATCTCTTTCTGTCAAATAAATAAATAAAATCTTTTCTTAAAAAAATAAAACTAAAAAAATCAGTATCACTGAAGGGTGGGAGAAACTGATAGGTGGTTGGATGAATTGGTTTTTGAAGCAAAGAAGATGGCAGTAGCTACCCATAAGGGCCAGAGGAAGTCCCCTGATACATGGGTATGCTCAGGGAAGATGCTTTATACATATCTGCCCAGTTCTTGGCAGGTAGGGTGCAGGGTACAGCCTAGTCTGTCTCTATACCTGGGTGGAAAATAGATGTCCCTGTTTAAGAGGGCGTATGGTACTATAATGGGTTAAGTGTGATTGCATCTGCATGGGTGGGTCTCCAGAGAGTGAGGATAAAAGCAGAAAAGCCCACTGTGACTGTGGATGGACTTGGACAGTGAGTCACATGTCATAGCCTGATTAAGACCTGTACATAGAGCATTAAGGGACTTAATCCCAGGTTAAAGGACTCTTCTATGCTCTCCAATATACTATAGACTGTATGTGTAATTGAAGTGAAGACTTCTTTGGCTAATTTATTGTGACATCCTGCTTTTCTGATGTTATAGGCCCAGTGAAAGAGCTGAGTATTTTTTAGTGCCTTTCTTGTACCAGCCATGTGCTGTATGTGGGGCTATGACTACAGAGAGGATGTTAATGGCTTTTAAGGATCCTTCAGTGGGAAAGGAGGTTGTATTTAAAAATTAAAGTGCAAAAGAATAAAATGCTAAATGGGAAGATAGGAAAACAGTTAAGGGAACAGAAAGGAATGTACAACAGCCTCAGGTCCACACTTTTGCAAGCCTCAGGCCTGAATGCCAACTCCTATAGGATAAAACTAACCTGGATCAAGGACTTGGGCTCAGTTTCTTGTGTGTTCCCTCCAGTTTGATCACACTTGTGCCTCTGAAGGCGATTTTATGCTGTCAGCATCCTCTTTCAACTGCCTCTCCTGCCCCGCCATCCTTCAGTGAGTGTGTACCATACCTTGCCCACTTTGCTTCACCAGTGGCGTCCAACTCAGTGTCTGAGCCTGCCCTGCTTTTCAACACTCATGACTGAGTAATTATAAAAAGTACTGTATTAGTTTTGCAGTCTTTAAGAAGGTAACAGAAAATGTTATTCATTTCAGAAAGTTTTTTATCAAAAATATTGAACTTATTTTTTTAACTTCATGGCCTTGAAGTTATATTTTAATTATCTCGAGGGTTGTCTTACCTGGAAGAACTCATTCTTCAATTTTGCCAGATAAATGAAGTGTCATTTTGTTAATTTTCTCAACCACTGAATTAATAACCCCATTATTCATAAAGAGATATATAGGCTCTTTGAAGAGAAATAAATATCATAAATCTTATGACTCATCCAGAAGATGGTACCTAAATGCAGCTGCTTGATTCCTCTCAGCGTCAAACTCCTGACGGTACATTTAACTATGTTGAAAGCTGACATATGTACAAGCTGAATCACTACTATTTCCTGTGAGATGTGCATTAAAGGTCAGTTTTATCTCATTTACTATCAGCATGTTAGAGTTAAGAATGCTTAGAAGTGGGGGTGATTTCAAAAGCTTGTCCTCATTTCTGGCTCTTGGACAGCATAAACACTTTTAAGGAGGTCAGTTTCCTGAGTCTGGTGGACTTCCCTCATCGTCATGTGCCCTTTTCTAAATTTGATTCCTCAGAGAATGAGCCTGGGTAAAAATAGCTGCAGGTGCTTTAAACACTCAAGGCTTCTCTAGTCTTTGCCTTGCATTTTAGATATATTTTTAGAAATGTGAAGCTTGCCAAAATACTTGCATTTCAGCTCATGTTGAGGTTCTCCAACCTTTAGCCAATTTGGGGATAGCCAATTTGGACCTGTTTTGGAATAGTCTGAGTGCCAGGCATCAGAAGCAATATGGGGACTTATGTTTTCTTTTAAAATCTTTTTTAAAAATTTCTAAATTTTAAATTTTGTATATCTTTTTTAAAAATTTACTTTAGAGAGAGAGAGAGAGATCAGGGAAGGGCAGAGGGAAAGGGAGAGGGGAACTCAAGCAGACTCCACACTGAACTCAGAGCCTGACACTGGGCTCAATTTCATGACCCTGAAATCATGGCCTGAGCCAAAATCAAGAGTCTGATGCTTAACCAACTGAGCTACCCAGTCATGCCAGTTATTGACTTAAATGTAAATGAAATTTTTGATGGACTCTCGCAGTTTTTCTAGACACTTTGGATAAAATGCATGTGTTAAAATGTTACTTGACTTTTTTCAGATTTAATGTACTTTATTCCATAAGGTAGTTCATGGCATATTTGTTCCTATTCTAGCTTAGTTGAACCTGTTTCATCATCTAAATCTAAATCATCATCATCTCAATATTTAATAATTTCTATTGTCTTTATCTATATAATCTTCTATATCTATGTCTATATCTATATTTTGTCTATTGTCTATATAAAAAGAAATATACTATTTATACTTATGTTTACTCTTTTAGATATTAATTAAAAATATGCCAGTGGCATCAGGGAAATACAAATCCAAACCACAATGAGATACCACCTCAGACCAGTCGGAATGGCTAAAATTAACAAGTCAGGAAATGACAGATGCTGGCGAGGATGCAGAGAAAGGGGAACCCTCCTACACTGTTGGTCGGAATGCATGTTGGTGCAACCACTCTGGAAAACAGTATGGAGGTTCCTCAAAAAGTTGAAAATAGAGCTACCCTTCGACCCAGCAATTGTAGACCTGGGTATTTACTCTAAAGATACAAATGTAGTGATCTGAAGGGGCACATGCACCCGAATGTTTATAGCAGCAATGTCCACAATAGCCAAACTATGCAAAGAACCTAGATGTCCATCAACAGATGAATGGATAAAGAAGATGTGGTATATATATACACAATGGAATACTATGCAGCCATCAAAAGAAATGAAATCTTGCCATTTGTGGCAAATGTGGATGTAACTAGAGGGTATTATGCTTAGTGAAATAAGTCAATCAGAGAAAGACAACTATCATATGATCTCCCAGATATGAGGAAGTAGAGATGCAATGTGGGGGGTTTGCGGGGTAGGAAAAGAATAAATGAAACAAGATGGGATTGGGATTGAGATTCTGAATCTCACAAAACAAACTGAGGGTTGCCGGGGGGAGGGGGGTGGGGAAAGGGTGGTGGGGTTATAGATATTGGGGAGGGTATGTGCTATGGTGAGTGCTGTGAAGTGTGTAAACCTGGCGATTCACAGACCTGTACCCCTGGGGCTAATAATACATTATATGTTTATAAAAAAATAAAAAAAATATATATTAAAAAGTCAGTGGGTACATATTTTTTTAAAGATTTTATTTATTTTATTTGACAGATAGAGATCACAAGTAGGCAGAGAGGCAGGCAGAGAGAGAGAGAAGAGGAAGCAGGCTCCCCGCGGAGCAGAGAGCCCAATGCGGGGCTCAATCCCAGGATCCTGGGATCATGACCTGAGCCGAAGGCAGAAGCCTTAACCCACTGAGCCACCCAGGCGCCCCGTGGGTACGTATTTTTAAAAGCTTCTTCTAGGAGTATTTAAGGAAAATATTTGGTAGACTACTGCACTAGAGATCAACTGTAAAAGCCAATCAAAAACCATGATGGAGGGATGTCTGGGTGGCTCAGTCATTAGCGTCTGCCTTCAGCTCCGGTCATGATCCCGGGCTACTTGCTCAGCAGGGACCCTGCTTCTACCTCTGACTGCTGTTCTCCCTGCTTGTGCTTGCTCTCTTGTTCTCTCTCAGTCTCTGACAAATAAATAAATAAACTCTAAAAAACAAAAACAAAAAAACATGGTGAGGGGCGCCTGGGTGGCTCAGTGGGTTAAAGCCTCTGCCTTCGGTTCAGGTCATGATGCCAGGGTTCTAGGATTGAGCCCCGCATCAGGCTCTCTGCTCAGCAGGGAGCCTGCTTCCTCCTCTCTGCCTGCCTCTCTGCCTACTTGTGATCTCTGTCTGTCAAATAAATAAAATCTTTAAAATATATATATCAATAGTGGTTTCTTTGGATTATTGAATTATGGTTATTTTTTCTTTCTTTTGCTTTTCTATGACTTTCAATTTTTTAGGATAAGTATATTATAT
This sequence comes from Lutra lutra, assembly GCF_902655055.1. Taxonomy (NCBI): domain Eukaryota; kingdom Metazoa; phylum Chordata; class Mammalia; order Carnivora; family Mustelidae; genus Lutra; species Lutra lutra. The sequence continues at coordinate 141,957,618 of NC_062281.1, forward strand.
ATGATACTTTTAAAATATTGAAAAAAATACTAAATACGGGAACCCTGTCGGCATCCCTCAGTGAGAGGTTTTCCTGTGTCTTCACTTAATAAACTTCTATCACTTCACACACACACACACACACACACACACACACACACACACACAGAAAAGAAAAGAAAAATATTAATTACACCAAGGACAAGGAAAACTTTAAATGAGGGGATATAAAAGGAATTTCCTTCCTAGTTGATTCTAAAATATATGACTGCTTGAGGGAATTATTGATATGTCTACTGATGTACACATTTCATATGCATACTTAACTATAAGGGGTAAGAATGAGGAGAGTTCTTTTTTCCTATAGAAGAAAAATAAATTCTTTTACACCTTTTAATAGAGACCTTAAGCCTTTATGGCCCAAAGAAAAGAAGGCCAATGAAAAAATGCAATAATTATTTTTTAAATTGAAGTAAAATCAACAAATAAAATTCCCTGTTTCAAATGTACATGATGATTTCCTGTATATATATATATACATATATATATGTATATATATATGTCTCATATATATATATATATGACATGATTACCCAAATGAAGTTAATTAACACATTCATAACCTCACATACTTTTTTTTGTGAGAACACTTCAGATCTACCCTACCCTCTTATCAAATTCTTTTTTTTTAAGATTTTACTTATTTATTTGAGAGAGAAAGAGAGAGATAGTGACAGAGTTAATGACAGAGAGCATGAGTGGGGAGGATGTCTCTCTTAGCAGGGAGAACCAGTCTTCTTAGCAGGCTAAGACTCTAGTGCAGTAGTCTACCAAATATTTTCCTTAAATACTCCTTAGGCTTAGCATCAAGCTCCTCCTAAGCAGCAAGCTTGACGCAGGGCTTAATCCCAGGACCCTGGGATCATGACCTGAGCTGAAGGCAGACGCTTAACTGAGCCACCCATGCACCCCTAAAAGTTCAAATATGTAATACATTATTATTAACTATAATCACCATGCTGTACATTCGATCCTCAGAACTTATTCATCTTATAACTAAAAGTTTGCACCTTTCAACCAACATCTCTCCATTTCTTCTATCCCATAGTTACTGGCAAATACCATTCTACTCTCTGTTTCTATGAGTTGGACTTTTTTGGGGGGATTCCCTATATGTGATTCCATACAATATAAGTCTTTCTTTCTGGCTTACCTCATTTAGTATAATGTTCTCCAGATTCATCTATGTTGCAAAGGACAGAATTTCCTTCTTTCTCATGGCTGAATAATATTCTGGGGAGTGTGCATGTGTGTGTGCGTGTGTGTGTGTGTGTGTGTGTGTACGCATGCACGTGTGTATCGTATCTTCTTTACTCATCTTGTCAAATATGAAACTTAGGTTTCATATTTGCTTATTTTATATAATGCTGCAACAAACATGGGTTATAGGTATCTTTTCAAGATAGCAGTTTCAGTTCTTTTGGATATATACCCAGGAGTAGGATTGCTGGATATTATGGTAGTTCAATTTTTAATTTTTTGAGGATGCTTCATAATGTTTTCCATAATGATTGTCCCATTTTACATTCCCACTAACAGTATATGAGGGACCCCTTTTCTCCATATACATAATATTTGTTATCTGTTGTCTGTTTATAAAAGCCATTCTAAGGGGTATGAGGTGATAACTCATTGTGGTTTTGAGTTGCATTTTGTTGACAATTAGTGATGTTGAGCACCTTATCATGTACTGTTGATATTTGTATATCTTTTCTGGAAAAATATCTATTCAGTTCCTTTGTCTGTTTTTTAAATCAGATTATGTGTTTTGCTGCTATTGAGCTGTAGGAGTTCTCTATATATTTTAGGTATTAACCCATTATCAAATATATGGTTTACAAATATTTTCTCCCCTTCCAAAGGTTGCTTTTCCATTTTGTTGATTGTTTTCTTTGCTGTGCAGAAGCTTTTCAGTTTAATGTAGTCCCACTTCCTTGCTTTTGCTTTTATTGCCTGTGCTTTTGTTGTCATATCCAAAAGATCGTTGCCAAGACAAATGTTGAGGAGTTTTTCCTCCATGTTTTTTTCCAGGAGTTTTAGGATTTGGGGTCTTACATTTAAGTCCTTAATTCATTTCAAGTTGGTTTTTGTGCATGTGGAAGATAGGGGTCCAGTTTCATTCTTTTGCATGTAGATATCTGGTTTTCCCAGCACCATTTATTAAAGAGACTTATCCTTTTCCCATTGTGTGTTGTTGGCACCTTTGTTAAAGATTAATATATGCATGAGTTTTTTTCTGGGTTCTTTATTCTGTTCCACTGATCTGTATGTCTGTTTGAAAGCCAATACCATACAGTTTTGATTACTATTGCTTTATACTGTAGTATAAACTTTAGGATTTTTTTTTAGGATTTTTTTTTCTATTTCTGTGAAAAATGCCATGGGAATTTTGATAGGGATTGCACTGATTCTGTAGATTGCTTCAGGTAGTATGGACATTTTCACAATATTAATTCTAATCCAAGAACACAAGACATCTTTCCATTTATTTGTATCTTCTTCAATCTCTTTCACCAGTGTCTTCTAGTTTTAGTGTACAGCTCTTAGGTTAAATTACATTAAATTTAATTTAATTAATTAAATTAAATTAAATTAAATTAAATTTAGGTTAAATTTATTCCTAAATATTTTATTGTTTTTGATGTTATTATAAATGGAATTGTTTTCTCAATTTCTCTTTTAGATAGTTTACTATATAAAATGAAACTCATTTTTATATATTGATTTTGTATCCTAAAACTACTGAATTTGTTAGTGTTAATTATTTTTTTGGTGGTGCCTTTAGGATTTCTATATATACTATCATGAAATTTGCAGACAGAGATCATTTTACTTCTTGTTTTCTGATTTGGATACCTGTGATTTCTTTTTCTTGCCTAATTGCTCTGCTTGTTTAATAGAAGTGACAATAATAGGCATCTTTGTCTTATTCCTGATCTTAGAGGATAAGCTTTACACTGTTTTTGTTTGTTTGTTTGTTTGTTTGTTTAATGTTTTATTTAAATTCAAGGTAATTAACATATAGGGGTAGTTTCAGGGGAAGAATTTAATGATTCATTGGTTGTATACAACAGCCAGTTCTCATTACATCAAGTACCCTCCTTAATACCCATCATCCAATTACCCCATCCACCTACCCACCTTCCTTCCAACAGCCCTGTTGTTTCCTATGGTTTGTTTGTTTATTTCCTATAGTTAAGAGTCTCTTATGGTTTGTCTCCTTCTCTGTTTTCATCTTACTTTATAAAGCTTTTCACTCTTATGTATGATATTACCTATGGGATTGTTACATGTGGGTTTATTTTGTTGAGATACATTTCTTTTATACCTAATTTGTTGAGAGTTTTTATTATAAAAGAATGTTGAATTTTGCCAAATGCTATTTCTACACGTATTGTGATGATCATATGATTTTTATTCTCCATTCTGTTAATGTGTATCACATTTATTAATTTGCATGTGTTGAACCATCCTTGCATTCCAGGGATAAACCCCACTAGGTTATGGTATATGATCTTTTAAATGTGCCATTGAATTCAGTTTGCTAGTATTTTGTTAAGGATTTGTGCATCTCTGTTCATCAAGATATTGGCCTGTAATTTTCTTTTCTTGTGTCTTTGGTTTGGTTATCATGGTAATGCTGCCCTCATAAAATTATTCTTTTCCACTTTTTTTGAAAGAGTTTGAGAAAGATTAGCAGTAATTCTCCAAATGTTTGGTAGAATTCACAAGTGAATTAATCTTACCTTGGACTTTTCTTTGTTAGAAGATTTTAGATTACTGATTCAATGTTCTTACTACTTATAGGTCATTCATATTTTCTGTTTCTTTATGATTTAGTCCTGGTAGGTTGTATGTTTCCAGGAATTACTTTTTCTAGATTACCTAATTTGTTGGCATATAATTGTTCATAGTAATTTTTCAGATCTTTGTTATTTCCTTCCTTCTGTTAACCTTGTACTTAGTTTGTTTTCTTTTCTAGTTCCTTCAAATGTAAGGTCAGACTGTTTACTTACGATCTGTCCTTTTTCTTAATGTAGGTGTTTACTGCTTTAATAATAATTATGAACAATGAAACTTATTATCATTAATTATTATTAATTATATTGGCTTTGATGGAAATTTTATATCATTTACTAAAAACCATAAAAATTATTAGAAGAAAAAAGTTTTCCTTATCCATTCACTACTGTGAATTAATGGGAAAAATACTTATGAATTCTTTCATGATGTTCAAGATATTTCTAGAGAATTTTTTGGTTAGAAAAAAATATAACTAAGCATGATCAAAGCACACATTCATTACTGTTTTGCAGAAGCAGACCCTCTCCTTCCCCTGGCCTTCACATATAATTCTAATAGAGGCTCACATTGTAAGGGTGACTTTAGGCTGTTCAAATTAGTAAAGATATCAATAATATATTTTAATGTCCAAATCCATTCATGAAAACCGTTTTAAAGATTGAAGTTTCCTCTGCTAAGATTTAGAGTCTTATCAACTCAAATGAAAGAGTGAGGATCCCACTACATGAAAGCTAATGATCTTCAGTTGTTTTCATTGCCTCTGCTCCTCTCCATGAAATGAAAAACCTAAGACTTAAGAGGAGTTTGGATGATACAACTAACATTTGAAAAGCACCATTTAAATACTTATCTTCAGTTTGCAAGTGTGTGCTCAGGGATGTTTGTTTGTTTGTTTTGCTGGTACATGGAAACAGTGACTAGATTGTGCTTTCAGGGCAACCATTTCAGTGCTTCACTTGTGAGCTTCTCAAAGTGACAAGTCAATTTATTGCTAAAAAGAGCCCAGGGGGGCGCCTGGGTGGCTCAGTGGGTTAAGCCACTGCCTTCGGCTCAGGTCATGATCTCAGGTTTCCTGGGATCGAACCCCGCATCGGGCTCTCTGCTCAGCAGGGAGCCTGCTTCCCTCTCTCTCTCTCTCTCTGCCTGCCTCTCTGCCTACTTGTGATCTACCTCTGTCAAATAAATAAATAAAAATCTTTAAAAAAAAAAAAAGAGCTCAGGAATGGGCTTGAAAATTCGGAATGTAAGAAAACATACTAATGAACATCATCATCCAAGTTACACATTCCATGAACAGTTATAGGAGAAACTTCCGTCATGGGGTTCACAGCAATCATGGGTAGGCCTGAATCCTGCTCCTGTGATTTATGTAGCATTCAGATTAGGACTGCTCTACTAGCTTTAGCCTTATCTGAAAAAGTCATGTCCAGAAAAATCATATTTCTGACATACTAGTTTTATTTTTCCTAATACACATTAAAATAAGCACATGTGTTTAAATGGGATGTTTGTGTATAATTTAAAATTACTTATTTATCACCAGAAATACACACACTGCTCTAAAGAAACTTTTGAAGAATATTCCTATAGCAAACTGAATTTTTTTTTTTTTTTTTTAGAGAACCAAAAAGATCTTTATTTTTAATTGCTTTATTTTGGTATATTTTCTCTGCCTTTCTACCCATATATATTTTAAGATAACTGAATGGAAGTGTTTTTTATTAACAATATAAGATACACTATGGAATCATACTTGCCTTCTAAATGCATTGAGAGATATAATTCAAGGAAAAAGGAAAATTATTCTTCATTTTGTTCTGACCTTATATACTTAACTATGTTTAGAATATTCATTCATTGAAGAGATATTTATTGAGTTTTTCCTGTATTTCAGTAATTATTCTTATCCTGAGAATAAAGGGGTAAACAAAACAAAACAAAAATCTAGTTCTCATGGAGCTTACTTATATTCTAGTGTAAGGAGACAGATGGTAAGTAAAATAAATAAGTAAAGTATAGTTCTTTAGATGATGTTAGCATTTGGTGAGAAATAAAGTAGGAAAGGCAGACAGAGTTCAGTGTGCTCAAAGATCTTGCTAGCATATATCATTTGAGCAAAGATCTAGGAGAAATGAGGGAGAGGCAATGGGGTTCATTTGAAGAAGTGTGCTTTAGGGAGAAAGAACAGTAGGAGACAGAGGAAGTGGGAGAAAAAGAAGCTCTGATGTGCATTTGAGGACCAGGAAGGAGGTCTGTATGGAAGGAGCAAAGTAAGCAATGAGGAGAACAGTGAAAGATGAAAACTGAAGGAAATGAAGTTGAGTGCAGAAATCACTGCAGTGAGGGGTGATGGGCAATAGTGTATGGCAATAGTGTAAGCCTTCAACTCTTCTGATGATTGAGATGAGAAGTCATTGGAGGTTTTTTTTTTTTTTTATTCAATCAGTTAACATATAGTGTATTATTAGTTTTAGAGGTAGAGTTCAGTGATGCATCAGTCTTATATAACACCCAGTGCTCATTACATCAGGTGCCCTCCCTAATGTCCATCACCCAGTTGTCTGATCCCCTTACTCCTCTTCCCTCCAGCAACTCAATTTGTTCCTGGGGTTAAGAGGCTCTTATGGTTTGCCTCCCTCCCTGATTTCATCTTATTTTATTTTTCCCTCCCTCCCCCTGTGAGCCTGTTTTTTTTTTTTTTAAGGTTTTATTTATTTGTTTGACACAGAGAGAGAGAGGAGAGAGCACAAGCAGGAGGAGCAGAGGCAGAGAGAGAGGGAGAAGCAGCTCCCCACAGAGCAGGGTACTTTGATAGGTATTGCATTGAATGTATAGATTGCTCAAGAGGTATAGACATTTTAAAAATATTTGTTCTTCCAATCCATGAGTATATAATGTTTTTCAATTTCTTTGTGTCTTCCTCAATTCCATTCATGAATGTTCTACAGTTTTCTGAGTACAGATCCTTTGCCTCTTTGGTTAGGTTTATTCATAGATATCCTATGGTTTTGGATGCAATTGTAAATGGGATGGATTTTTAAATTTCTCTTTCTTCTATCTCATTGTTAGTGTATAGAAATGCAACTGACTCGTGCATTGATTTTATATCCTGCGACTTTGCTGAGTTCCTGTATGAGTTCTAGCAATTTTGGGGTGAAGTCTTTTAGGTTTTCCACATAGACTATCATGTCATCTGCAAAGAGTGAGAGTTTGACTTCTTCCTTGTCAGTTTGGATGACTTTTGTTTTTTATTACTGAGGCTAGGACTTCTAGTACTATGTTGAACAACAGTGGTGAGAGTGGACATCTCTGTCATGTTCCTGGCCTTAGGATAAAAGCTCTCAGTTTTTCCCCATTGAAAATGACATTTGCTGTGGGTTTTTCAGAGGTGGCTTTTATGATATGGAGGTATGTTCCCTCTGTCCCTACTCTGTGAAGAATTTTAATCAAGAAAGGATGCTATACTTTGTCAAATGCTTTTTCTGCATTTTGCATTCTGCATATTGAGAGGATCATATGGTTCTTGTCCTTTCTTTTATTAATGTAGTGTATCACATTGATTGATTTGCAGGTATTGAACCACCCTTGCAGCCCAGGAATAAATCCCAGTTGGTTGTGGTGAATCTTATTTCTAGTATTTTGGTGAGAATTTTTGCATCCATCTTCATCAGGAATATTGTCCTATAATTCTCCTTTTTGGTGCGGTCTCTGGTTTGGGGATAAAGGTAATGCTGGTCTCTTAGAATGAGTTTGGAAGTTTCCCTTCCATTTCTATTTTTTGAAATAGCTTCAGAAGAATAGGTATTAATTCTTCTTCAAATATTTGGTAAAATTCCTCTGGAAAGCCATCCAGCTGTGGGCTCTTGTTGGGAGATTTTTCATTACTGCTTCAATTTCCTTGCTGATTATGGTTCTGTGTAGGTTTTCTATTTCTTCCTGTTTCCATTTTGGTAGTTTACACATCTTTAAGAAAGTATCTGTTTCTTCCAGATTGCCTAATTTGTCGACATATAGTTGCTCATAATATGTTCTTATAATTTGTATTTATTTGGTTTTGGTTGTGATCTCTCCTCTTTCATTCATGATTTTATTAATTTGGGTCCTTTATATTTTCTTTTTGATAAGTGTGGCCGGGCTTTATCAATCTTATTAATTCTTTCAAAGAACCAGCTCCTAGTTTCATTGATCTGTTCTACTGTTCTTTGTTTTCTATTTCATTGATTTCTGCTCTAATCTTTATTATTTCTCTTCTCCTGCTGGGTTTAGGCTTCATTTGCTGTTTTTCTCTCCTACTCCTTTAGGTGTAAGATTAGGTTGTGTATTTGAGACCTTTCTTTTTCTTGAGAAAGGTTTATATTGCTATATACTTCCCTCTTAGAACTGCCTTTGCTGCATCCTAAAGGTTTTGAACAGTTGTGTTTTCATTTTCGCTTGTTTCCATGAATTCTTTAAATTTTTCTTTAATTTCCTTGTTGACCTATTCACCCATTCATTCTTTAGTAGGATGTTCTTTAGCCTTCATGTATTTGAGTTCTTTCTAAATTTCCTCTTGTGATTGTGGTCTGAAAATATGCAGGGATGATACCAATCTTTTGGTATCATTTAAGACCTGATTTGTGACCCAGTGTGTAATCTATTCTGGAGGATGTTCCACGTGCATGTGAGACGAATGTGTATTCTGTTGCTTTAGGATGGAATGTCCTGAATATATCTGTGAAGTCCATCTGGTCCAGTGTGTCATTCAAAGTCCTTCTGCTTAGATGATCTGTCTATTCCAGTGAGTGGGGTACTAAAGTCCCCTACTATCATCGTATTATTATTAATGTGTTTCTTTAATTTTCTTGTAAACTGGTTTATATAATTGGCTTCTCCCATGTTAGGGGCATAAATATTTACTACTATTAGATCTTCCTGTTGGATAGCCCCTTTAATTGTGATATAGTGTCCTTCCTTATCTTTTATCACAGTCTTTGGTTTAAAATCTAATTTGTCTGACATAAGGATTGCTACCCCATCTTTCTTTTGATGTCCATTAGCATGATAGTTTTCCACCCCCCTCACTTTCAATCTGGAGGTGTCTTTAGGTCTACAATGAATCTATTGCGAATAGCACATCAAACAGTCTTGCTTTTTTATCCAATCTTTGTGTCTTTTTGTTGGGGTCTTTAGCCCACTTACATTCAGAGTAAATATGGAAAGATAAGAATTTAGTACCATTGTATTACCTGTACAGTCACTGTTTCTGTATATTGTCTCTGTTCCTTTCTGGTCCATTTTACTTTTGGACTCTCTTTTCTTAAAGGATACCTTTAATATTTCTTCCAGGGCTGCTTTAGTGATCACAAATTCTTTTAGTTTGTCTTTGTCCTGGAAGCTATTTATCTCTCCTTCTATTTTGAATGACAGCCTTGATAGATAAAACATTCTTGGCTGCATATTTTTCTCACTTAAAACCCTGAATACATTATGCCAGTCCTTTCTGGCCTGCCAGGTTTCCATGGATAGGTCTGTTGCCAGTCTAATGTTTCTTTTCTTTTCTTTTTTTTTTAATTTTTAATTTTTTATTAACATATAATGTATTATTAGCCCCAGGGGTACAGGTCTGTGAATCACCAGGTTTACACGCTTCACAGCACTCATCATAGCACATACCCTCCCCAGCGTCCATAACCCAACCACCCTCTCCCTACCCTCTCTCCCCGGCAACCCTCAGTTTGTTTTGTGAGATTCAGAGTCTCTTATGGTTTGTCTCCCTCCCAATCCCATCTTGTTTCATTTTTTCCTTCCGTACCCACCAAACCCCCCACTTTGCCTCTCAACTTCTTCATATCAGGAGATCATATGATAATTGTCTTTCCCTGATTGACTTATTTTGCTCAGCATAATGCCCTCTAGTTCCATCCACATTTGCCACAAATGGCAAGATTTCATTTCTTTTGATGGCTGCATAGTATTCCATTGTATATATATACCACATCTTCTTATCCATTCATCTGTTGATAGATATCTAGGTTCATTGCATAGTTTGGCTATTGTGGACATTGCTGCTATAAACATTCGGGTGTATGTGCCCCTTCGGATCACTACATTTGTATCTTTAGGGTAAATATCCAGTCATGCAATTGCTGGGTCATAGGGGACCTCTATTTTCAACTTTTTGAGGAACCTCCATACTGTTTTCCAGAGTGGCTGCACCAGCTTGCAATCCCACCAAGAGTGTAGAAGGGTTCCCCTTTCTCCACATCCTCATCTGTTGTTTCCTGACTTGTTAATTTTAGCCATTCTGACTGGTATGAGGTGGTATCTCATTGTGGTTTTGATTTGTATTTCCCTGATGCCGAGTGATGTGGAGCACTTTTTCATGTGTCTGTTGGCTATCTGGATGTCTCCTTTGCAGAAATGTCTGTTCATGTCCTCTGCCCATTTCATGATTGGATTATTTGTTCTTTGGAGGTTGAATTTGGTAAGTTCTTTTTAGATTTGGATACTAGCCCTTTATCTGATATATCATTTGCAGATATCTTCCCCATTCTGTCAGTTGTCTTTTGGTTTTGTTAACTGTTTCCTTTGCTGTGCAAAAGATTTTGACCTTGATGAAGTCCCAATAGTTCATTTTTGCCCTTACTCCCCTTGCCTTTGGCGATGTTTCTAGGAAGAAGTTGCTGCGGCTGAGGTCGAAGAGGTTACTGCCTGTGTTCTCCTCAAAGATTTTGATGGATTCCTTTCTCACATTGAGTTCCTTCATCCATTTGGAGTCTATTTTTGTGTGTGGTATAAGGAAATGGTCCAGTTTCATTCTTCAGCATGGAGATGAAATTCTTTCATTTCATTGGACAGCATGGTACTGTCCAATTTTCCCAACACCATTTGTTGAAGAGGCTGTCTTTTTTCCATTGGACATTCTTTCCTGTTTTGTCGAAGATTAGTTGACCATAGAGTTGAGGGTCCATTTCTGGGCTCTCTTTTCCTTTCTACTGATCTATGTGTCCTTTTTTGTGCCAGTACCATACTGTCTTGATGATGACAGCTTTGCAATAGAGCTTAAAGTCTGGAATTGTGATGCCACCAACTTTGGCTTTCTTTTTCAACATTCCTCTAGCTATTTGAGGTCTTTTCCTGTCCCATATAAATTTTAGGATTATTTGTTCTATTTCTTTGAAAAAAAAAAAGGATGGTATTTTGATAGGGATTGCATTAAATGTGTAGATTGCTTTAGGGATCATAGACATTTTCACAATGTTTGTTCTTCCAATCCATGAACATGGAACATTTTTTCATTTCTTTGGTCTTCCTCAACTTCTTTCTTGAGTGCTTTATAGTTTTCTGAGTACAGATTCTTTGCCTCTTTGGTAGGCTTATTCCTAGGTATCTTATGGTTTTGGGTGCAATTGTAAATGGGATCGACTCCTTAATTTCTCTTTCTTCTGTCTTGTTGTTGGTGTATAGAAATGCCACTGATTTCTGTGCATTGATTTTATATCCTGACATTTTACTGAATTCCTGTACAAGTTCTAGCAGATTTGGAATGGAGACTTTTGGGTTTTCCACATAAAGTATCATATCATCTGCAAAGAGTGGGAGTTTGACTTCTTCACCAATTCAGATGCCTTTTATTTTTTTTTGTTGTCCCTACACTTTGAAGAGTTTTGATCAAGAAAGGATGCTGTACTTTGTCAAATGCTTTTCAGCATCTATTGAGAGTATCATATGGTTCTTGTTCTTACTTTTACTAATGTATTGTATCACATTGATTGATTTGTGGATGTTGAACCAACCTTGAAGCCCTGGAATAAATCCCACTTGGTCGTGGTGAATAATCCTTTTAATGTACTGTTGGATCCTATTGGCTAGTATTTTGGTGAGAATTTTCGCATCTGTGTTCATCAGGGATATTGGTCTGTAATTCTCTTTTTTGATGGGGTCTTTGGTTTTGGGATCATGGTAATGCTGGCCTCATAAAATGAGTTTGGAAGTTTTCCTTCCATTTCTAGTTTTTGGAACAGTTTCAGGAGAATTCTTTAAATTCTTGGTAGAATGCCCCTGGGAAGCCATCTGGCCCTGGGTTCTTGTTTGTTGGGAGATTTTTTCATGACTGTTTCAATCTCCTTACTGGTTATGGGTGTGTTCAGGTTTTCTATTTCTTCCTGGTTCAGTTGTGGTATTTTATATGTCTCTAGGAATGCATTGATTTCTTCTAGAGTGTCAAATTTGCTGGCATATAGTTGCTTATAATATGTTCTTATAATTGCTTGTATTTCTTTGGGGTTGGTTGTGATCTCTCTTCTTTCATTCATGGTTTTATTAATTTGGGTCCTTTCTCCTTTCTTTTTGATAAGTCTGGCCAGGGGTTAATCAATCTTATTAATTCTTTCAAAGAACCAGCTTCTAGTTTCTTTGATTTCTTTTATTGTTGTTTTGGTTTCTGTTTCATTGATTTCTGCTCATAACTTTATTATTTCTCTTCTCCTGCTGGGTTTAGGCTTTCTTTGTTGTTCTTTCTCCAGCTCCTTTAGGTGTAGGGTTAGGTTGTGTACTTGAGACCTTTCTTGTTTCTTAAGAAAGGCTTGTATTGCTATATACTTCCCTCTCAGGACCACCTTTGCTGTGCCCCACAGATTTTGAACAGTTTTGTTTTCATTATCATTTGTTTCCATGAATTTTTTCAATTCTTCTTTAATTTCTTGGTTGACCCATTCATTCTTTAGTAGGATGTTCTTTAGTCTCCATGTATTTGGGTTCTTTCCAAATTTCCTCTTATGATTAAGTTCTAGCCTCAGAGCATTGAGGTCTGAAAATATGCAGGGAATGATCCCAATCTTTTGGTACCAGTTGAGACATGATTTGTGACCCAAGATGGGATCTGTTCTGGAAAATGTTCCATGTTCACTAGAAAAGAATGTTCCATGTTCACTAGTATTCTGTTGCTTTGGGATGGAATGTTCTGAATATATCTGTGATGTCCATCTGGTCCATTGTGTCATTTAAGGCCTTTATTTCCTTGTTGATCTTTTGTTTGGATGATCTTCCATTTCAGTGAGCGGGGTGTTAAAGTCCCCAACTATTTTTGTATCATTGTGGATGTGTTTCTTTGATTTTGTTATTAATTGGTTTATGTAGTTGTCTGCTCCCATGTTGGGGCACAGATATTTAAAATTGTTAGATCTTCTTGTTGGACAGAGCCTTTGAGTATGACATAGTGTCCTTCCTCATCTCTTATTATAGTCTTTGGCTTAAAATATAATTTATCTGATATAAGGATTTCTACCCCAGTTTTCTTTTGATGTCCATTAGCATGGTAAATTGTTTTCCACCTCTTCACTTTGAATCTGGAGGTGTCTTTGGGTCTAAAATGAGTTTCTTGTAGACAGCATATTGATGGGTTTTGTTTTTTTAATCCATTACGATACCCTGTGTCTTTTGATTGGAGCATTTAACCCATTTACATTCAGGGTAACTATTGAGAGATATGAATTTAGTGCCATTGTATTGCCTGTAAGGTGACTGTTCCTGTATATTTTCTCTGTTCCTTTCTGATCTACTACTTTTAGGCTCTCTCTTTGCTTAGAGGACCCCTTTCAATATTTCCTATAGAGCTGGTTTAGTGTTTACAAACTCTTTTAGTTTTTTTTTGGTCCTGGAAGCTTTTTATCTCTCCTTCTATTTTCAATCATAACCTAGCTGGATATAGTATTCTTGGCTGCATGTTTTTCTCATTTAGTGCTCTGAAAATACCATGCCAATTCTTTCTGGCCTGCCAGGTCTCTGTGGATAAGTCTGCTGTCAATCTAATATTTTTCCAATTGTGTGTTACAGACTTCTTGTCCTGGGCTGCTTTCAGGATTTTCTCTTTGTCACTAGGACTTGTAAGTTTTATTATTAGATGATGGGGTGTGGACATATTCTTGTTGATTTTGAGGGGGATTCTCTGTGTCTCCTGGGTTTTGATGCTTTTTCCCTTTGCCATATTAGGGAATTTCTCTACAATAATTTGCTCCAATATACCCTCTGTCCCCCTCTCCCTTTCTTCTTTTTCTGGAATCCCAATTATTCTAATATTGTTTCGTCTTATGGTATCACTTATCTCTCGAATTCTCCCCTCATGGTCCAGTAGTTATTTGTCTCTCTTTTGCTCAGCTTCTTTATTCTCCATCATTTGGTCTTCTATATCACTAATCCCCTCTTCTGCCTCATTTATCCTAGCAGTAAGAGCCTCCATTTTTTATTGCTTCTCATTAATAGCTTTTTTTATTTCAGCTTGGTTAGATTTTAGTTGTTTCATTTCTCCAGAAAGGTCTTTTATTTCTCCAGACAGTGTCTCTCTAATATCTTCCATGCCTTTTTCAAGCCCAGCTAGCATCTTGAGAATCATCATTCTGAACTCTAGATCTGACATATTACCAACATCCATATTGATTAGGTCTCTAGCCTTTGGTACTGTGTCTTGTTCTTTTTTTTGTGGTGAGTTTTCCCACCTTGTCATTTTATCCAGATAAGAATATATGAACGAGAGAATAAAATACTAAGAGGGTGGCAAAGACCCCAGAAAAATGTGTGTTAACCAAATCAGAAGAGACCAAATCATGGGGAGAAGAAAGGGAGTAAAATGAAGTTCAAAAAAAATTAAAAAAAGAAAAAGAAAAAGAAAAAATATATATTAGACTGATGAATAGAACAGAGCCACCCACTTGATTTTGGGAGTATTTTGGTCTCTTAGAAGAAACTACCTCCCAAATTTTTAAAGAAAGGAAAGCATACACACACACACACACACACACACACACACACACAAATAAGGGTAAACCTGATAAAGGGATGGAATATGACTGTAAAGATGAAAATTTAAAAAAAATTCTGAAGAAGGAGTTGATAAGTTAGTTGGAAAAGAAAGAAAAAGAAAGTGGAGAGAATTTGCTCAGGCTGGAGACTAGAACAAACCCTGTGCTAGATTTAGGGTATATTTTGATCTATTAGAAGAAGTTGTATCCCAAAATTTTTTAGAAGAAAAAACCCTATGTGTATGCAAAAGATAAAGTTAGAGACACTGAAGGATAAAATATGACTATAATAAAAGGTTCAAAAAGATTTTTTTGTAAGAAAGGTCCTGTTAGATAAATTAATTAAAAAACGTGAAAAGAGGAAAGAGTAAAAGTTTAAAAAATTAGAATAAGAAAAAAATAAAATTAAAAAATTTTAATTAACTTTGCAAGACTAAAGAATCATGGCAAGAAAGCCATGAATTCCATGCTTTGTTTTCCCCTCCTCTGGAATTCCGCTGTTTTCCTTGAGCTTGGTTTTGGCTGGATTTCTTGCTAATCTTCTGGGGGAGGGGCCTGTTGTAGTGATTCTCAAGTGTCTTTGCCCGAGGTGGAATTGCACCACCCTTGCCAGGGGTCATACTAAGTAATCTGCTTGGTTTGCTCTCAGGAGCTTTTGTTCCCTGAATGCTTTCCGTAGAGCTCTGGAGGACAGGAATGAAAATGGTGGCCTCCCACTCTCCAGCCTGGAGGAGCAGAGAGCTCAGGGCCCCACTCCTCAGTGTGCCCTCAGAGAAAAGCACTCACTCAATCACTCCCATCTACCTGGTCTCCAGCCACACTCCGAGCTCACCCGGTCTGTGACTGGGCATTTCTGTCTCTGGCACACAGCCCCGTTTGGAGTCTCCAAACCCAGCAGATCCCTGCCACTCTTCCAGTGGGGTCTCCGCGGATCTGCCACTTGTGGGGTCCCTGCTCAAAGATCAGTGGTCTGACTGTTCTACGGATCACAGTTTAAGGTAACCCTGAGCTGAAAGCTCTCTCCTCTGCTCTGTCTCTGTAGCTGACTTCCCTGCTCTGATACCTGTGAGCTCTGCTACAGTCAGATACCCCCGATCCTTCTGTGACCTGCTGAACCTAAGACCATGCTGTCCCCATGAGGGCTCAACCCCCACTTACCCTCTGGAGCAATGTCCCTCAGTGGAGCAGACTTCTAAAAGTTGTTGTTTTGTACTGTGTTGCTCAGGTGCTTGCCCGGGAGCCAGCCCCTCTCCCCATGGTCTGTCTTCCTATTGCTTTGGATTTACTTCTCCACAGGTCCTACCTTTCAGAAAGTCATCGATTTTCTGTTTCTAGAATTGCTGCTCTGCTTTCCTTCAATCTTCTGTTGGATTTGTAGGTGTTCGGAATTGGTTGATAACTATCTAGCTGAACTCCTGCTACCTGATGTCATCTCAGCCTGCTACTCTTCTGCCATCTTGATTCCTACCCCCCCCCCCCAGTCTAATATTTCTATCCTTATAGGTTATGGATTTCTTGTCCCAAGCTGCTTTCAGGATTTTCTCTTTGTCTCTGAGATTTGCAAGCCTCACTATTATTTTTATTGATTTTGAGAGGGTTTCTCTTCCTCCTGGACTTGAATGCCAGATTAAGGAAATTCTCTGCTATAATTTGCTTCAATACACCTTCTGCCCCCTTTTTTTCCTCTCTTCTTTTCAGATCCCAATTATTCTAATTTTATTTCACTTTATGGTATCACTCATCTCTTGAATTCTCCCCTCATGATCTAGTAGTTGTTTATCTCTTTTTTTTCTCAGCTTCCTTTTTCTCCATCATTTTGTCTTCTATATCACTAATTCTCTTTTCGGCTTCATTTTTCCTAGCAGTTAAAGCTTCCATTTTTTTGTTAAAAATTTTATTTATTTTTTTGTCAGAGAGAGAGAGAGAGTAGGAGGCAGAGGGAGAAGCAGGCTCCCTACTGAGCAAGGAGCCTGATGTGGGACTTGATCCCAGGGTCCTGGGATCATGACCTGAGCCAAAGGTAGACCTTTAACAACTAAGCCATCCAGGTGCCCCTAGAGTCTCTATTTTTGGTTGCATCTCATTAATAGGTTTTTTTTTATTTTGACTTGATTAGATTTTAGTTCTTTTATTTCTCCAGAATGGATTCTCTAGTGTCTTCCATGTTTTTTTAAAGCCCAGCTAGTATCTTTATAATAGTTATTCTAAACTCTAGTTCTGACATCTTACTTATATCCATACTGATTATATCCCTGGCAGTCAGTACTGCCTGTTGTTCTCTTTTTTGAGGTGAGTTTTTCCATCTAGTCATTCTGTCCAGAGAATGATAGATAAACGGAGAACAAAATGCTAAAAGGGTAACAATGCACCCAGAGAAATATATACTAAGCAAATCAGAAGAGACCCTAAACCAAAAAAAAGTAGAAAGTATAACAGGAAGATAAAAAGAGAATATAGTCAGACAGATGAATGGAACAGAACAATACACTGGATCCTGTGTATATTTTGGTCTTTTTGTTAGAAAACTATATCCCAAAATTATGAAGAAAGAATATATATATATATTCTTTTAATATATATATGCATATATATGTATATATATGTGTGTATATATACATACATATGCATATATATATATGTATGTGTATATATATACATATGTACACATATATACATATATATATAATTAAATATATTTATAGTATAGAATGTTACTGTAAAAAATGAAAATTAAAAGACAAAAAAAAGAAAGAATATAATTAGACAGGTTAACAGACAAGAGCAATGCACTGGATCCTATGTGTATTTTGGTCTGTTAGAAAACATACATCCCAAATTTTAAAGAAAGAAAAACTTGGAGGTGCCCGGGTGGCTCAGTTGTTAAGCGTCTGCCTTCGGCTTCCAGTCATGATCCCAGGGTCATAGGATTGAGCCCCGCATCAGGCTCCCTGCTCAGTAGGAAGCTTGCTTCTCCCTCTCCCATTCCCCCCTTCTTGTGTTCCCTCTCTCACTGTGTCTCTCTCTGTCAAATAAGTAAATAAAAACCTTTTTAAAAAGAAAGATATATATATATATATACACAAAAATAAAATTAAATACAATGAAGTGATAGAATGTAACTGTAAAAATGAAAATTAAAAGCAAAAAAAAGAATATGAATAGACAGGTGAACAGAACAGAGTAGTACACTGGATCCTGTGTGTATTTTGGTCTGTTTATTAGCAGAAACTACATCCCAAAAGTGTAAAGAAAGAAAAACTTATATATATATGTATATATATACATACATATATACATATATAAATATTTGTATAAGTGTAAAATTAAATACAGTAAAAGGATAGAATATAACTGTAAAGATGAAAATTTAAAAAGACCTAAAAAAAGAGTTGATAAAATAAATTGGTTGAAAAGGAGAGAGAGAAAAAATTAAAATTAAAAAAGGAAAGAATCAGGAGCAAAAACTGTGTATTCTATATACTATTTTCCCCTAGTGCTGGAGTTTTGCAGTTCTGTGTGATTGGTAAACTTGGTCTTCACCAGATGTTTTTCCTGATGTTCTGTCAGTGAGGCATGCTGCGCTAATTCTCAGGTGTCTTTGCCCCAGGTGGACTGCACCACCCTTGCCAGAGGGCAAAGCCAAATGAGCTGCAGCTCTGGATTGCTCAATGTGGCTTTTGTTCCCTGAAGGTTTTCCACACTGCTTTAGAGGATTAAAATGAAAATGGCAGCCTCCCAATCTCCAGCCCTGGAGCTGAAATCTCTAGGTTCCACTCCTCAGTGTGCCCTCAGGGAAAAGCAGTGAATCACTCTTATCTCCCTGGTCTCCATCTGTAGCCTGCACTCCGTGTTCACCCAGCCTGTGACCAAGTGTTTCTATCTCAGGCAGGCAACCCTTCTATGAGTCTCCAAAACCTGCAGACTCCTGTGGCCAGCTCCCATGCCACTCCTCCTGGGAGTTGGGGGGAAGGGGAGTCTCACCTCAGTCCAGCCTCTTGCTGGGCCCCTGCTCAGAGAGTGGTCACCCAACCATGCTGGATCATGGTTTATGGCAACAGTGAGTTGAGAGCCCACTTCTGGGCTCGCCAATTACAACCAGCTTCCCCATTCCAATGCTCAGGAACTCTGCTGCACTCAGGCACCCCTGGTCTTCCTGATACCCTGGGGATCCTGAGACAACCACCTAGGTTTCTGCCCCACTCTGCTACCTGAGTTCCTTTCAGGCAGGGATGTCCCTCACCATAGCAGAAATCTAAAAGTTCTGATTTTGTGCTTTGCTGCTATCTCACTTTCTAGTAGCCATCTTTTGGAAGCACCCTCCCCCTTTGGTCTATCTTCTAATATATCACCTTGGATTCACTTCTCCGTACCTCCTACCTTGCAGAAAGTGGTCACTTTTCTATTTGTAGAATTGTAGCAATTCTTTTCTTCAATCTCTGACTGAGTTCACAGGTATTCAGAATAATTTGAAACCTATCTAGCTGAATTCCTGGGACCAGACAAAACTAAGGTCTCCTACTCCTCTGCCATCTTGAACCCAACCTCCATAGGAGGATTTAAACAGAGGAATGACAATGATTTGACTCCAGGGATTCTGTTCTAAACAACTAGAAAGATTGGATAAAGTGACCATTGAGATGGGGTAAACCTGAACAGGAAAATATTTTGCAGAGGAATGGGGAAGGGAATTAGAAATCTGTTTTGGAACATGTTAAGTTTAGAGTTCCTGATATGCCTTCAGACAGAGATGTTCAGTAGGCAGCTGGTCACATCAGGTTGAGATTCAGAGGAGAGGAGCAGGTGGGATAGAAAATTTTGAGTGTCACCTGCACACAAGTGGAATTTAAAGCCACAAATATGAGTGAGATTACCAAGAAAGTGGATATAAACTATATAATATATAAAATATAAAAATATTTTATATAATTTATATTTATATATTTTATATAAATATAAAGAATTACATAAAATATAAACTTCTGGGGAGAAGCCCTAGGACTGTGCCCAGAACATTGCTATGCAAAGATATCAGGAAAAATAAACCAGGCCAAATTTTCTACCAACTATTCAAAGAAGGTTACTAGGAAGTACATTTGTTTATGATTGGAAAAAAGAATTAAATGCCTATATCATAAACCTAAAGAATCTTGATGGTAACATAGACCTTAACCTAAGGGATGATGACATTCAACCTGTTGACATTTTGGCAAAAAATATCTTGGCCTTTAAAAAAAAAACTAGCTGACTGAGTCATTCATCAAATTCTAACTTAGGGATTTAATTTCAGTCAAATGAAGGGCAATGATTGAAACATGAACTGCCTGTCCAAAATAGGTGAATTAGAATAAATGGGCTTACTTGAACAAAAGAGAGAGAGATTGAGATCAAGATCTAGTTTTAACTCAAGGGTTTCAATGGGGAAGCACACAATTTCACAGTTTTTATTCAGTGCCTGTTATCACTTGAAAGGGTAACTGGGGAAATACAGATAATTTAAATTAGACACTTTTTCTTCAGAAAGATTGCAACAGAAAAATTGACAATAAGCTAAGTAAAACATGATAAGAGACATAGAGAGGCAGACACACCTCATGGAGGGTCAAGCTTAATAAGGTGATTCTCCATTGGGTGCATCTGAGAAGCTCCGTAGAGGACATGGCATTGAAGATAGCCCCTAAAATATGGGGTAGAATGGGATATTGACAGGTAGAAGATACAGTATGAACAAAGGCCCTGAGGTGGGAAAACTCAGGAGTATGTTTCACTGGTGGGTGGTCATGTCCCCAAACCCTTGTTATTGTTATCCATATTTCGTTCATTTTTTTCCTTCCAAAGTACAAAAGCAGAGATTGCATAAATAATTATTAGCTTGAATCCACTAAGAAAATAAGTGTATATTTGCACACTTGTGTTCATTGCAGCATTATTCACAACAACCAAGAGGTAGAAACAATCTAAATGGCCATCAATGGATGAATGAATAAGGAAATTGTGGCATATACACATAATGGGATATTCTGTAGTCTAAAGAGAAGAAAATTCCATCAGATGTTACAATATGGATGAACTTTGAGGACATTAGGCTAAATGAAATAAACTGGTCACAAAAACACAGATACTGAATGATTCCACTTCCCTGAGGTATCTAAAGTAATTAAACTCATAGAAACTGAAAGTAGAATGGAGTGCCAGGGATAGAGAGGAGATAGAGAAGAAGAAAAATGTTTGAGAGAGCTATTGTACAATAACATGCATATAGTTAACACTATTGTGCTCCATTCTTTAAAATAGTGAAGATGGTAAATTTTATGCTATGTGTTTTTTTACCACAATTTAAAAAAAAAAGAAAAAATGTGAATGTGCCCATACTCCTTTGACTGTAATTAAATCTAACCCAAATAGCTTAGTCAAACAAAGGAGAATTTATTGGTTCAGAGAACCTAACATAGGGTAAGGATACAGCAGAGCCTTAAAAAAAACTACCAACAAGGGACTCTAAAAAGCCCCTAGTTTTTGCTCTTTGCCTCTTGACTCATTTTATTTCTCTTTGCAAATGTACTTTCTCTACAGGCTGATGGTAGCTCCCAGGTTTTACACCTTGGTCTTTCTGCCATAGAAAGAATGCCTGATGTTCTCCCTCTGAGTTAAAAACATTGAGAAGAGTTCTAAGTAGCCCAGTCAGCCTCTGGACCAACTGATGACAGGATCTTATAAGAACATATTATAGATCTTATAAGAACTTGGTTAAGTCCTGTGGGAACCATATGATTGGGAATGGAATGGGGTGAAGGTTATATCAGCTAGCTATTAACATTTTAATGCTGTATAACAAACATCCCAAACTAGTGGTTTAAAACAACTGTCATTTATTTCCATCATGTGCTGATTGGTTGGTGCAGCTCTACTTCAGACTGTGGTGACCAGGATATCTGTATTCCACAACTTGGTCATCCTCCCTGGAGCCAGTAAGCTAGCCAGGGCTCATGGGCAGTCTCTGAAGTTTAGACCAAGAACCATCCTAATGTTGCCTCTCCTACTCTCATGCCATTGGTCAATGTAAATCACATGGCTAAACAATAAGTCAAAGGGCAGAAAAGTACTTCCTACCCACAGTGAAACTATAGTCAAAGTGAGATGGAGAGGATTGGAAAGGATGAGGCTGAATCATTTCATCCACTACAAAGGGTAGATGTGAGAAACAGCTCCCAGAGAAAGACTGGATGTTGGGCAAACAAATATCAATCCCAAAATGCTAAAGTGGAGAGCAATTGGAAGAGAACTAGTTAGTCTTACAATGTAACAAGTACTATACTAAGAATTTTATAGATAGAATCTGAAAGAAGAAACAGAAATGTTATATTTAACCTGAAACAATGTCATTTTGCCTATAAACTCTCTTAAGTTCTGAAGAAAGCATCCTTTGAGGATTCCAAGTTAATATCTCTTTTTCTAGTTGCTGCTTCTTTAGGAGTAGATCATGGCCTGATCTGATCTTTATGTTTATGAGAGAGAGGCATCAGGATGGTGCTTCCTTTTCCTCCTGGTATTGGGAAATCAAAGTGTTCATACTTACAAACACATTTAAAAAGGTGGTATCTAATATAAATTAGGTTGTCAAATTTTTACTTTCTCATTTGACAGACTAAATCTTGGCTGATGTATTTAAGTAATTTGTCTTCTTTAGGCACCTTTATACTTTATACATTTCATACAGCCTTGTTTATAAGAACATTTATATTTGGGTGAGATATCCTTCTTCAGTTAATACTAATCAGTTGTTTAAAAAAAAAAAAAGAAAGATTCAATGTGTTAGAGTTAAATCTTTGTTCATGTTTCACTCTAAAAGCAATAGAAGACAAATCCAGAGCTTAGTATTTCTCAGTAGTAAAGAACTCTCAAAGAGTTTCATTACTTCATATTGTATATTATATCTCTTATTTTCTGGATGGCAAAATTATAGATACATTCTTTTTTTAAGGCAAAATTTCAAATTAGAGTTACAAGAGAAAATAGTAAAGCTGAGTAGTTTTAAAGTTATTTTATTCCAACAAAACATATATTTTCCATAAATTTTTCCCATTACAAAAAACTCTGAAAATCCAATTTCCTTTTCTTGAACTATCTGTGAACCATGGTAGAGCATAGTAACCACAAATTATATACAGCACACTGATTTCTTATTAGATAACTCTAAATATGTGCAACTTCAGCTCTTTTTACTTTAAGTCATTTTCCCATTATGAATAAAAGATCACTTAAAAACAAAACAAAAAGATATTTTTATCACTTTGGCATGCTTGTATTTGCAATAGTCAGAATTTTTTTTACTATACCTGATAGAAATCCAACTCAAACTACCTAAGTAAAAAGTGAGAATCAATGGGGAAGGAATGTTGTAGAACTAATGTTATAAAACTTCTAATGGAATTTCTATGGGGAGCAGATCACTTAAGGTATCTCAGGGAGAGAACTTCTAACTTGACCTGACCAGGACCCATTCTCTTTCATATCATTCATCTCTCATCTGCTTAATTCTTCTAGACTTTGCTCTCTCCAAGTATCTTTCACATAGAAGTCCAGATAACAACTCTTTCATTGTTGAATGAAAAAGTGGTCTTCCTGAAAAGAGTCTCAAAGAAAGGTTCTGATTGCTCTATCATGGGAACAGGGTGGTGTTACTATCCCTGTGGGCTAGGATCTCTGTACTGTTATTGACAGTCCAACCACAGCTAACTGGGAAGAAGGAAAGGCAGTTTCTCCAACCAGAAGTGTAGCTGTTAGTAAATGAAGATGAGTAGAGGAGAGGTACTCTGCACTGATTAAACAAACAAAAAACAATAAATGTCTCTAGTCTTAATTCACTAGAATCTGAGCATGTTGACCCTTTTGGTTTTGGCCTTCTCTAGATATGTCTGAAGGTCCTGTGAGCTTCTATCCTAGGATCTGTTTCCATGAAGGACCTTGGTGCCTGTTTGGAAAGACTTCATTGCAAGGGAAGGGAATGTCACGGCACAGAGTAAGGTTTAAAGACAATGTCCAGGATAAAGGAAGAGAAATGATGATGAATGTAGCACTCTTTCTGTCTATCCCTCAGATTGGTTTTTAGCCATGCCCCCATAGATTTATGCCCAACCCCTAGACTGAAAAGGGTACCATAAAAATGTGAGTCAATAAGAAGAGCTATTATATAGTGATCTCTGTGGGACACAGTGCGAGAAGTTAGCGGTATCCATGACAAAATTTCTGTAGAGACCTGAGACCACACACCAGTATAGACATCTGCACTCTCAACGTTAAGTATCAACAGCATTAGCAAAGACATTGGCAGGCTCTGGGAATTAGTCTGACATGGCAAGGACTTGCAAGGCAGCAGAATTGGTACTTTGGTCATTACATGCATAGAAGACATGACCACATTAAGCCAGAATAGGAGAGAAGCTGTTGATTGGGCTAAACTGACAGGTTCTTCTGTCCTACATGATATTGATGGGACATACAGTCATCTTGTTTAGAATATCAAAAGGGCTTATGCATGGAGCTCATAGCTTGTGCTTAGCTGGCTTTTGGGAAATCAGCTGGGACTATTAACCAAAGTGCCTCACTTTTCCTCCTTCTATCTTCTCCATGGCTTGGGGCTGTTCAGAGCATGTTGCCTGTTTTCCGAAGAGGAGTCTCTGAAGCAGAGAAATTAGAAACTGCAGATATTTTAAGCCCAATCTTAAAGGCTGCATAGCGTTGCTTCTTCCACATTCTATTAACTAAAACTAACCACAGGGCCAGTCCAGACTCAATGTGGGAATGGTTTACATTAGGTGTGAGTACTGGGAGGCATAGTTCATTAGGGACTATTTCAGCAAAATGTCTTCCATAGCTAGAGAATGCAGTTTTACGGATTTTTTAAAATGATCCTGTTTTTCCCACAAGCTATGTAAGAAATACATTATAGCTAAAAATAATATTCACTAATTTACATATTAATTATTTCAATCAATAGGTATTTGATTATCTAATATGTGCCAGAGCCAGTGCATAGTAACAAAGACATTAACATGAATCTGACAGTGAGATGAACACAGATAAGGGAATAAAGAGCTACATGCAGTGCATAAGAACTAGAAAAAAGAGGGCCATGGGAGCAGAAAAAAGAGGAGATGGAACAAAGTGTCTGGGAAGATTTCTTCCTAAAAGGCAACAATTAAGTTGAATTTCTTTTTTTTTTTTTAAGATTTTATTTATTTATTCTAGATAGAAAGAACACAATGGGGGTAGGGAAAGGGACAAGCAGATTCTGTTCTATGTGTGGAGCCCAACATGGGGCTTGATCCCACAACCTTGAGATCATGACCTGAGGCAAAATCAAGAGCTGGACACCTGCTGACTGAGCCACCCAGGTGCCCCCTAAGTTGAATTTCTAAAGATACATAGAAAAGGCATTCCCAGGAAGAGAAGCATATTAGAAAAGCAGAATAAGTTACCTTTGGGAACCTGAATGGGATGAACATGAAGCTGAGGGGAGTGGCCAGTGACGTGTTACCAGGCTTGTCAAGGATCCTGTAGCTCATGCTGCAGGATTAGGGCATTATCTACAGGGGAATGAGAAGCCGTTTAAAATTTTTAAATAAGAACAGGATGTTAATATAATATTATTTCAGAAGGGTCATTCTGGGCTGGACTGTGGAGGATGGATTGGAGATGGGGGCAAGAAGATCAGTTATTTAGAAGGGCTAACCTGAGCTGTCCCAATTCAGACAATTGAGGGCTTAGCCTTAGGCACTGTGGAAAGAACAGAGAGGAAGAAGAATTATGGAGGAATGAGATTTGCTGATTGATTGAATGTGGAAAGTAAAGGAGAGGGAGAAATTTATTGGCAGATGTAGCCTGTATTAGTTAGGACTCTGTGCTCACAAAAACCCCTGAAATCCCAGAGCTTATCACAGAGGTTTTATCCTTACTTATATGGAGTCTCCTCTATCTTGTAGCTATGCCATCGGTAATTCATGACCTCTAAGGTTGCCATAGGTGAGGAAAAATATGTTGAGAGGAATACCATTTCTTAAATACACATTGGCCTGGAAGAGATATGCATCACTTCCATTCTTATTTTACTGACCAGAACTAGATGAATGGCCCCAACCTAATTGTGAGGGAGGTGGGAAAAGGGTTAGACACATATGGATATTTGGTGCTGTTATCATTACCAGTGTGGATTAGTAGTATGGACTCTCAAAACCTACTGCCTGAGTTTAAATCCCAGTTCCTCTACTTACTAGCCATGTAGCTGTGGCCAAGTCTCTGTTTCCTCATTTGTAAAATTATCTTAACAATAGTACTTACCTCATAGGCTTGTTTTGAGCATTAAATAAGGTGATGCACATAAAAGACTCAGTGCCTGGGACAAGGTAGGAACTCAATTAATGATATCATTATTCACATTAAAATGATTTCAATATTTCATTCTAATGATCAGGTGAAAGGGAAAAGGCTGTGGGATGGAACACGTTTGGGAAGGGATATACATTATCTTCTGGGGGCTCCTCAGTGACTCAGTAGGTTAAACCCCTGCCTTGGGCTCATATCATGATCCCAGGGTCCTGGGATTGAGCCCCAAATTGGACTCCCTGCTCAGTGGGGAGCCTGCTTCTCCCTCTCCTCACACCCCTGCTCATGCTCTTTCTCACTACTTCTCTCTCTCTCAAATAAATAAATAAAATCTTTTAAAAAATAATAAATTACCTTCTAGACATGTTAATTTGCAGTGTGTGGGACCTCCAGTGAAGATGTTTAATAGGCAATCAAAAAATAAAACTGGAGCTTTGGGGAAAGATAAGGCTAGGAATATAAGTCTAGGAATTGTCAGTAAGTGGAAGGAGATGATGAACGTTAGTTATGAATGAGATTGTTTAGGGGAAATGACTAGGCTGAGGGAAAAAGAAGTTTGAACACAGAACCCTGTATAATATCAACATTTAAAAAGTGAGGAGAGAAAGAAAAGCCCACTACAGAAACCACCTAATCAGTAGGAGGAAACCAAAAAGGAAGTAGAAGTTGAGTGTGAGAGTATGTCAGTCCTTTTAGAATTAATAACAATTTACCAATATTTAATTTTACATTTAGTTCAAAAACAATGATGGTGTTTTATACAAGCTTTTAATTACATTTACTTAACAGGTTTTTAAATGAATCATTGTAAGTAGATTAAGAAGAAATGTGAGTATAACACAAGAATACAAAAAAAATGGTTATAGTTATCAGCATTTATAATAATTCCTGGTCAGCATTTTGGTTAGGAAAACAGCTCCTCTCTTACTGAAAAGAAAGATCTTTCTGTTTCTTTTGGCATTCTATAAAGAATGCCAATATAAAGAGAAAAATCAGGCCTCAAGTAGCAGCAAAGAGTAAAGAGACATACAAATAAAGTGGTTTAAGTATTAATTCAATAGTTTCAGTGAACTGTAATAGTAATTTCACGACTGTAATAGTTGTAAAAATGGTCAGGGCCAGGGGCAGAAAGGAAGCATTGGAGAAAACTTTGCTGAAAACCCTACAATATAGTAGTAGTAGCTTAATCTCCAACTGGAAAAGGGCACATTTTGAGGAAGTTGTTTTGTAACCATTATCATGACATATTTGTGTCACTTTGAGTTAGTCAGTCTTTTCTACTCTGTCTGCCTTCCTTCCTAACTTTCTTCCTTCCTTTCTTCCTCTTTCTTTCTTCTTTCTTTCTCTTCTCTTCTCTCTTCTCTTCTCTTCTCTTCCATCTAGACTTTGGTATACTACCACCAAGTGGTAGGAGGATGTATACAAGTAAGCAAATATTTTTCTCTTCATTTTATTCTACTGAAATCTACTTCTGAAACTGTTTTTTTTTTCTTTTACTGAAGTAAAACACACATGCACAAACACACATGGTATTATTTATAGGTCCCTATGGCCAAATCGGTTGATGTCCTGTCTGTACTCACTCCCTCAGTCCACTCTTCAGGTCACCTGCAACTTCATGGAGAAATCCTTTATATGCCAGTAACATCTTACCTCAAACATTTGTGTCCCTCTGCCTGGAGACTTTCTCTGGTTTCAAGTATGAGCTCAGCCCATTTGTGGGCAGAGTGAAAGTGACAGGGATATAACGACACAGAATAACATTAATCGGTGAGAGATGAGTGTTGCAGATGAATACCCTAGCTTCCTTACCCAGGGAAGAGACAAACCTGTTTTGAGTTCTACATCAGTTCCATCCACTCTCAGAGCTACCCAAGGGAACTGAGCCCCAGTTGCCAGGAGCAGTGACCCCATTCATTACCATATTAAATTTTTTTCTTTTTTTGTTTTACTTCCTCATCACACTTTATGGGGTTACTTGCTAAATAAACTCCTTATACTTGCTAAATAAACTCCTTATACCAAAATACTCCTTATGTCTTTGCTTGTTCTGCTTTTGGGAGAACCCAAATAAGACAGTGGAACCCTTTATAATGATCTTTATATTTTCATTAACTATTCACCTTTAATTTTACTTTTGAAGCAAAAATTCTTCCCACCATGGTATCCTGCTATGTTACTCATTTTCAAACAATCTAAAGATTGTTTATCTCTTAGCAGACTATCAGATTTGTCTTGAGTCACAGACAGGATATTCACTCTGCTTGGCTTCTGCCCATGAAGTTCATTTATAGCTTTTGATCCTGTTATGTTGTGAGGAGCAGTAGAAAGATTCTGGCTTTGAAAGGAAAAGGAAAATTAACCTTTGACTACCTAAGTAAATTTGTCAGATTACTTTATCTGTCAGTTTTTTTCATCTATAAAAAGGAGATAATAATACCTCTTTCCTAAGCCCGTGGGGAAGATTGAATGAGGTTATGCCTTAACACAGTCTCATTAAAAGTGGTTTATTCCTTAATGATATAATGGACATGAAACATACCACACACGTCTTTGCTCTTTCTCCCTACCCTCTTTCTCTTAAAATTTTACCTTCTTTCTCTACATGGTACCAAAAAGAAAATAACAAAAGAGATATCTACAACAGTCTTATTTGTGTCATAAAACCTTCCATGATTATTTTTCCTTATTTATAAATAATTTATTTGCTCTTTTAACTCCATCCCCTCCCGTTCAATTTGTTCTGCTTTCTCTCTTTCTTGTGTTCTTTCTATCTTCTCTACTTTCCTCTGCCCACCTTTGACTGTGGTTTGTCACTGGTCTGTGAGGACTATAATAATATTTTTCTTGTTTAGTTTTAAAGTATTTTTTCAAGTAGTTTAAAATACTAAGACAGACTTCTGAGAACATTTTAAAAAAAAGTAATAGAACCCTTTTGCAAAATTTCAAAGAAAATGTATAAATTTTTTTTAAAGATTTTATTTATTTATTTGACAGGGAGAGAGAGAGAGAGAGAGAGCGTAAGCCGGGGGAATAGAGAGGGAGAGGAGAAGCAGGCTCCCCACTGAGCAGAGAGCACGGTGTGGGACTCAATCCCAGAGCCCTGGGATCATGAGCTGAGCTGAAGGCAGACACTTGATGATTAAGCTACTCAGGTGCCCCAAAAATGTATAAATATTGCAAAAATCATGTTAAACTGGCTTTCTATCACTGTTCTACAAAAGTTGAAAACCTGATTTTGGAATTATAATAAGGTTCCCAACATTAAGTTAATCTAAGCAGGAATTCTATGTTCAGTACAGCATTAGAGATTCTGTTTTAATTCAATTGGTTGTATCCTCACTAGTTTTTGCAATAAAAATGTTTATATCTTATTCTGAATCATAGGAAAAACTAATCTATTATTTCTACTCTGGGATACCACCTGTACTTAGGAGTCCCGCAGTCAAAATTAAAATGTCTTGCTCATTTCAGAGTTCTCCTGCTTTAGGATGAAAACAGATTATATTGTATTTGTAAACTATCTTGGAGAGCAGACTAATTGGAGAGGCTCCAGTTCTTATTCCCAGAAGTGAGTCTTGGGCCCTCCCTCAGGAAAAAGTGCCTCAGCCTGAAACAGAGAACAGAAGGATTTTAAAAGGGCTTGCTCAAAAGTATCAACAATCTTTCTTTTGTTTACTTTCAGCTTTTTATTTTTCATTGGTTTATCCTTTACTTTTGAAATCATTAAGTTATTATTGTGTTTAGTTTTATGTACTTTTGTAAAAACTTTTTTGGATGTTAAATGGAAAAACATTCTAATTTTTTTATTTTAAAAGGCTTTTGATTGTTCAAACCTCAGAAGAAGAGGCCATATTGGCCATATTGAAGTTTTTAAATAACTTTTTGGCTGCAAAACTAATACATATTCCTATGTATTCTCTATGTGTTAGTGCATTTAGAAAATATAAGAGTGTAAAGCAGTTAAAATATTCCAAGATATAATTTTACCTCCCTAAGATAACCATCTTTTAGGACATTTTATCACAGAACGTTTTTTGAGAACAGAGACCCATACTTTATTTTGTTAAGAAGAAAATAATTCTATATGTAAAGTCTTACTAGATGCTTTTTTTAACTAACACAAATATAAACATTTTCCTATGTCGTTAATGCTCCTTTATATCGCTTTTAAGAGATGCATTATATATAACTTCATATGGCTAGTCAAGAATTTGGACAAGAAAATGAAAAAATAGTAGTAAAGATCATAGGTTTTGGACACAAATATAACTGGACTTCAATTCTGAATCTGCAACTTAATAGCTTTATGATTTTGACCAAGATGCTTAATGTATCTGAATCCAATTTTTAAATCTATAGAATAAAGGATAAGTGAGACAATGTTTGTGAAACTAAGTATACCACTTGATAATAAATAAATAATAGATTATTATTATTTAATAGATTATTATTATTTAATTTATATTTAATTATTATTAAATATAATTATTTAATTATAAAAATTATTCTGTTTTTAATTTTTCACACTGTTATAAAGACTTGTTACATTTATATCATTATTTCTAATTCTTTGTGGATTTCTATAATTAATTTCTAAATATAAATTTTTGGAAGTGGAATTGTGGGACCATAGGTTATATATTTTTAAAAGTTTTCTGTAAATTGTAAGTTGCCATCCTAATAATTTACTCTTGTGCCCTCAGAACATATGAATATGTATTTCTCTGCTCCTTTCTCCAACTTACCAATATAAGGGAAAAATTCATATTTTGTTGATTTAATGCACATATATGCCTTTGAATAGTTTGTTGATATTAAAAATATAACTAATGGTCATTCGTAGTTATTCTTTTGCAAATAGATGGTTTATATCCAACACATATTTTGTTTTCAGTATGGTATTTGTCCTTTTCTTAATGATTTGTAAGATTTTAAAATACTCTGTGTTTACATATATTGGGCAGTTTCCCAAGTTCAATATGTTTAAAAATTTTGTTATGGTGTTTTCTCTAACACGCAGAAATTTTTAATATAAAGTCAGATCTAACAATATTTTACTTTAAATATTGCATTTTTGCATGGATATAGACAAAACATTTTAAGATGCTGTATAAAAGAATGTGTTTAAACTTGTGGTCTTTAATAAGAGGAAAGGATTTATGGAGAAAAAGTCTATGATTTAATAACTGAAATATTTAAGAATATGTATTTTCTTAGACTATAAAATCAAGTGCAGGCAACAGTTTTGAATTGTGTTGTGTGGACTTTGTGGGGAAAGGGAAAGGGCTAGGGGCACAGAAACATAAGGAAAGTTTTGAGTATTTGCCTTTTGCTAGGCACCGTGCTTGGTGCTTCAGATTGGTAAATCCTTTAATTCTCAGATTAGTCCTATGGGATCATTAATCTCCTAACTTTACCAATTCCATTCATTTGACAAATATATGTTGAGCACAGTATCAGTTTTTAGATTTCCTCTTACACAGAGTGAAAAAATAAATCCAAACTAGTTTATGCGCAAAGAAAATTTATTTCATCACGTAAGCTGACAAGGTCTAGCATCAGTGGTAGCTTTGCCCTGGGCGCAGATGATATCTCCAATATCTATTTGTCACTTTGTTTCCTCTGGATCAGCTACATTTTCAGACTATTTATGGTGGCCCCCAAAGCCAAAACAGACTAGGAGAAGAGAGAGAATCTGCTTTCCCAGAGGCTCCATATCCCAGAACTGAATTTTCTGGGTCTTAATTGACCTCACCTGAGTCATTCCCCTTTTCCTAAGCCAATCATTGTGGTCAGAGTTGTGGCCAGTGGTCTCATTAGCACTGAACAAATAAAGCGTTCCTCCTCTGGAGCCACAGGGTTGAATAAGTTCTTTTAAAGTGCCTGTGCAGGGGGAGCAGCATGAACAAAGACATAGAGATAGGAAAAACCTGGAACATCTGAAGAATTCCCATTAACTGGTAATGTTGTCACTTTGTGTACAATAGGTTAGCTGAAGAAAAGCTGGAAAAGAAATCAGAACTCAGTTCAACGTAGATAAGACTCAGATGATGCAAGTTTCCATATTCTATGCTGTGTAATTTTGACTGTATTCTGAAGGCAATGTCAAGCCCAGGAAGAGAATGAAGGGAGAAGAAAACAAAAAAAGAATCCCAGGGAGTGAGTGGAGAAACAGGAGTTCGTAACAGAGGGTAATAAGGAAATTGTCAGTAAGGCAGGAGAAGTAGTAGAGAGTGGGATCCTTGAAGCCAAGGGATGGTAACATTTCAAAGAACCAGAATTAATGTGTCAAATTCAAAACAAAGATCAAAAAACATAGGGTCTGAAAGACGTCCATTGGATTTGAAAATGGAAGAGATGGAATAAAGGGTGATTAAGGGACCAAAGAGCCAATTATCTGGAAGAAGAGAGGAAATGAACTAAAGGTATAAGAGGTTGTGATTAGAGATCATCTATCAGAGCTCAAGATTTTAGACTCATCATTTTAGAGGGTAAAGAAAAAAGTAAAGGTAGCTTTAATCTGGGAGGTTAATGAGTTTAGAGACAAAGCTTTTGTCTTCATGGATTTAATATGGAAAGGAATACTGAGAACAGTCCTAAATTAGTACAAGTGGGAAATGGTTAGAAATTTTGTTAGTAACTGGGTGTGCAGAGATCGTTGGCATAAACCTCATAAAAGGAGACCTCTCCAAAGGAAGAGAAATAATAATGATATGAAAAGGACAATAGGAAGGCTGAAGAATATTGACATGTCTCCTAGGCCTCATGGTTTATGTGAGAGAACAGAAGATGGGGATGGACAATCACAGGCTTTTCATCATTTCAGAATGGGTAAGTAAAAATTTAGATACTTTCTAAACCAAATATAGAAGGTGCGTAGGAAAGAATTTATAGTCAAGATTCTCTTGCCCAAAGAGAAGTTCTGGCCTTTGCCCTTTGCTATTCTAGGGGGTAATCTTTGGGTCCTAGGGATGTTGTGCCTGATAGAATGTCTTTGTTTACTTGGGGCCTTGGGTCATATTGAATAGTCTAGCAGTGTGATTTAGAGTGGAGGGCTGGCTACACCCATATGTTTTAAGGTGGGCGTTGGCTGCTCCAGAAAGACCAACAATGTGACTTAAGGTGGGTGTTTTGGGTCAACATGGAAACTGAGATTAACCATGTAGGCAATCAGTCAAATTGATGAAGCCCAGTTAAAAACTCTGGCTGCAAAGCTTAGGTGAGCCTCCCTCATTGGCAGTACTCCTTATGTATACATTCAGACCAAGAGAGTAACCTGTCCTGTCTCCACAGGAAAACAATAGAAACTCTGCATTTAGTCCTTCTCCTACACTCTGCCCTATGCACTTTTTCCCTTGGTTGGTGATTCTAATCTGTATAGTTTTCCTGTAGTAAACCATAATCCTGAGTATAATAGCTTTCAGTGAGTTCTGTGGGTCCTAGCTAATTACTGAACCAAGGGTTTGAACTTGGTGGCAGAAGTGTGTGTGGTCTTGGGCACGTGCCCTCTAACTTTGTGGTTGGTCTGCACTCTTTGCAGGAAAAAGTCTGCAAATATAACTTTCTTTGCTTTCTTATGGAATTCAATTTATATTTTAAGAAATTGTATACTTTTGCCTTTTTTTTCTTTTATTAGAAAGAGAGTACACAAGAGGGTGGGGCAGAGGGAGAGGGAGAGAGAGAATCTAAAACAGGCTCCATGCACAGAGCAGAGCCCAATGCAGGGTTCGAGCTCAGGACCCTGAGATCATGACCTGAACTGAATCAAGAGTCGGGTGCTTAACTGACTGAACCACCCAAGTGCCCCAAGAAATTGTATACTTTTAAAATAAAACCATTCATTAAGCTCTTTTACTCAGTATTTATCTGTACCAGGTTCATGATCTCATTCAGTAATTTTCTGTTGAATTTAACTGAGAGAATTCATTTTTATTGTTTTAGTGTACATTTTACCGAATGTTTTTTATTGAAGAGAAAATATTTTTCATTATATTAATAGTTACTAATTGTTACTAATTACATGATGTTGGGGGAAGTCATGTAATTTCTTTGAGTTTTATCATTTCTAAAGCTCAAGATAATACTTTCCTTGTAGATATTAATTAAAGATTACATATTAATGAAAGATGAAGGATGAAATGAGATATGACATTAAAAATTTCTACTGTAGCTTGTGACACAGAGTATGCATTCCATAAATACTAACCGAGATAATGGCAATATTCTAAGAACTTTAATAAGATTCATACTTTATAAATTTTATTGATTATATATTGGTGAGTAGCTAACATTCTGAATTCAGTTCCCCTTTATTTAAGAAGTTAATGTCACCTTTGTGCAAATTTATGAGCTGAAGGCATTATATTAATCTTAGGCAAAACTCTACAATCAACTTGATTCTAGTTATGGATTCCCTACAAATCATGTATTTGAATGTACATGGTTTTAAAATATGATAGAATTAAACCACTGTACTTTTTTATTATTGTTTCTTATTATAATATATATTCTTATTATTATTTTATTATTATTTCTTATATTTTAAATATGGAAATAAGTTGATTCCAATGTTTTCATGCATTGACTATGAATAACAATGTCTAGCCAAATTTTGATTACAGTAAAAGCATATTTTTTGCAAAATTTCTCCCATTGCCACTAGCATGGACTTGTGTTGGGATGTCAATGCTGTTTTTAAAAACTTTTATTTCTATTTCACTTTGCATAATGAGCTGAATTCCTAAAATGCTTACCAATGTAACTCTTGCCTAACAGCTCAATTAATATTGTAGAAATGCTCCATCATTCTCAAATGAAGAACATTTTCAAGTCAGTCATTTTTTAATTATGATTCTGTGGTGTGTACAAATGAATGGTGTGTATGTGTGTGTGTGTGTGTGTGTGTGGTGA
The DNA here is from genome assembly GCF_902655055.1 of Lutra lutra. NCBI lineage: Eukaryota > Metazoa > Chordata > Mammalia > Carnivora > Mustelidae > Lutra > Lutra lutra. Next base: position 141,992,528 of record NC_062281.1, read on the forward strand.
GGGTACCCAAACCTGCTATCTGACTAATAAAATACAGGGTGATCTTACTAATTACATAGGCAGCTTCTTGATATTAGGAATAAGAATTTTGTTGTTGTTGTTGTGCCGTTTATGTCCTAAGTCATGAAAGCAGCCTTTCAACAAATTTTTAAATACAGACTGCTGACTTCCATTCAGACCTGCAGGCTGCAAGGAGGAAGATTTAAGCTTCAGAATTCTGTGTTTCCAGGAAAGTACAAAAGAAAGAAAGAAAGAAAGAAAGAAAGAAAGAAAGAAAGAAAGGTGAAGTTATTACTCCTAGTCCCTTATGCTTGATTTTTTCCTTAACCTCTTTATTCTTCTGCTCTTTCAGCATAGTTGTTTTTATATCTATAATATAGGTGAGTCACTTTAACTTTTAGTGATTTAAGTGTGTGGGTGCAACCTCTCCCTGGAGAAAGAAAATTGACCTTTTCAAGGTAGGGAAAGTTCTGGAAATTTTCAATGGATACAGGATGTGTTGTAACAGGGCTGGAGGTGGCAGGGTGGGGAGAAAAGAACTAGCAGAACTAGAAGAGAAAAAAAGAAAGTAGAGGCAGTGGTATTGGAAGGCCAGAAATTAAAATTTGTGTGGAGATGGGAGATGAACTAGAAAACACACAGTTTTATTAAATCTTAGGCTCTTTTTGTTCCCCCAGTCAGTGCAACTGTCTCCAGCTGTATCTACTGAGAGAGAGAGATTGAGGAGATGTGAAAAGTGGCATGTGTAAAGCTGAGTTGCTGGGTTCTCCCCACCATGGTTTCTCAGGTGAGTGTAGGATGGGGGTGGGAGGCTGGTCTGGGGCTCTTCCAGGTTCCTTGAAAACAACCTTTGCATCTTCTGTACTTAGTATTAAAGTATCTTACCATTTTGCCCCTAGTTTTGACTTCCCATTAAAGGACAAAGGCATAGAGTATTTTAGTTGGGCTCCTTATTTTCAGCACCCCCCACCCCCTACCCAGTCCAGGCCAGCTGGGAGTGGAGAAACCACCTGGAAGGTGAACCTGGAGAGGGGTTGGAGGTGGAGAGGGGGTTGGAGGTGGGGGGTGAGCACAAGGTGTGAGCCTGCTTGAGGGGACCCAACTGGTACATTCCAAACTTGCCAGACAGAACCAACCTGGAATGGGATGGTAAGAATTGATCACTTTTGCAATAATTGTGGAATTTTGAGATTCTCCCGATTGTTGTCTGATTGGTTGCTCACAATTATACTCCCCAGATCCTGTAAACATATTTTTTCCACTTTTATTTATTTTGTTTTTATTTTTTGGTAACTTTATTTATTTATTTTTAATTTAAATTCAATTAACATATAATGATGTTATTTATTTCAGGGGTACAGGTGTGTGATTCATCAGTCTTACATAATACCCAGTGCTCAGTACAACACATGCCCTTCCCAATGGCCATCACCTGGTTACCCCATCCCCCACCCTACCTCCTCCAGCAACCCTCAATTTGTTTCCTAAGATTAAGAGTTTCTTATGGTTTGTCTCCTTCTCTGGTTTCATCTTGTTTCATTTTTTCCTCTCTCCCCCTATGATCCTCTGCCTTGTTCTTAATTTTTTAAACATCCTTTATATTTTTCCTTAGAAGCTTCCTACCCAACCTCAAGTTGGTTATAGGCAAATTTTAGTAAAGTTTCAAAATGAAGAGTAAATTTTCTCTCCCTCTCTTATAACAAAAAGACAAGGAAATATGTGGTATAGATCTAAGCACATGGGCTATATTTAATAGTTATATCTTCTGATAGTGAGCTTTCAAATAGTTCTCATGATTTGTGGGCTGTATTAGTTTATAAGGGCTGCCATAACAAAATGCCAGAGACCAGGGGTGCTTAAACAACAGAAATTTATTTCTTTCGGTCCCAGAGGCTAGAAGGTCAAGATCAAGGGGTCTAAAAGGTTGATTTCTTCTTAGTCCTCTTTCTTTGGCTTGGGGATGGCTGCCTTGCTGTGTTCTCACATGGTCTTTCCTCTGTGCCTGATGTCTGTGTCCTAATCCCTTTTTACCAGTCAAATGGATTAAGGTCTGGTCTAATGACCCCATTTTCACTTAGTTACTTTGTAAAACAAAGGCTCTGTCTCTAGCCACATTCTGAGGTATTAGGTACTGGGGCTTCCAAACAGGAATTTTGGTGAAGCATAATTCAGCCCATAATTATGGACCACTTCTCAATGTTTTAGACTTAGAAAAAAGGATTTTCTTGTATCTGTACTTGAAATGTGAGGTGGAGAAATTCAGCCTGGTATCTCATTAAGTAAAACGTAATTATTGAACAGTGAGTTCAATGTGTGGAATACAGTGTTTAGTGCATGTGTAAGATAAAAGCCTAAGATAGACGCTTTTCCTTCAAGGAGTAAATGTTTGAACCGACAAAACCAGATAATGGGAGAAAATTTTAATTTAAACTTCCATTTTCTAGATAATTGCTCAGTCATACTCTTTATGAGTTTGAGGCCCTTTTGGTTTTCCTGAGTTCTTCCTTTAATAGGAGACATTAAGAACTTGCTAAAAAAGTCTGTTTAGCAGAGCCTATTATGTTGGAAGCATTGGAGTTTTTTGTTGTGTGCTTTCTGAATTTTTTTCAGTCCCAAAGGTGCTAACTTTTAAAAATGAATTATTGTTCTTAAAAGCAACTTTTTAGTTTGATACTGTTATTTTTAGTATGACTCAGCCTCTGATGTGCTTATAATGTTGGCCCTGCAACCTTGAAATTGTTCATTATGCAGCCAAGTCTTCACAGCAAGTTCTGTGGGTGATTTACTGTAAGAACCACTGAGAATTTCGTTTTGTCCTAGTTGGCAAGTTCTCTGTTTCATTGTGTTCTTTTTAAAAATACTGTCATTACTGAGCCAGTAATTGAGAACATAAATCCAAGTTTCCTTTGGAAATAATTTTACTGAATTTAAATTTGGCAAGAAACGTATTTTATAATCATTCACTCAACTTCATGTTTCATACCCCAGTAAATCATCCTGAATTAACATTATCTATTAAGATAAACTGGGATTACTCTCCCTAAAATGATATAACCAGAGATGTCTCCAAATTAAATTGTACTTTTCAGATCCCACTTAGGTATAAAATCCTTTACTTGCTGCTGAGATTCAGAGGTGGGTAATCATTGTTTTACATGAGCTTTCAACACAGTGAGGAGGCAATTTGTCAGAGTGAATTTCTGTAGCACAACATACCAAATTCTATGGTGTAGGACAAAGCATGATAGGAGTACACATGAGGAAGAGACTGTCACCAAGACAAGGAATACAAGGATGTCAAGGAAAATTTCACAGAAGAGGTAGCCTTCATACTAGGATTTGATAAAGAGTAGGCTTTCGACTGGAAGGCATGAAGAAAAAACATTGCCGGGGAAAGGAAAAGCATGAGTGAAGAACATACCTGCGAGGAAGGCAGGATGCATCCAGGGAATGAGAATCATAGAGTTTGGCAGAAGAAGACTGGATATGGTGGAGATTAACTCAAAAGGTGAACTGAGCCAGATCCTAGACTGCCTTTTCTTCAAATATCTCATATGTCATCTGAAAAGTTTGCATGTTATTCTGTAGGTAATGGGGACCTTGTTAAGGTTTGTATCCTGGAGCTGGAGTTGGTCAGCAATTCAGTGTCATCAAAAAGACAGCTCTGATGGAATTATGAGGAATCAGTATTTGAGGGATAAGGAGGAAGACTGGGGCAGGAGAATTAGGGGCAGTAGGGTGCAGGAACCAATTGGAAGGAAAAGTGAAACCTGAAACCTGAGAAAGACAATGGCAATGAAACAAAAGCAAGGATCAGAAAAATCTTGTCCAATTGGGGTCAATGTTGCTTCACTGTTCATGGAATTATATGAGAGACTATTGACCCTTCTAACCCCAAGATTCTATGAGTTAGGCTTCTGTGACCACATAAGAACACTACATTCCAGAGTAGAGCATTTTCCTACAAGTGTAAGTACATATAAGGACATTTCAGATATATCTATACATATTTCAGAAGTGAGATCATCTCTCCTGCCCCAGTTAATGTATTGGTTGAAAGGGGGATGATTAGATCTATTTACTTGAGCACAACCTAATGATATGTTTTTGATGTATATCCAGTATGAAGATATGGTAATGTTTATCAGGGTTGTTTCCCTAAATAGTTGTTATATATTCAAGGCCTGCATACTTGTGTGTGTTTTTTTTTAAGATTTTATTTATTTATTTGACAGACAGAGATCACAAGTAGGCAGAGAGGCAGGCAGAAGAGTGGGGGAAGTAGGAAGTAGGCAGAGAGACCGATGCAGGGCTCGATCCCAGGACCCTGAGATCATGACCTGAGCTGAAGGCAGAGGCTTTGACCCACTGAGCCACCCAGGCCCCCTATACTTGTGTTTATAGGACACAGTTTTAGTTTCTGTTCAGTGAACTCAGAATAAGATTTTTTAAAAAAGAATTTGTATTTATTTATTTGAAAGAGAGAGCATAAGCAGGCAGGGTAGCAGGTAGAGGCAGAGGGAAAAGCAGTTTCCCCACTGAGCAAGGAGCCAGACATGGGGCTCAATCCCAGGACCCTAGGATCATGACCCAAGCCAAAGGCAGTCGCTTAACCTACTGAGTCACCCAGGTGCCCCAGAATAATGTCTTGGTAGAAAATTGAGAAATAAAACTATGAAAGAACTAGAGAAGGAAAGGAAACATAATCAAATGACATGATACAGAAGATACTGAATTGTGGGATTAAAATAGAAGATACTAAATTGCTGAATAAATTCTCATTGTTTATCAAGTTCCAAGGAGTTTGTGTAGGTGTAAATTAAAGAAATATCTGTGGAAGAAGTAAGCAGACAGTTAGACATATGGCAGGGATGGCAGAAAAAAATGAAATGGTGGTATTCAGGTGGAGAACATGCATTTTGCAGTATTTATAGGTATCCCACATGTCTTATCCTTAATAGGTAAGTGCATCATTACTGGTTTTTACTTATTTTATTTGCCAAATATTATATGTCACTTATATTCATTCAACTGAAACTTGTAACAAACAACCCAATGAAGTAGGTGGTTGTCTTATTTCCATTTTACAGATGGAACAACACAGAAAAGGGGCAACACAGAGAAGTTAAGCAATTAGCCCACAGTAACACAGCTGATAAGTAGCAGAGCCAAGGACTCCAGACAGCCTAACTCCAAAGTCCATGTTCTTAACCAACATATTATGCTGCCTTTCTGAGTTTGAAGGTGGGAGAGAAAGTAATGCTTTTAAATGCTATAGCTTAATCTAGAAGAACATCAACAGGACTTTGACAATTATTTGTACTAACTTATACATGTAAATGCCAGTTGAAAATTGTTGTAACACTTTATATTTGTCCATTTCCTTTATGGCTGATGGTTATTTCATTCATATTGTTAGGTAACAGGGATGCAAAGATTAGACATGGTTCCTGCTTTCAAGAAATACATGGTCTAGAGGAAGAATAAAATAAGAATATCAAATGGTTTAATAGAGAGTGATTAAGAATTGGGTTAACAATACACATAGACTATCATGTAAGCACAGATATTGGACATATAAATCATAGTGTATCAGAGAAAGCTTCCCCGCAGAGATGTTATTTGTCTTGGGTCTTAAAGGATGAATAGAACTTAGAAATACAGGGAATGGAAGAACAACTTTGCAGGCAGTGGGAAACAGCAGAAGCCAAGCAACAAGTAGAGAAAATACAACACATTTGAGGAACTGCAAGTTGTTCTTCAGGACCAGGGTATCATGTATACATGAGGAAGAAGCAGATGAGGTTAAAAACTTGGAGGCCAAACCATGATTCTTACATGAGAAATCAAGAAGCTTGGCCCTTTCTCCTGAAAGCTGTAGGGAGAGATTGAAGCCTTAATCAGGGAGGTGTGGTGTGGTGTGTGTGTGTGTGTGTGTGTGTGTGTGTGTGTGTTTTCTTGAGAAAATAAGTCAGACAAATGTGAAGGACAAAATGGAAGATAGAATGGATCAAATGTATACACATATTTTGGAACTATTGCAATAATCCAGGCAACAAGTTATGGAACCCTAAACAGAAGCAATAGCAATGTGAGTAGATATGAGGAGAAAAACCGAGGGGATATGTAAGATGTAGCAAACACAAGATAAAGATTGTGTGCATTTAGGGAGGGGATGAGAGGGAGTTTTTCCACAGAGTGGTGACCAAATCCTGGTTTGGGGAATAGCTTCATCAGAATGGCTTTAAAAAATAGAGTCTTTATCTTCCCCTCCATAAATCCTGACTTAGCAGGCCTGGGGTAGCAACGGGACATCTGTACTCCTTGGAAATTTCTGAGTTCATTCTTCAGTAACAAGGATTGTTATTGCAATGCCTAAGTTTATGGACTGGATGCCCATAAATATGAGATAATATGATAATAAAGGTTGAAAGAGACTTTTGACTGAGGCAGAAGAAGGATGTGGACAAGTTTACTTTTAGATCTAATTTGGGCTACCTGTAGGAAATCTGGGTTGAGCTAGGAATATTGGTTTGGAACTCAAAAGAGAGATTTTGTTTGAAAATAGATGGTGGTAGATGAAGCTATGAGTTTGGGAGGTCATCCCAAAGGATGTATGGAATAATGAAAAAGATGGCCTGAGCCCTTAGAAACACTAAGGATGAGGAACACTTCCCTCTCTCAAGTATTTAGGGAGTAATTGGAGGAAGAAGGAATCTTCAGAGAGTAGCAAAATGGGACTGTTGTCATAGAAACCAAGAGAGGTCAGGGTTTCCGTAGATAGGAGTGGTCAACATGAATAAGAGTTATAGACATTCAAATAAGGTAAAAAGACAGAAAAGGGGTCACTAATTGATAAGCTGGTGACCCTGGTGGCCTATGAGAGTGGCTCTAGTAACAGAGTATAGAAGGAAGCCAAATGATGGTAAATTAAGAAGGAAAAGAAATGTAAGAAATTAGAAACCCTAAGTAAAGATGAGCATTTTAAGAAATGCGTCAATCAGGGAAGATGAGAGAGAATAATAGCTAGTCAGGTTAGGGGAAGAATTTTTTTCTTTTTTAAAACTAGAAGAGGGGGAGCCTGGGTGGCTCAGTGGGTTGGGGCCTCTGCCTTCGGCTCGGCTCATGATCGGGCTCTCTGCTCTCTGCTCAAGAGGGAGCCTGCTTCCCCCTCTCTCTCTGCTTGACTCTCTGCCTACTTGTGATCTCTCCCTCTGTCAAGTGAAGGAATAAAATCTTTAAAAAAAAAAAAAACAATACAAAACTAGAAGAGGTGTGAGAATGCTAAGGAGAAGAAATTGTGAAGAAAAGAGATTGACAGATTCCAGAGAGAGGGTGCAAACAGTGGAGGTAATTCTTTTAGGAGCACAGAGGTAAAAGAGTCTAGAATATCCTGGGAGGGATTAACTATGGATGCGAGAGGCAACACTTCCATTAAAATTAAAATACAAGTAAGATGCGAATGGATGCAGATAAGACTTTGGCACAAGAAAGAGGAGTTGAAGAAGTTCTTACTTGATGGTCTCTGTTTTCTTTCTTTCTTTTTCTTTTAAAAAAAAAAATCTTATTATTTATTTATTTTATTTTGGGGGGGCACTCACAAGCAGGGGCCAGAGGAGGAGCAGAGGGAGAGAATCTCAAGTGGAAACTGTACTGAGCATGGAGCCCACAGGTGCTTGATCTCACAACCCTGAGATCATGACCTGAGCCAAAACCAAGAGTCAGTTGTTTAAGCAACTGAGCCACCCAGGAGCCCAATGGTCTTTGTCTTCTTAGTGATAGAGGAGAGCCCATCTGCCTTGCTCAGGAAGATAATGTCTGCCAGGGGCCAACTTCCTCAGTAGATTTGGTGGAAAGCCTAGCACAGTATTTCTCAGGTAATACAGTTAAATAACCAAATGAGGAAATAACAATTAAATGTTTACCATATGATGATAGTATATGGTCAGAAATAGAATTAAGTAGAATATGTATGTGCTCATAGAAATAGAAGTATGAAGTAGAAGTATGAAACCAACATTCAGGTTTAAAGTAGACATTAAAATTTAAAAAAAAGAATTGAGAAAGGACTAAAACACAGAGAGTTATATTGAGGAACACGTAATACAGTATTTTGCATTAAAGGATTAGTTTTTAGTTTATGCAGAACAGTTTGAATATGTCATTGTATTAGACCTGCCTGATGCTCCTTTGCTCTTAGTGTTTATTTGAAGAGATATAGCTAAGCCCTTGGTATCCTTGGTTTAATGATAAAAGCAAGCAAGTTAGTCTGTAGTGTTTCCTCCCCTCTACTTTGTCCCAGGGCCATTTATCCATTAGAAGCCATTGGCACACTGCCTAAGACCACAAAAACATTTGGAAACTGGAAAAAAAATTATATATATATATATTCATATATTATATGTATGAAAAAAAGTGTAGGCTTCAAAATATGAACTACAAAATAAAACTCCAAAACTAAAATTAATAAAATTCTGTCAATTTCATTAATGGTCAAATTTAGTATTCATGAAACTGTCACTGACACTTAAAAATCATTTGTTGCTTGAATTTTCTCACTTCAAGAAAACCTTGTGACATGCACAGTGATTTGCTAGAAATCATACCATACCTAAGTAATTTACCATAGCAAAATAATTTTAAATAAAAAACAATTCCTTTAAATTACAGCTGTGTGTGTGTGTGAGTGTGTGTATAAAAGGTGAAGATATGGTGCATCCTAAAATGTCTGGTGTGATGTTGAAGATGTATAACAAGAACATCTTATTCTCTAAAAAGACCTGCTTTCTGTTCCCTCTCACAAGTAAGCTGTGTGCCTCAGTTGTCCCTTGTGTAATTTATCTCTTCCCCAAACTGGAAAACCCATTCACTTCAGTGTTCTAGTTCTTGCAGTTATTTGCCTTTCTATTCCTTATTGAAAAATTAAAATCTTTGTCCCCAATAAAAGAAATTTTGGTGAGGAATATGGGAGCCTTCTCTACGCCCTTGAACTCATATTATGCTTTAAGGAAAAAACAGAAACTAAAATTCCTTCAGTTGTTTTTAGGATCTATAAGAGGACTGGTTCCTAGGTTGGAGAAGACAACACATAGTATCCAGATAATCTAGATTCTCTTCTAAAATCTATCCCGTACTCTTCAATAGGAGACTTAGAAAATTTGAGGTACTCATAATTGTGCTAACACACTTGCCTACATATTCCCTCTCCAACCTGCAACTTCAGGTTATATGGTTTGTTAACAAGGCAAACAATCCGCCTGCAGCCCCATGGCCCAGAAGAGTCCAAGAGTAGAAAAAAGAAACCAAGTACTAAATAATGTGAGCTTTTGGTATAGAATCCTTAATCCCTGTCTTTTCATGCATTATTGTTTTGGGAAACATTGATTGAATAATATATAATATTGGAGAAATAGCGTAGATATTTTTGAGCTTGGAAGAACCTTAGTGTTGACATTGATGTTCCTTGGAAATATTGAGGAATTCAGTACTTTCTGTGAACCATACAGTGTTTACATTTAAATGCACTGGAGCATGTTCTATCCACTGAGCAAAAATCTAGATGGAGCTTTGGGTTAACGTTTGCCTCTACTCTACTCCTAGCTATTTGTAGTGCATTGCAAAGAAAGGTACTTTGTGTCCTGATGTCTAACATTTAGGTCCCCAAGCCTAATACGAGCTGCCTGACCCCAGGTGTAATTTTCAGCAATATTAATTGACGAGAGATTTTGAGTTATTAGGAGAATAGGATCATCCAGCTTGGCAGCCGCTCTCTCTGTGTGACTGATCACTTTTTAAGTGCTGTATTAATAGTCTTGGATCATTGACTAATTTAATTTGAATGCAATTAATTATACAAATGTGAACTCTTCACATTTACTTTCATTAAAATTATATCACAACAAAAAGAAAATAGGTATAAATCAAGCCACGTGTCCTTCCTTCAAGTATGAGTCACATTATACATTTTAACTTTCCTAAAGTCCACACACATCTGGGAGTTCTGATCATGTGACCTTCTGTCTAAAAAAAACTTGGATACCTCTATAATCCCATTTTTATTCCATAACCTATACAGTTCTCTTTTGTACCCCAAATAGTAATGTAAATGTGGGTCTCTTATGCCTAACATATAATCAAATTATATGTTTAAATTTTACTTGTTTTGGAGATTTCTTCTCTTTTCTCCTTTTTAAATAGGAATTTACTGACAGAAAATGGCAGAAAAAATCTTAGAGAAGTTAGATATTCTGGATGAGCAGGCAAAGATACTCTTGGCCAGAAGAGCAAAGGTTTGTAAATGAAAGCTAAAATTAAATTTAATCATTAAAATATTATTTCAAATGTGAATGATTTTTAATTTTTAGTTAATGATGCATTAATTTGGAGATATAAGTTAATTTGTAAAAAGCAAATAATTATATTAGTTCAAAAAGTAGACCATGTCAGTGCATACTATAAAGAATTAATTAGATATACAAAGTAACTTCTGGATAACTGCCATATTTTTTTTTCTTTCAAGATTTCATTTAAATTCAGGTGAGTTAACATATAGTGTATTATTAGTTTCAGGATAGAGTTCAGTGATCCATCAGATGCATATAACACCCAGTGCTCATTTCAACAAGTGCCCTCCTTAATACCCGTCATCTAGTTACCCAAAAGCCACCTCCCTTCCAGCAACTGTCAGTTTGTTTCCTAAAGAGTCTCAATGGTTTGTCTCCCTCTCTGTTTTCCTTCTGTTTTATTTTTCCTTCTCTTCTCCTATGTTCGTGTGTTTTGCTTCTTAAGTTCCACATGAGTGAAATCATATGGTATTTGTCTTTGACTGACTTATTTGGCTTAGCATAATATTCACTCTAACTCCATTCACATTATTGCAAATGGCAAGATTTCATTCTTTTTGTTGGCTGAGTAATATTCCATTGTGCGTATATGAGTATGTTTCTCTCTATGTGTATATATATCCATTCATCAGTTGATGGACATTTGGGCTCTTTTCGTATTTTGACTATTGGATAGCTGTCATATTATATTAGGTTATAATGTATCTAAGGTGATGAAGATAAAAAAAATCAAATAGGCAGTCAAATAGTAAATATGACTACTATAGTTCTCACTCATATTTTCTAACATATAAAAAGTTATTTAACTGGTTTATTAAAAAGAAGAAAATATTTGGTATAGTTACCAAATTAAAAATAAAACTCATAAAATTTAAAAAGGTGGGACTTTTATAAAATTCCATAAAAATATTAATAAGGAATATAGTTTTGGGAATGCCTAGGTGGCTCAGTTGATTGAGCATCAAACTTGGTTTCAGCTCAGGCCATGACTCCTTGGTAGTGGATGGAGCCCTGCATCTGGCTCCCTGCTCAGCAGGAGTCTGCTTCCCCTCTCCCTCTTCCTTTGCCCCTGCCCCTCCGCCCTTATGTGCTCTCTCTCACAAACAAGTAAATAAATCTTAAAAAAAAAAAGAATATAATTTAAAAACCAGGTTCTTAGCATATATGAGCAATTTAATTTGGTTACACAAAAATTTGCAAAATAATATAGCAATGTGAGTAAATGAAACAAAGAGCATCAAGTCCAAGAAATCAAGGAAAACAGCACAGAAAGGAATTCTAAAGTGACTGAACATATTTGTGAACCTGAAAATGAAAATTTTGATGCTTGAATAGAAATTTGATTTTCTTTTATTCAGAAAATAGAGAAATATAGAAAAAACAATAAATTCATTCTGTTATCATTACCCAAATTTTGAAATTGCAAACTAGGAGTAACTTACTAAAGCAACCATATTGGACTTAAGCACTCCAAAGTTCTCTCTCTCTCATTTTTTGTTTAAAATGAAATGTACTTTAGAAAATATCAGAGATAAATCTGTTTAATTTGTCCTGAAATTCCCTTTTATATATGATTAGTCCTTGTAATTCTTACCTTTTACTAAAAACTTCCTTTGTGCAAAGCATTTCAATGCATTTTCTAATTTTGTGTTACTATGCCCAATTTATGTATTACTGAGAGAGGATTCTCTGGATATTCTTTTGAAAGTATATATAATCAAAATGTAAAACTTTTCTTATTTTTTTAAAGTATAAAATTAAAACATACTTTTGGAAATAAGCAACAAACAAATATATATATATAAATTATACTTAAAGAAGGGTGCCTGAATGGCTCAGTTGGTTAAGGGTCTGCCTTCAGCTCATGTCATCATCCCAGGGTCCTAGAATCCAGTCCCACATAGGGCTCCCTGCTCAAGGGGGAGCTTGCTTTTCCCTCTCCCGCTACCCCTGCTTTTGCACATCTTCTCCCTCTCACTCTCTCTCTCTCTTCCTCTGTCAAATAAATACATAAAATCTTTAAAAAATTATACTAAAGGAAAATTACGTAAAGAAAAATTGTCTCTGGCCTCTTTAACTCTTTCCTCTTGAGGCAAAAAACACTTAGCAGTTTGGGTTTATCCATCCACATTTTCTTTTGTGCTCTCACAAAGATATACAATATTATATATGTATGTATAAATCTATATATCTTTACATATACTCATAAATATGCAGTTGCACGTACACATACATACATTTATGAAGGTGAATTGCCTCTATTTTCTTTTTAATGACCAAAAGATGAGATAACAATATATAAATCACTTTGGCGCTTCTTTATTTTTTTAAAACTTTTTATTTTGAAATAATTATCAACTCATAGGAAGTGTCAGAAGGACTATAGAGAGTCCCATGTCCCTTTCACCCAGTTTCCCCCAGTGGTGACATTTTATATGGGTTGTGTACAGTATCAAAACTAGTATGAGTCCCAACCCATGTTAACACTCGTACATTGCTCGTAACCAGACTACAGACTTTATTTAGTTTTCACCTGTATTCATTTGTGTGTATAATTTTATTGATTTTTATCCTGTGATAGATTTGTATGATCACTACCACAATCAAGGTCAGCACATTTTCATCACCATAAAAGAAATCCCTCATGTTACTTCTCTGTATTTGTATCTATACCCCCACTCTATTCCCCGTCTACCCCTGGCAATGGCTAATCTGTTCTCCACCTCTATCACAGTAATTTTGAGGATGTTATGTAAATGGAATAATTCAGTATGTGAAATTTTGAGATTGACTCTTCTTCACTAAGCATAATGCCCTTGAGGCCCATCTGAGTTTTTGCATGAATCAATAGCTTTGTTATTATAAATAATATATAGATTTTATTGCTGAGTAGTATGCCGTTATATGGATGTACAGAGTTTCAATCACTCACCCACTGAAGGACATTTGGGTTGTTTTCAGTATTTTGCTTTTAAAAATAAAGCTACATAAAAAAAAAAAAGCTTAAAGAGAGCTGCTCTGTATATTTGTGTACAGGTTTTTGTGTGAACGTAAATTTTCATTTCTCTAGGGTGGACACCCAAGAATGTAATTGTTGGGACAATTTCTGTCTCTTAAATTCAACAAGGTTAAGGGCCAAGGTTTGATGTGAGTTCCCCTTCCCTGTGTCTCAGTGTGGAAACTGCCTTTAATAAGCAAGCTGAGCTATTGCGGGATTTACCTCATTTGTTTCCCTTTTCTTGGGGATTATGGTTCTCCCCCCAGCACCCCCCCGCTTTCTAATGCCTGATTACAGTTGTTTTCATATGTTTGGTCTGGTTTTCTAGTTATTTACAGCAGGAGGGCAATTCCTAAATCCTTCTTTGGCAGAAGCAAATTTCCTATCCTTTGACTTGCTTTCAAATTTTTCATCACTTTATTCCTTTATGCAGTGCTGGAGATTTTTTTAGAAAAGATTTTGGCTCCTTAAGTAACTCGTTAGCTATGTCCTTTTCTCTCCTCAGTCCATTTCTATAAATATTTGAACAAAGTCTTTTGGTTGCTTTCTTAACTCTATTTCTGGCTCATGCAACTAGACAAATGTTGCAGTGATTCGTCTCGTTCGTGGGGACAGCAAGAGCAGCAGGTTGGAGATCATGTTGCTCTCCTTCCAATAACTCAATGTATGAGTATTGTCTTTGCTTAATTTACAGGTCGTTCTGAAATTCTAAATTTTAGAATTAGGAGGGAGCCTTCATGATCATCTCATCCAAAGTCTTCTCATTTCATGGTTGGGAAAAGAGCAGCTTAGGTCACACAGCAACAGCATTAAAAAATGGTGGTACACAAGGCCCCTAGTTTTCAATCTGTAATATTTCTCCATTATTGACTAGCACATGAATTCTGTCGTGTGTGCATAAAGTGAGACTAATTTCGTTCCTTTCCACACAGGATTTTCCCTGTATGAAAAGAGCTCATTTTTTCACAATGCTGTACTTTGGCTTTCCTGCAGAAAAATACGCTTCAGAGTCAAGGAAAGAAAAATACTTCAGTTACACCCCTGACGTTTGACTTTCAGTTAGAATTTGAAGAGGATATTGTTCCATTCATATCTAAGAAAGTACCCAAGATCACAGGAGACAATTTATACAGTATTAAAAAAGGAAAAAGGTAACCATCCTAACTACCTGAGACTTTCAGTTTGGAGTTTTAAAGCACTACTGTAGATTTGTCTTAGATTATGTAATTTGTTTTAAATGTAAGCTTTGTCCAACGCAAGTTATGTTTTATAGTGCTTATGAATTACAACATACTTGATCAGCATTCTGAATAGTCATCATTTACAAAATATTTATTATAATATTTTACTATTACAGATGGTAATTAGGTACTAATTACAATTCTGAATTTTTAAAGAAAGACTTGTCTTGAATTCTATTACATTACCCCAAATTAATGTTAGGTTTTATTTCAAGTTTTAGACCAACAGACTGACAAAAGAAGTCCACGTAGAAAATCAAGAAGTCAGTTTCTCTGTGTCCTTACAAGGGGTAGCCTGAGTACGTCATACTTGGTTTTCCACGGGCATTCTGTATGTGCACTATGCCATTAATTTTTCTAGGTATCAGAAATGTAGAGGAGAGCCCAGGCAAAAGAAGTAATAAGATGTAGAATTAATAGAACTTCAGTCGTACATTGGTGGTGGTGGTGGTGGGAACACTGTTCTTACCTCATTTATTCTGTATAACCATTCAGTGTGTTCAGTGAAGTTTTACAGATGAGGAATCCATCGGAGTGAGGTGAAATAACTTGCCCAAGGTCACACAGATAAGTGGCCCGAGCGGAATTTAAACTCTAGCAGTCTGATTTCGGAGCCTGTGCTCTCCATCATCACCACCCTGTTCCGAATGTAGAATGACTTGGGGCTTCTGGGCTTGGTAACTAGGTGTATTATGACACTCTGTACTTAGGAGGAGAACATATTATGCAAAGCACATTGGGGTGGATAAGAGGATTAGAGTGAGAAGAGCTAGGTTTTATTTTGGATATATTAAGTTTTAGATGTCTGAAGGTTAATCAGAAGGCGGGGAGCATTCTTCCAGGAAGCAACCCATTCTTGCAGTGAGTCCTCTTTAGCTATGACAAAATGATTGCTTAAATAACAGAGCACAAAGCAGAAAGTTTCTGTCCTCATATCAGCAATGCTCTCCTGGTTTCATTGATTATATTGGATAGATTCAGCTCCTCCATCTCTTGAGATGCAGTTCCTGGACTTTTAAGTTATGGTAATTATAATTTAGGATACTAGTCTCCACCAGTGCTTGCAAACCTCGAGCCTATACCGAGCTAAGGTGTCAGATCTAATTCATACAGCTTTCAGCTTAACCTAAACTTTATGTCCTAACTGCCCCCACCTGGACCAGTGACTTTCTGGTCACTGCAGGCCTCTTTCATTTCTGACCTCTAGCCTCTTTGCGATTCAAAGTGTGGTCTTCCATCCAGCAGCATCCTATCACCCCAGAACTTGGAAATGCAGAATGTCTGACCCCCTCCCAGACAGAAACCGCTATTAACAAGATCCCCTCTGTGATTCCTGTGAACACTAATGGTAGAGAGGCACTACTCTAGCTCAGTGAGTCTCAAACATGGAGGGCTCCTTCAAATGCAGATGCTGGGCTGCACCTGCAGAGCTTTTGATTCAATAGATCTGGCTGGGGCCTGATCATTTGCATGTCTTTTATTTTTTTTTTTTCCAGCATAACAGAATTCATTGTTTTTGCACCACACCCAGTGCTCCATGCAATCCATGCCCTCTCTAATACCCACCACCTGGTTCCCCCAACCTCCCACCCTCTGTCCTTTCAGACCCCTCGGATTGTTTTTCAGAGTCCATAGTCTCTCATGGTTCACCATGTCTTTTGAGTCTCCAGGTAATGCTGGTGCTGCTGGGCCTGGAACCATCCTTTGAGCTCTGCTCTAGCTTATGTGCTACTCTAATCTTCCTGACCGGCGCCAACATCTGTTCATTCTGTTTTTTTTTCCCAGGGTTTGTTGAAAATCATAGCAACTATCAATCTGGTGCTGTGGTCACCTAATCTGTGAAATCTGCCCAGGTTTATTTGTAGCTGAGCTTTGCTTTCAGAATAGTAGTTTTTAACCCATCTGTCCATTAGTATTACCTGGGAGCTTTAAAATAATTGGATTCTACTTTCATTAGTTTGGAGAGAAGCTCCGGCATTAATATTCTTAAGATTCCCCAGATGATTCTTACATAAAGCTGAGATTGAGAACCATTCAAATTCTTAGGGCTTCTTTCCCACTTGCCCCCAGAGACATGTTTTCCATGTTACTATTAGTTCAGGATTTCTGCATTTTTTTTGGATAAATGGGAATTGATAAAATATTAAAAATATCTCTTGATTAATCTGTATATAGTCTCTAAGATTTCTCAGTAAACCCAAACCTACTCTTCTCTGCAACTTTTCACAATTGGATGTTTCATAATTGGATATTTGTTATGACAAAATAGTCATACTCATTTTACCAAAATCCCTTTAAAAAATTAACTGACCTCTACCCTGAAACAAATAATGTTATATGTTAATTTATTCAATTTAAATTTAAAAAATAAAAATTAAAATAAATTAATTAAAAGTAAAAAATTACCTGGAATAAGGAATTTTTAAAAGAGAGACAAAGTGTTTTCTCCATTACCTAAGTATTTAGTACTGGATTATCAGCTGAAAATGGAAATTTTACCACTTATAAAGTGGTAAGAAATAGAAAACAAGTTAGGGGCAAAGAGATAGATTAAGAGTATTTAAATTGTCACTGAAAATTTCAAGAGTACTGAGAATACAGTAAAAAAAAGAATATTTTTTCTTTAGATTCATAGATTAGTAGGAACTTCTCATTAGAAGAATTATTTTCCTAAAAATAGGGTGCCTGGGTGGCTCAGTCGTTAAGCATCTGCCTTCAGCTCAGGTCATGATCCCACGGTCCTGGAATGGAGCTCTCTGCTCAGTGGGAAGCCTGCTTCTCCCTCTCCCAGTCCCCGCTGCTTGTGTTCCCCCTCCCACTGTGTTTTTATCAGATAAATAAATAAAATCTTCAAAAAAAAAAGAATTATTTTCCTAAAAATAAATCTACACTGAGACCTGTCAAAAGAATATTCCTTTTAGAAATAGTTTTATGACAATAGGATAAACTTGCATATAAAAAATTTAATTAAACATGAATAGAACATTCACTTGCAGCCTATAGTGAAATTTAATTGGCCAAATTCCTTGTTCCTTTAGTTTAATACTCTGTGTGACATTAGTCTGGCATAGAGATGAAGAGAATGAGGTTTATAGGCCAGTTGCCAGGTTTGTACTTAACTTTACTTCCTACTAGTTGTAACTTTGGACAAGTTATATAACCTCTTTGTGCCTCAGTCTCTCCTTATGCCTCAGTTTCCTTGTCTTCTCATCATTATCCTGAGGATAATAATAGTATATAGTCCACAGGGTTGTTGTGTGAGTTAAATGGGTTAAAGTTAAATGGATGTGAAGAGTTTAAAATTCTCCAACATTCAGTAGGCACTCAAAAAAAAAAAAAAAAAAACCCAGCTAATACAAATATAAGCTGTATTTTTGAAATATGCAGTCATATATTCCAGTCATTAAAAGTAAGATAGTAATGAGATATACTAGTCATGTTTACATATGGTAATCATTTCTAGAATCTTAGGTAAAGTAAAACTTACAGGTAAGTAGGGGGGATGAGGTGGGAGCCGGAAGGATAGAGAAGAGGGAGAATTTTATGTGAGTGGAAACAGAGATTCATGCTTCGCTTGCTGCTGCCCACACTCTTTCTCACTTATGTGGGCGCAGGCTCCTTCAAGGTCCCACGAGGATTCTGGTAAGGTAACAGCCTCAACTCTAGCTCTCTGCGGGGAGAGTGTCACTACTGGGCTGAACATCCCTCTTCTCTGTAGCTGGAGGAGAACTCCTACTTATTGCTCATACCTGGAGAAACCTGACATTCTAGAGCAGAACTTCTCAACAATGACTGCCTACTTGAGAGGTTTTGGAAAATATGCTGAGTCCTGCCTAGAGATTATGATTTAACTATTGGGGGAAAGTTGAGGTATCCAAACACCCTAGATGATTCTAATATACAGCTAGCAGTTTGAGAAACATTTCTAGAGGTCTCTTCATTTGTCACTCCCTTAGTCACCCTCTTAGAACAGCTTATTTGTGGCTGATACACTGCAAAAGAATCTTATCTCTCTCTGACTGATATTAACTGGGTCTCCAATAGCCTGACCTTTATAGGTGCTGAAGAACCCACACTCACTGAAATGAGAGGTCAAAGAGAAATCACAGGTCATTCATACGAAGGAGGGAGACAAAAACAAACAATCAGAGCACGTGACTCCTAATAAAGCAGATTATGGAAGAAACAGAAGAGAACTTAAGAAAACATTTATCTTAAGGGCACAATTAATCAGGGATTTAAAAATAAATGAAGGGATTTAAAAATATTTCTAAAACAAAAAGAGATTTAAGATAATATTTCTGGGGACTCCTGGGTGGCACAGTCAGTTAAGCATCCATCACGTGGTTTCGGCTCAGGTTATGACCTCAGGTTTATGAGATTGAGTCCCACATCAGGCTCCATACTCAGCACAGTCTGCTTAGGATTCTCCCTTTGTCTCCTTCCGCCCCTCCCCCTCCTCTCTCTCTCTCTCAAATAAATTAATCTTAAATATGTATATATGTTTCTAAAGTCAAAAATTGAGTAGGAAAATGAAAATAAAATACAGGTGAAAACTGAATTGATAATCTAGAAGGTCAAATAGAGGCACAATCTGGAGAAAATAAAAAAAAATGGAAATCAGATTGAAAAGAGATACATAATAGGGTTTTAGGTTATTTGACCTATAAATATATACTTAATACATAAATCAGGAAAGTAAGAAATATGGTAAGGAAATAAATACTAGGAAAAAATGCCCTTTTTTTGAAGACATACTTGAATTTTCAGATCAAAAAGGTTACCAAGTGCTAGACTTAGAGTATAATTATTTATTTATTTAATTCCAAAGGCAGAAACAAATTGGTTAATAACAAAGGAAAGGAAAGCAAATGAGTTTCATACATCTCATCTACAACTCTGAGGCTAGAAAATAATAAACTGTTTTCAACTTTTGAACAGAATGGCAACTGAAGAATCCTCTATTTGTATGAATCATCATTTATTTTTTTAATTTTTGAATCATTTATTTATGAGAACAAAAACAAATTTTGGGGTATGAAAAACTTTAGAAGGTAATCTGCCTACATATTCTTTCTGAGGAATTTACTTGGGGAACTATTTTATGCAAATTAAAATTAAATATAATTAAAATAATGATTCAAACTGGAAGTCTTTATGATACAAAAATGTATTTGGAATTATCCCATGGCACCAGAATGAAAGCTCTGGACTTCCATCTCACAGTGGCTGTCATATAAAAACAATAAAACATTCCAAAGCATTATCAGGGAAGTGATCCATAAGAGATTTCCAGTTGGGAAGAGGCAGCTTTTAGAGCAACTCCCATGCTTCCAGCTGAGAGGTGTCCTACTCTTGTGTTTCTTCCCTTTATGTGCCATTTCACGTCCATCCCATGGATGTGCAGCAATCTTCCTTTAACTCTAACCCATCCAGTACAAAATCAAGGCCCTTACCTATATTCCCTTTAACTCAACTACAACAGGACATAATTTTCCAGTAAATTTTCCTAAATATAAAACAAAAAAGGGAAAAGTAGAGAGGGATAAATTAAAAAAATATATAAGTAGCTCAAAACAAATACAATTTACAGAAAACAGATTTATGATTTTATGCTAGTGAATTAACCCACCAAATTTATAATCCAGGTTTCATTCTTCATATTATATGAGAACCTAGTGCTAGGAACTCAGTTTTTATTCCTAGGATCTTATTTCCCATTCCTTCTCTGCTATTGGAAAAAATTTTCCATGGATCTCCTATTTCTGTACATCTTGCAAGCAGAGGCACTGGATGTCTTTGTTCCTAACCTTGCAAGGATTTTTGTATAACAAACAGCTTTGAAAGAGTGCTTTCCTCTGAGTAAGAGCAGGCATATTACTGTCCATTATAAAATATCTGGGTTCCATAAGCTCAGGGTTCCACTCTTATAACATAACCCTGTGTGTGCAGGAATCTTTGGCCCTCTGCTTAATGTCCTGTGGAACTGGGGTTCAGAGAACTGGTGCAGAAAATGCTATTCCTATCACTGTGAGCCATAATTAGGCTTTTGCCTCTGACTCAGGAGTCTACTTCACAAGAATAGATGAAACTGTAGTAGGCTAACTTGTTAGCTTGTAAGTAGGGTCAAATCTCAGAACTTTCACAGTTCTTTGCACCTACTTTTAGGAAAAAAGCTTGGAGATATAATTACAGAAACTGTGACACCCCCACCTCCCTATTCCTTTACAAACTGGAACTGAGTGATAAAAATACTTTGGGCTTATTATTCAGTGAGAAGGAGACCACCCTTATCCAGGTCCCTGTGGGCTTAGAAGGACCCTGTGTATATACCCATTTTGTCTACTCCATAAGTCTTTCTGCTTCTAGGTATCAGGATTTATAATTTAGGTTATTCCTCAACTAAATTCACAAAATTAATCCATATAATAAAGTTTTTAAAAAGAAATAAAACAATATGACAAGGGATTATGTAAACTAGAAAAGAAAATCATGATCACTTGAGGACAGAGTTTGTGTATAATTAATCTTATTAACCAAATATCTAGCATTTGGTTTGATTTATTTCTTATAAATCATGTTAAGCATGCATTTATTGAAAGGCAAAAAAATAAAAATAAAAAAACCATCATTTCCTAGTACTTCAACCAACTTTTGGCTTTCCTCTCATAAGCATACTGAACTTTTAAAAGCATTTTACAAAATTAGCATGTCTAATACCTCCCAGAATAATATTAAAATGACCATAATTTGAGAAATTGAAGAGGAAAAATAGGCAAAATAAAGGCACAGTATCAGTAATGAATAAAAACCTACAGAACTATGAATATAGAAGAAATTAAAATAATTATAATGAGTTCTTTGTATAACTATGCTGCTTTGAAATATGGGTGTAATAATGAATAATCTGGGGAAGTATAAATGGGGAAAGAACCTCAGCAAGAAAATGAAGACATAGGGGCACCTGGGTGGCTCAGTGGGTTAAAGCCTCTGCCTTTGGCTCAGGTCATGATCCCAGGGTCCTGGTATCGAGCCCTGAATCGGGCTCTCTGCTCAGCGGGAAGCCTGCTTCCCTTCCTCTCTCTCTCTCTGCCTGCCTCTCTGCCTACTTGTGATCTCTGTCTGTCAATAAATAAATAAAAATCTTAAAAAAAAAAAGACTATCGTCTTGAAGCCGTGTTAGAGGTCTATTTCTTCAAAGTTTCAAAGAATTATTTAATAGGCACCTGGGTGGCTCAGTCAGTTAAATGGCTGCCTTTGGCTCAGGTCATGATCTCAGGGTCCTGGGATCAAGGCCCATATCAGGCTATCAGCTCAGAGGGGAGTTTTCCTTTCCCTCTGCTCCTTTGCCTGCTTGTGAGCTCTCTCTCTCTCTCTCTCTCTGAAATAAATAAATAAAATCTTTAAGAAAAAAGAATTATTTAAATGGTTTCTGAGCATAAACAAAAATGGAATACTTTCAGTTCTTTTTAAAAAGATGTCTTTGATCCTCAAGTCTGACCACAAGAACATAAAACCATTCTAAATCTCACTTACAAATATAGATTTTTTTTAAAACCTAAAGTAAAATATTAGCTTAATTGTTTCATTTGCTTAGTCTCAACTCAGGAACAGAAAACAGTTTTTATATTTCTCCAATTTCATTCTGATCACTTTTGGCTATTAAAAGTCAGTCCAGGGGCGCCTGGGTGGCTCAGTGGTTGAAGCCTCTGCCTTCGGCTCAGGTCATGGTCTCAGGGTCCTGGGGTCGAGTCCCGCATCGGGCTCTCTGCTCAGCGGGGAGCCTGCCTCCTCCTCTCTCTCTCTCTCTGCCTGCCTCTCTGCCTACTTGTGATCTGTCTGTCAAATAAATTAAAAAAAAAAATCTTAAAAGTCAGTCCAATTTAGTATTTTGATTCCACATGCTAGCTGAGGCTTTCCCTTCCACTCTCTAGCCAGTCTATTGACACTGCAGGAGCTGAAGTGGAAAAGGAGTATGGCCAGTGAGTGGGAGGTGGGTGTAGTCTTTCTAGCTCACCTCCCGCTCTTACTTCTTATAATTTTTTGTGCTTCTAGTACGGGAAAATGTTGTGCTAAAGTCAGCTCCTACCAGTTTGTTAGAACTGACTGTTGAGTTTTCAGAATTTTATGAGATGGTTAAGTTATTATTCAAAGTTAAACTATGTAAGCTAAAAATTCAATGACATAGTAAAAACAAAGACAATACTCAAAACTCCTCCCTAATTATTTTACTATATGTTACTATTATCTGTGGCTGAAATCATTTACATCTATTGTATCCATATGGCAGAACTATTATATAATATCATGTTACTACACATTTCTTTTCAATTG
The DNA here is from genome assembly GCF_902655055.1 of Lutra lutra. Classification (NCBI taxonomy): domain Eukaryota; kingdom Metazoa; phylum Chordata; class Mammalia; order Carnivora; family Mustelidae; genus Lutra; species Lutra lutra. The sequence goes on from NC_062281.1 coordinate 142,015,444, forward strand.
CTCATTCAGTGATGTCCCATCAGTAGCTTGAAATCAGCCATGGGTGTATTTACACTACAGAAATTAACAAACAGTACAAAGCGGGGGGCTTGATTTGTTATTTGACTAAATTTAAGACAGTGGGGGAAAGTGAGGGAGAAAATGTTGTTGAAGATTAAACTTAAAAGTATGTCTTGGGGGCCCCTGGGTGGCTCAGTGGGTTAAGCCTCTGCCCTCAGCTCAGGTCATGATCTCAGGGTCCTGGGATCTAGCCCCATGTTAGCCTCTCTGCTCAGCAGGGAGCCTGCTTCCCCCTTTCTCTCTGCCTGCCTCTCTGCATACTTGTGATCTCTCTTTCTCTCTGTCAAATCAAATAAAATAAAATCTTAAAAAAAAAGAAGTGTGTTGTGCCTATAGCCATTACACTCTGAATAGCACACAAAATTGAAGATATATTCTAGAATTCAAAAATTATCATCTGGCTCAGCAAAAAAAAGTAGCTTGTGCCCTTAATGAATGAATGAAATTCTAACATATGTGTTTATTGTTTTACTTTCATGTTATTCATTAAGGTAAATGAAAATGTCAATAAACATACATGTTGAAACTACACTCGGAGAAAAAAGGTTACTAAATATTTACCAGCACCACACCCTCCTCCTCTACCCCTGTATAGGAGTAAGAGAGGAGAGAGAAGGAAAGAACAGAGCTTCTTACTTAACCTAGCTACTGCTACCCTCTTCTTTCTTATTATTTGTCATCTTCCAGCCAACTCTAGTCACAAAGAGCCTTCCTGGTGAAATGGGTGGAGATGGTCAAAAGACAGAAACCTCCAGTTTATAAGATAAATATACGTCCTGAGGATGTAATGTACAACATGGTGGCTATAGTAAAAAATACTGCATTGCACATTGAAAGTTGCTAAGGGAATAGATCTTAAAAGTTCTCATCATAAGAAAGAAAAGTTTGTAACTATGTGATATGGTGATGGATATTAACTAGACTTATTGTGGTGATTATTTCACAATATATACATATATCAAATAGTTATGTTGTATATATAAAACAAATACAATGTTATAGCTCAAATATATTTCAATTGAAAAAAAAAAAAAAGCTTTTCCTGTGTGCTTATATAGTAACACTGTGTTAGGGGTTTGGTGGTGGTATGGGAGATGGTGTTTGTCCCAAAGGAAGAGGAACCTCAGAATTTCTATATTTGACATAGTGCTTGCCCTCAAAAAATTGCAATCCTTACAGTTGGAAGAAGAAGAAGACCAAAAAAACAAAACAAAACAAAAAAAAACAACCTAACTCTTTAAGGAGACATGGGTGATAGTTTCTCAGACAGACCAGTTCCCTAACCAAGGAGAGCCTCCTTCAGCCACACCTCTTCAGATTCATTCTCAACTCTTCCACCTCCAGTATATGTCATAGCCTCTTTTGCTAAGGATCACTAGCTTGGCAGTCAGCAATCTGCATGCGATACCAGCAAAATGACCCAAGCCTAGTTAGAACCTCAGTGTCCATTTTCCCCCTTGAGAAACTCAAACATCCTTGCCATGCCAAACAATGGGATGCAGTGTGCTCTGATTTCTCCTCCCATTCCATCTTCCAAATTTGTTTTTATATAGCTAGACATAGGGCAAATCAGCAAGTGTGCTAACAGGTGTGCAGCTGAAGAATGAGACAGCAAACTCTACCTTTTGAAAAACTCAGTCTTTGTAAGTAATTCCTTAGGAAACCCCAAGCCTCCCTGCTCCCTTCAACACTGAAAAGAGAAGGAAAAGCCACTGTAGACTCTGTGAGGTTAATGACATAATTCTGGTATGCCCCCCTCCCCACTACAGTTTTCTGCTACTTGGGAGAAGAGGGGAATGTCTAGCCCCAAATATTGGTGCATGTTTGTAGAGTGCAGACTATTTATTTGTTACTTTTTACTCAGCTGTGGGTAAAAAAATCATCTGGTCACCCTCTCTAAAACAACAGGATAGTGCCTTTCAATAACTTACTGTATTAACAAAGTAAAATCTAACACTGTACTAAATAAATATTACTCTACTGTGACTCAGTGGAGTAAATTTCAGGAATAATAAAAAGTTTAAAAAGTACTACTCACTGGCCTTTTACTATGTCACAAATACTGGCTAAGGACTTTCTAAACTTTATTTTACATAATTCTTATACTAACTCTATAAAGTAGCTATTACCCGCATTTGGCCTGTGAAGGACTGAGATTCAGAGGAAATCAGTGTTCTGCAGAAGTTCACATAGAGTTGAGATGCAAAGTAAGCCCCAACTCCAAAGTCCACACTCTTTAGTTCACCATACGGAAATTCATATCTAAAAACACCTCTACGTATTCTGGAAATGTATTTGAAAAATGACTTAGTAAGATAAGGCTAAAAAAATGACCTCCTTAACAAGACTGTATAGCCAACATCATCCTTAGGGTGTAACACTTGACACATTCCCATTTAAATTGGAAGCAGAAGGGTGCCCAGTCTCACTATACTGCACTATTCTAGAAGTGCTTGCCAGGGATGTTAAATAAGAACATAAGACAAAAATGTAAGTATTTTTTAAAGAACAGATAAATCATTTTATGAAGATTAAATGATTATTTACAGAAAAATCCAAAGAGAATAAAATAAAATCTCATTGGAAATTATAAGATTATAAGAAAGTTTAATAAAAATTTACCAGAACAGTTTGTGTACTCAACGTGTTATTACACGTGTACTTAACTATGTGTCAGTTACTGTTCTAGGTGCTGGGTATACAACAGTGAGCAAAATAAACTCACTCTCAATTTACATTTTAGGATAAGGTGAGGAGACAGATATTAAACTAAATAACAAGTGAATGTATAATATAAATCCACTAGTGATAAATGCTATGAAGAAAAATATAGTAAATTAAAGGAATTAAGATTGATAGGGATTACTATTTTAGATAGAGAAGGGGACAGAAAAGACCTTTCTGAAGTCATGGAAATTTGAGTAGAGTCTTAACAAAATTCTCTCTTACAACTTAAGGAAGTAACCTTTGGCAGTAGCCAGGGGAAGAATAGTCCAGGCAGAGGGATGAGCAAATACCAAGGTCCTTAAGTGGGAGCTTAAGTTCCTTTCTCGTTAGACCAAAAAGCTGGAAAATTCATTCTGCTTCGATGTGAAGGCTGGGGGTTGTGTATGCACAGAGAGAGCCCTAAAGGGGCATTAAGTGGAAGTTCCTCTACTTAGAAACATGAGCAATGGGGAGACAGTTTCTGTCTTGGAGTGAGAATTTTGAAACTTATTTGAGTTAGTAGGAAACAATGGGAGAGAACTATCATTCACATTCATATTTTATGGATGCCACCATAGTTGCACTGGGAATAGACTGTAGGGGATGAGTGATAGCAGAGAGAGCTAACAGAAGGCAAGAGACACATGGAAGTAGCTTGGATGGGAGGTAAAGGTGTCTTGGACTAGGGTAGAAGTAATGAAGAAAGTAGTAGTTGAATTTGGGATGTGTTTCAAAGAAAGATCCAGTGAGATTTCTCAGCAGTTGGGAATGGGAAGTGAGAGAAAGAGAAATCAAATATATTGTCAAGTTTTGGCCTAAGCTTCTGGTTGAATGGAGCTGGGGAAGCCTCAAAGAGGATCAGATTGGGAAGGAAGCAAAAGTAAGGATTTGGTTTTCAATGTGTTAAGTTTGAGATGCCTATAATATACCTAATGGCAGAAGTCATGTAGCAGTTGGATATATAAATCTGAAGCTCAGGGAAGAGTTTGAGAGATTATAAATTATAAATTATAATTATAAACCTGGGAGACATCAGTCTATAGGTAATATGTAAAGATGTGAGATTAGATATCAACTGAAGGTGAGTTTCTGAGGTTGAATGACTGAGTCACAGCATTTAGTGGTCTGAAATATGAATTATGTAATATTTTATTATCATATATTACTTTTTAACTTTATTACATACCATCAATAGCCAGTTAAAGGATTTAGTGGAGAAAATGTCCTTTACAATAAATAAGTGCTGTCATCCTATCTGGTCTACTATTCTGGTGTCTGAACTGACCATAACTCTGTGTCTCATGACTTTAACTCAGGTCTGACAATGTCACCAATATCTCATTTAATGGATTTCTAGCATATTTTTAAAAGGTTAATCAGCTTATGAAATATAGTTTTCTACAGTTCCCCCAATCCTATGACAACAACAGTTTCCTGTCGGTACTTCAAGTGATTATCACCAATATTTTTATCTCCCAAGTTAGTCCCATCCTTTTACATTTTGTATTGTAGTGTTATTAATACAATGACATCTAATCTATATTACTGGGACTTAACCACATTTCTCCAAATTTATTTTTTTAGATTAGTTTCATAGATTTTTCTGATTATTTTAATTTAGATTAATTTTATTTTTTCTAGGTATGTCTTCTTCAAAAATGAACCTGATCCTAGAAAGAGTGATTTTGAAAAGTTAAATTTAAGATCACACTTTATACCAACAAATATAAAAAATCAAGAAAGCAAGTCAATAGGTAATGCTCTGTGTAACATATTTACTTCTCCTTTAGTTTATTAATGAGTGCTTTTATTATATACATTGTTATTTATTAATGTGTGTCTTAAAAGTTCTTGATAATTTGATGTCTCTGTTGAAAGAAATTGGTTGAAAGTATAGGGCTCATAACCACAGCATGAGAGATTTCAGTGAGCCAAAAAGGAGGATTTCCTAAGAGGAAGCAATGTTTAATACTGGAATGGGCTATTTATACAAGTCACAGATTAAGAATATATTTTAATGTTTATTTTTCTAGAAAGAATATATCTAAGTTTCCTTTCAGGTCAACCCTTAGAGTTTTCTTGTTACTGTTAAAAAAAGAAATCAAGTATGGACATCTTGCTTAATAAAAACTTATTTTATAGAAACTGTAAAGTAAAGGATCTTTCTTTGAAATTTAAGGAATCTGTAAGCTAGGAACTAATGCTGCAGGTCTTCAGAGAATTTGAGTTTTGTGTTGCCTTTGTTTTTCTTTCTCTGGGATTATCAAAGAACCATTCAATTCAAGGATTCAAAGAATCATTCTCATTGACCCCTTGGACTGAGGCTCCTTGACTCCACATTGCCTTATACTGCCTCATTTCTCTGAAACACTTAATCATCTAAATTCTCAAAGGATTTGTTTGCATACACTGTCTCTACTTCCTCAGCTTTTCTTCAAACTTCAGACAACTTCAGTCTGGTTTTTGCTTCCACCATTCTACTGAAGCTACTCTGATCAAGAGTACCAAAGATCTCCATTGCTAAGTACAAATAATATTTCTCTGCTTTCATTTTCTTCCACTTTTCAACATAAATATAGTTGGTTGATCACTCCCTCTTCCTTAAAACTCTCCTCTTTGGGATTTTGGAACCCATATATCCATATATCTTGTTTTTCTGCTCTATCACTCTTCAGTCTCTCCTCTTAATTTATCTTTTCTATCATTAAAATAGTGTACAACTGACCCTTGAACAACATGGGGGTTAGAGGCACTGACTCCATTGCACAGTCAAAAATCTGCATATAACTTTTGATTCCCCCAAAACTTAATAGCCTACTGTTGACCAGAAGCCTTTCTAATAACATAAACACACATTTTGTGTATGTATTATTATATGCTATATTCTTATAATAAAATACGCTAAAGAAAAAATGTTATTAAGAAAATCATAAGGAAGAGAAAACACATTTATAGTACTGTACTGTATCAAAAAAATCCATGGATAAATGGACTCATGTAGTTCAAACCTAGGTCGTTCAAGGATCAACTGTATATCACATTTTATCTATTCTACTGTTGAAATTTTGGGTTTTTGGTTTGTCAGCCATTACAATGCTGAATGAACATTCTTGTTTATGCATCCTGCTGTATATGTGTTAAAACTTCTTGAGAGTGTATATCCAGGATTTATATTGCCAAGTATACTTATCCTCAACTATAATAAATACTGGCAAACTTTCCAAAGTAGTTGTACCAATCTGTACTCCCATCAGATTTGTGAGAGTTCTTTTTGTTCTGCTTTCTTGATAACATTCAGAATTATCCGATTTTTATTTTGATGCACATAATAGTATATGATTATGTTTTAATTTGCATTTCCATGATTACCACTAAGTTTGAGAACTTCTTCATAACACTGTGAATCAATTAAATTTACACTTTTAGAAATCCTTTGAGCTTTAGCTCATTTTATTTCCAAAATTTTATTTATTTATTTGAGAGAAAGAGAGTGTGTGTGCATAAGTGGGGGGGGGGGGCAGAGGGAGAGAAAGAAGTAGACTCCTGCTGAGCACGGAGCCTAAAGCCGGGCTTGATGTGGGGCTTGATCCCAGGATCCTGAGCTCATGACCAGAGCTAGAATCAGACACTTAACCAACTGAGCCACCCATGTGCCCCTTAGCTCATTTTAAAAGTAGGTTTTTGTCCTTTTCTCATTGATTTCTTTATATATTCTAGTCACTAGGTTTTGGTTGGTTTTATGTATCATGAATATCTTCTCTTTTCTCTCTCTCTTTTTTTCTTTCTACAGTGTCTTTTTGATGAAATTCTTTGACTTTAATAAAGTCAAATAAACCAGATCTTTCCCCCATTTGATAAGTATTTTTTGTTCCATACTTAAGAAATGTTTCTCTACTCTGTGGTCATGAAGACCTTCTCCTAGTTATCTTAGAAAAGACTTTAGTTCTTCTGTTTATGTTTAGGCCTAAACTCTACCCAGAATTAAATTTTGAGTGAGGTAAGGGTCAAATTTAATTTTTTTATGTGGATATAGATATCTCAGCATGTAATTTAAAAGACTATCCTTTCCCTAGTGCTCTGGGCTCTTTGCTCGGGGACTCTTACTCTGTTTCATTATTTGTCTATTTACCATTAATGTCATACCACATTAATATATGTAGCTTAAAATAACCCTTGAATCTTGTAGAGCAAGTCTTCCAATTTTGTTCTCCAAGAATATCATGGATATTTTCTATTTTCCATTATGATTTTTTTCTCTTACCCATTAGTTATTTAGAAGTATATGTCTCCACTCAAAGTACTTGAGATTTATCTTTTTTTTATTAAGATTTTTTTTTTATTTGTTAGAGAGAGTGAGCACAAGCAGGTGGAGCAGCAGGCAAAGGGAGAAAGAGGCTCCCTGCTGAGCAGGGGGCCCATTGGGAGACTCGATCCCAGGATTTTGGGATCATGACCTAAGCCGAAAGCAGGTGTTTAACCGACTGAGCCATCTAGGCGTCCCTATTTGAGGCTTTTCTTTCTTTCTTCCTTCCTTTCTTTCCTTCTTTTTTTTTTTTTTTAAAGATTTTATTATTTGGCAGACAGAGGCACAGCAAGAGAGGGGAACACAAGCAGGGAGAGTGGGAGAGGGGGAAGCAGGCTTCCCACTGAGCAGAGCCCAATGTCAGGATCTTGACCTGAGCCCAAGGAGCCACCCAGGTGCCCCTATTGGAGGTTTTTCTAATTATCCTTTTGACTATAGCTTTTTAGCACAATTACATGGTTGTTTGAGGATATAGTCCATATTATTTCAGTCCTATGTAATTAGTTAATGTGTGTTTATCATTCACTATATTGTTAATTGTAAATGCTCTGTATGTGCTTGAAAATAATGTATATCTTACAGTAGTTGAGTACAGTGTTCTGAATATGTCTTTTAAGTCAAATTGGTAGCCTGTATTTTTCAACTCTTTTATATCCTTATTGATTTTTCTGTTTGCTCTTCTGATAATTTGTGAGAAATTTCAGACTTGCATTTTTCCTTGTAGTGTCAAATTTTGCTTTATAGATTTTTAATATCCTTTAGGCGATGTTATTGATTACATAAAATTTAAAATTATTATGTATCTAGTGAATTGAACCCTTCTTAATTATAAAGTAATTGTCCTATTATCTAATATTACTGTAGCTACCCCAGCTTTCTTTTGGCTACCATTACATGGTATATCTTTTCCCATCATTTTAATACCCTCTTATAACATTGTAATCTAGATTTATCTCTTGTAAATATCATACTATTACATTTAATAATCTACTGAGGTAATCTTTGTCTTTGAAATGGAGCTCTTAGTCCATTTGCACTTAATGTCATTGCTGATATCTTTGGATTTAATTTTGCCATCTTATTTTGTTCTTTATTTGCTCTTTTATTTCTATACTTTCCCCCCTGTCTTCTCATGTTTTTCTCTAGGATTGAATTTTTTAAGTTTCACTTTTCCATTTATTAATTTGGAAGTTATATACTCTGTTTCTATTCTTTTTTAATTTTTTATTCTATTATCTTTTTATTATGTCCAGTTAGCCAACATATAGTAAATAGTTACCCAATCTAGTCTTTTTTTTAAAGATTTTATTTATTTATTTGACAGAGAGAGATCACAAGTAGATGGAGAGGAAGGCAGAGAGAGAGAGAGAAAGGGAAGCAGGCTTCTTGCTGAGCAGAGAGCCCGATGCGGGACTCAATCCCAGGACCTTGAGATCATGACCTGAGCCGAAGGCAGCGGCCTACCCCACTGAGCCACCCAGGCGCCCCTCTAGTCTTTTAAAATCTAGTATTACCCTCATTCTGGACAAAAAAAGATCTTAGAACACTTCAGTTATTTTACTGACATCTGACTTTTTATGTTATTGTTAAAATTGTTAAAATCCAGAGTTTTATCTAAATATTATGTAAATCAGACATGGATGAGACTCAAGGTATGATTCCTCTTGATGCAAAATTCCTCTCTACCTGTAAACCTCTGGAACCAACAATATGTATACTTGCAAAATGCAAAGCTCAGACAAGCACAGGATAGGCATTCTCATTCCAAAAGGGAGAAATAGAAAAGAAAGAAGGGGTGATGGGTCCTAAGTGAGTCCAACACCAATGCTTGGCACATAATAAGTGATCAATAAATAATTGTTGATTGAATGAATGCCAGATACTATTAAGTTTGTTACATCTATTATCTCCTTTAATCCTCACAGCACTCCTTTAAGGTAAATGCCATTATTTCCCCTTAACAACTGAGAAAACTAAGGCTCACCAAAGTTAAATAACTCAACCCAAGGCTACAGGATTTACAGACAAAATGTAGGGTGTGGTCCCAGGCTATCTAAATCCAATGTCTGTACCTGTCTGTATGCAACCCATCTGTATGCTTGACTAAATCCATTAGAGGATAACCCAGATTAATACATAATTAGAGTTTAGGGGGGGGATTCAGTTTGAAGGGAATACTTCTCTCTTCAAAGGAATAATGAGTGAAAAGATTCCTTTAATTATTGTGATTCCATTTTATTTAGAAATCCATTTTTTTTCCCCTGAAGATAGTACTTTGTCGTGTGTTCTGAGGTCATAGTTCTGACCTCCCGTAGTTTCTGATAAATAACCAGAAGTAAATAATCAAAAGTTGTATTCTGAGGGGAGATGGAGAGGAGAAGGGAGTTGAGGGAAATTGGAAGGGGAGGTGAACCATGAGAGACTATGGACTCTGAAAAACAATCTGAGGGCTTTGAAGGGGCCAGGGGTGGGAGGTTGTGGGAACCAGGTGGTGGGTACTAGAGAGGGCACGGATTGCATGGAGCACTGGGTGTGGTGCAAAATCAATGAATACTGTTACGCTGAAAAGAAATTTTAAAAAAAGTTGTATTCTGTTAATAGAAACTCACTTTTAAAGCAAAATAGAATATATTTAGCTCTGGGGCGCCTGGGTGGCTCAGTGGGTTAAGCCGCTGCCTTCGGCTCAGGTCATGATCCCAGGTCCTGGGTTCGAGCCCCACATCGGGCTTTCTGCTCAGCAGGGAGCCTGCTTCCTCCTCTCTCTCTGCCTGCCTCTCTGCCTACTTGTGATTTCTCTCTGTCAAATAAATAAATAAAATCTTAAAAAAAAAAGAATATATTTAGCTCTGAAAATATAAATGTAAAGCAACACAAGCACCTAAGTTCATCAAATTACATTACTAAAAAGTTTACTAGAAATAGAGAAAATAGTTTATTGATAGTTAGAAGTAGTCAAATAGTATGGAAATATCATTTGTATTTGTATTTGTTTCTTTAGAGCCTGTGAAAGAAAATCTGAAATCAAGATCATTTAGACCTTTCCTTTATCTTAAGGATACAGCTGAGGTAGGTTTAATTTGTCCACTTAACAGTTACTTGGTAGAAATTCAGATTAGCGCTGACAATTTTATGTATACTTCTGTAAGTCCCAAATTCAAATGTATTTTAGGATTAAAAATATAAAGTTTTAAAGTGATTTCATCTTTGATATTACTATAACTTTATGTACAGAGATAATACAGAAAATAATATATTATTTGCTTGACAGTCCATACAGCAGAAATTTTTTACCAAGTATGATAAGGAATAACAGTTATCATAAAGTCAGTTAAAACAGGACATCATAAAAAACTCTACAGGCATAATTAAATATTTAATTTTAATTTAAAATATGAAAATACAAATCCATTTGTAATCTTTTCATGTATAGCCAAGATCATTTTTTTGGAGCATGCTATGGTTATTTAAATTATATAATTACAGTAACAATTAACCATAAACAGGTTTGGGACCAATAATACTGACTTTTTTTTACTGAAGTATAATTGAAGTATTGAAGAGTAATACACAATGTGATTTGACAATAGTATTGACTCTTGATAACCATTTGAGCAGAGGTTCAAGGGCATCTTGAAAAATAGTTGACTAGCCTTGAGCATTGTGCATGCCTTGGATATTATTCATTAAGTTTTATCCAGGATACTAGAAAGAGAAGTTAACTAGAGAATCAGCAAGGAAAGTCATTTAAAAGAGTTTCCTAGGTACTAATTAACTTATTTTTAACCCTGATTATTGCTAAAATGGAGGATGAAACATGAAGAAATACATACTTTGGATCATAATTAATGACATTATAATTTTTGTTGCATATTGCCACCTTTTATAATTTTTAAGAAGATTTACAGCATCCATTGTTTGGACTATTTTATCCTCAACTACATGTTTTATTTAGGTTCACATTTAAAAAAAAAATCTTTCAAGAAATATATATTGTAACATCAGGGACGCCTGGGTGGCTCAGTTGGTTGGGCGGCTGCCTTCGGCTCAGGTCATGATCCCGGCGTCCTGGGATCGAGTCCCACATCGGGCTCCTTGCTCAGCAGGGAGCCTGCTTCTCCCTCTGCCTCTGCCTGCCTCTCTGTCTGACTGTGCTCGCTTGCTCTCTCTCCCTCTGTCCCTGACAAATAAATAAATAAAATCTTAAAAAAAAATACATATATATAGTAACATCATAAGTTTACTCATAATAATAAATTTATTACCATCTTTTAGAAAAATGTAGCATTTTAATTTTTAAAAATTAAATTGAAATATTCATATGAATATTAAAAATTAAATAATACAGAAAAGCTAATAAGAACACAAAGCACTTCCATCCTGTACTTTTTGTTCTAATTTTCCCTTTTTAAAGGTAACCATGTTTAACTTTTAGGGGGTTTTTAATTTCTCTTATGATTAACTCCATAATTTTATTTTATTTTTTTTAAAAGATTTTATTTATTTATTTGACAGACAGAGATCACAAGTAGGCAGAGAGACAGGCAGAGAGAGAGGAAGAAGCAGGCTCCCTGCTGAGCAGAGAGCCCGATGCGGGGCTCGATCCCAGGACCCTGGGATCATGACCTGAGCTGAAAGCAGAGGCTTTAACCCACTGAGCCACCCAGGCGCCCCAATTCCATAATTTTAAAGAATGAGCTTCTACTACTATTTTTTTATTTATCTACTTTAAATATTATCTACTGAATAATCAGTAAAACATATTTGAATTAGCTTATTTACACTGCTCTACACTTCACTTCTCCCCATTTTTTCTTCTTTTTTTTCTCTTCTTTTTTCTTCTTTCTTTCCATTTTCTTATTTTTGATAGTTACTTTTTTGCTTTCTCTGTTAACTTTTGCACCTATAAAATATCTAAGTTTTTTTTCTTTTGTTTCAACTTTAGTCATTAACTGCTATTCCCCTTTACATAAGATGAAGATTTTAGCAGTCCCATTCTTTTCTCCCACTCTCCTCCACACCTTCTTCCCCAAGTCAAGTATATCTTTACTTTTACATTATTGAGGTCAATGATTGTATCAACTTGCAATTCTGATGGAGCCCTCATGTTTTGTCTATAGGTTAATTCTAAAACTCAAAACTATAAATAATATCTATGTTACTGTGACATTGTAAATAATCATTCATTGTAGAACAAAGTAATGTGCTAGGATTACTGTTCTTCTCAATGGGTAAAATGTAAAAACAAAGGCTCCCTTTGCTTATTCTCCATCAGTTACTCAAAAAGCAATGCTATATGTTAGTCTGCCTCACACTGAGAATTTGACTGTCCTGTACACTTTTGTATTTTTTCCTGAATATTCTAGTTGGCTTTCTTTTTTTTTCTTGTAGAGAATGATAATAATAGCAAACATCCATATAGTACTTATAGTATTTCTATAGTATATAAATGCATATATATGTGTATATATATGTATGTGTGTATATGTGTGTGTGTGTGTGTATAATTTATATCTCCAACAACTCAATGAAGTAAGTACTATTTTTATTCCTATTTTATAGATGAGAAAGAAAGAGGCACAAAGAAGATAAGTAATTTGGCTGAGATCAAATTATAAAGAACAGAGCTAGGAAGAACCTAACAGTCTGATACATGCTCTTTACCTCTAAGATATGCAGCCTCTGAAAAAGAAACATGTAACTTTCTCATTATACGTGGATACAGTCAAGCTTCCTTATTTGTTCTCTCTATTGAGTAGAATCCATTCCAATCTTCTTGGAGGAATTATTCGTTGGAGCTCAGTGACTTTTTGTTGTAAATTTGATCCATTATTCTTAAGCCTGCTCTGGAGTTGTCACTGGGTCATTCCATTCCTGGTTTAGTTGCCAGATTCTAGTACTCCATGTCTTATTCCTTCTTGGATTTCATCTTTATTTTCCTAGAATATTTCTTCAAGAAACTTCCCTAGAAATGTCATTTACTTATTTTTCCCATGTATATGAATGATAGTTTAGCTGAGTCGAATTATATGTTTAAAATCATTTTTTTTCCTAAACTTTGATGACATTGCTCCACTGTTCTATGTCATTCAATGGTGCTAATGAAAAGGTTTCAGTCTTTTGTAAGTCATCTTATTTTTTTTCTGTAATCTTCTAGAATCTTCTCTTTATTAATGTTGTTTTGGAATGTTCTAAGGATATGTCTGAGTGTGGTAATTTTACTTCAATTCATTCTGTTCAGTGTTCTATAAACTCCACCGTAAATTCAAATGTCTTTCTTTAGGTCTCAAAAATATCTTTCTGTCATTTCTTTTCCAGTTTCCTTTCCACTATTTTCTCTGTTCTCTAATGGTCAGATGATAGATTTCTTTGACTGATCCTCTATATTGCTATTCTCTATTTTTTTTTTCTTATCTCTGAAAATTTGCCCTTTATTCTGATCTTTTTACTTCATTTTGGTTCGGTAATGACATTTTAAATTTCTTTCTTGTTCTTCGTTGTTGTTTTTTTCTTTTCATAGTCTCCCATTATATTTGTTCTCAATGTTTTCTGAGGATATTAGAGTTCATTTTCTTAAATTATTTTCTATTTCTTGAATTATCATCTCTTTTCTGTTGTTAGTGTTCCTTTTGTTTATCATGATGGGTATTTCTGAAATTACTGATTTTTATTATATATGATAAATCTTCATTTATTCATATTTAAGACTGAAGATACGGGTTAATCTTCTTATGAAACTGCTATTAATTCTATAAATAAGTATTTCTTTAGAATTGAGAACCAACTCTTCTGTGTATACACCAGAATTCTCAACCAGCTAGCTTTACTTTAGCATAGAAGGGCAGAGAGCAGGTAGCTTGACTGGTAGTCTGTACTTCAGATGCTAAAATGTAGAGAGTTTCATCCTGGAAACCAAACTCATTTTAGCAGTAAGTTCAGTAGCAGAAGAGCACTTATTTTATCCTGGAATTAATTACATACAATTTCCTGTAACTTTGTATGTGGACTAGGGTAAGTGGGAAATGGGGGAAATGACAACTGGTTCAGAAATTCCACAGAATTTCCGTTAACCTGCCTCTTTACAACTTTTATTTTCATTCTCACCCTAAATATCTGCCAATTCTAAGCCTGGAGTTTCATCGGAAAACAATTTTAATACCAAAAGATTCAAATGCAATTGATAAATTCAATAACCATCATTGATAAGACTACAGAAAATACTTGCTTAATATGATAAAGAATATCAACATAATTTTAAAAATTATACCTATATAAAACCAATAACCAATTTCATAATTAATGATAATACATTAGTCTATGGCATGGCAAGAGTGACACTTGTCACCATTATTATTTACAAATAATATTGTATTGTTTCAATGCAAGTACTGAGCAATGCAACTGGAAAAGATAATGGAAGTAGTAAAAGCTCTGGAGAATTCTGAGGATATATTGCTGAGTAAGTCCCTATTATACCATCCTGTCTCAGACAATGACTATAAACTCTAGACAAGATACTCACAAGACACACACACACACGTATGCCTGCATGCACAAGTCACCTGAAGACCCTAAAGAGTAAACAAAAGAAGGTGACAAAGAAAAAGCGTAGACACTTGTAATAACTGACTTGCCTGGAGCAAAGTTGCTATTTTTTTTTGTGATATATCATTTTTTTTATTTTATTTTTTATAAACATATAATATTTTAATCCCCAGGGGTTACAGGTCTGTGAATCGCCAGGTTTACACACTCACAGCACTCACCATTGCACATACCCTCCCCAATGTCCATAATCCCAACCCCCCTCCCAACACCCTCCCCCATCAACCCTCAGTTTGTTTTGTGAGATTAGAGTCACTTATGGTTTGTCTCCCTCCCCAATTCCATCTTGTTTCATTTACTCTTCTCCTACCCCCTTAACCCCCCATGTTGCATCCTCCTTTCCCTCATATCAGGGAGATCATATGATAGTTGTCTTTCTCCGATTGACTTATTTCGCTAAGCATGATACCCTCTAGTTCCATCCCGTGGTCGCAAATGGCAAGATTTCATTTCTTTTGATGGCTGGCATAGTATTCCATTGTGTATATATGCCACATCTTCTTTATCCATTCGTCTGTTGATGGACGTCTAGTATCCTTTCCATAGTTTGGCTATTGTAGACATTACTGCTATAAACATTCGGGTGCACGTGCCCCTTCGGATCACTACGTTTGTATCTTTAGGGTAAATACCCAGCAGTGCAATTGCTGGGTCATAGGGTAGTTCTGTTTTCAACATTTTGAGGAACCTCCATGCTGTTTTCCAGAGTGGTTGCACCAGCTTGCATTTCTCTACACCAACAACAAGACAGAAGAAGAGAAATTAAGGAGTCAATCCCATTTACAATTGCACCAAAACTATAAGATACCTAGGAATAAACCTAACCAAAGAGACTAAGAATCTATATTCAGAAAACTATAAAGTACTCATGAAAGAAATTGAGGAGAGACACAAAGAAATGGAAAAATGTTCCATGCTCCTGGATTGGAAGAATAAATATTGTGAAAATGTCTATGCTACCTAAAGCAATCTACACCTTTAATGCAATTCCTATCAAAGTACCATCTATTTTTTTCAAAGAAATGGAACAAATAATCCTAAAATTATATGGAACCAGAAAAGACCTTGAATAGCCAAAGGAATATTGAAAAAGAAAGCCAAAGTTGGTGGCATCACAATTCCGGACTTCAAGGTCTATTACAAAGCTGTCATCATCAAGACAGCATGGTACTGGCACAAAAACAGACACATAGATCAATGGAACAGAATAGAGAGCCCAGAAATAGACCCTCAACTCTATGGTCACTAATCTTCGACAAAGCAGGAAAGAATGTCCAATGGGACGAAAGACAGCCTCTTCATAAATGGTGTTGGGAAAATTGGACAGCCACATGCAGAAAAATGAATTGGATCATTCCTTACACCACACACGAAAATAGACTCAAAATGGATGAAGGACCTCAATGGTGAGAAAGGAATCCATCAAAATCCTTGAGGAGAACACAGGCAGCAACCTCTTTGACCTCAGCCGCAGCCAACATCTTCCTAGGAACATCGCCAAAGGCAAGGGAAGCAAGGGGCAAAAATGAACTATGGGATTTTATCAGATCAAAAGCTTTTGCACAGCAAAGGAAACAGTTAACAAACCAAGTTGCTATTTTATGGCTTTTAGCTTGAAGGGTGGATGAAATTAGCACTGCATGGGGCATCTAAAACTCCAATGGAAAACTTATGTAATTTTCTGGCCAGAAGAACTAGAGAGCAATGTTCAGGACAACTGAAGCTTTTACTCAGCCATCAGAAAGGATGAATACCCAACTTTTGCATCAATATGGATGGGACTGGAGGAGATTATGCTGAGTGAAATAAGTCAAGCAGAGAAAGTCAATTACCATATGGTTTCACTTACTTGTGGAACATAAGAAATGACATGGAGGACATTAGGAGAAGCAAAGGAAAAGTGAATTGGGGAAACTGTATGGGGGAGAACGAACCATGAGAAACTGTGGACTCCGAGAAGCAAACTGAAGGTTTTAGAGTGAAGGGTCGTGGGGGAATGGGTGAGTCTGGTGATGGGTATTAAGGAGGGCTCATATTGCATGGAGCACTGGGTATTGTACATAACAAAGAAACTTGGACCACTGCATCAAAAACTAATATGTATTTTATGGTGACTTACACAATATAAAAAATAAAAATAAAAAAATAAGAAAAGAAAAAAAAGTGAAGGGGGACTAATAGAAGGGAGCCAAAGATGGTAGGTAGCCCCTATCCAAGTCTCTCACTGACCCCTGAACCATGCATGTTTAGGGAGATTGCAGGCAACCCAGCTAAGGATATAAAAACTGAACTGAAATCTGAGCTGCTGCTCCAAAGACAGAAGGCATTTTGAACCTGACCAAGTTAATTGTTAAAATAAAAACATCAATAATCTTTGTAGGGATAGAGTAGATCACCAAAAATCTCCCTCTATATTAGACATCTAATAGTATCTCTGAGACACTAACCTAGGAAAGACTAGATCACTTGTTCCTGTTTTTCCCTTTTACTCAGAAGTATTCTGCTGCATCTACTCTATGTATGAGTAAAGTTTCTGTTTAAACTAAGAAGGCTTTTTTGGCTCAGTATTTGAACTTCACACTTTCCTTGTATTTGGAGAAATAAATTTTATATGTGAATATAATGGAGACAAAGAAAATGAAAGTTAGCAAAAAGTGTGAACATAGTCCAATTTTTTAATTTCTGTGGATTTGTTTCCTCCTCTATCAAGAGTTATTAACATTCATATCATAGGGGTGTTTTTGAGGATTAAGTGAACATTATATTTGGAAGTATTTAAAGAACCAAACAGCTGTTAGTTTTCATAATTAGATATGCCAAATGTGAATAATTAAATTTAAATTATTTATCAATATACCTGGAAAGGAATAATTTCTAAGGTAGTTTTCTATTTTCCCTGATGTTTAGGTGAAGAATGCTAACCCTTTGTGTGACTTATATCCACAGAATGCACAACCATGTAGAAGAACACTGGGTCCTACAGTCATTTCTCCTGTACCCAGGATTCAATCCAATGCTTACAAGAAGGAAAAAGACTCTACTTTATTTGCAGGTATATATTTTGCATCTTTATATAGAAATAGCTAAAAATTAACTGCATCTAACTTTAAGATATAAGTATTAAGAAAATTTTTAACCAAAGAATATCAGTATCTGATCGTATCACCACATTATTTCTCTACTTAATAACATCTGAATGATCTATATTACAAAATGGTAAAATCAAGATTCCTTAGTATGGTATATAAGATTTTTCCAGACTTCTATTCTGTCTCTTTATCCTCACCGATTCCAGTCATGATCTGTTCCAAATACTGTGTAATTTGATCCATTCTGGTCTCTATGCTCAGAACGTATTTCTCCACCTGTTAAATTCTTTTTTAAAATTTTAATTTAATTTAATTTAATTCAATTTAATTTTATAATTTTTTATTAACATATAATGTATTATTCGCCCCAGGGGTACAGGTCTGTGAATCACCAGGTTTACACACTTCACAGCACTCCCCATAGCACATACCTTCCCCAATGTCCATAACCCCACCACCCTCTCCCTACTCCCCTCCCCCGAAAACCCTCAGTTTGTTTTGTAAGATTAAGAGTCTCTTATGGTTTGTCTCCCTCCCGATGCCATCTTGTTTTATTTATACTTTCCCTATCTCCCAAACCCCCCATGTTGCCTCTCAACTTCCTCATATCAGGGAGATCATATGATAATTGTCTTTCTCTGATTGACTTATTTCACTGAGCATAATACCCTCTAGTTCCATCCACGTCATTGCAAATGGCAAGATTTCATTTCTTTTGACGGCTGCATAGTATTCCATTGTATATATATATACCACCTCTTCTTTATCCATTCATCTGTTGATGGACATCTAGCTTCTTTCCATGGTTTGGCTGTTGTGGACATTGCTGCTATAAACATTTGGGTGCACGTACCCCTTCAGATCACTACATTTGTATCTTTAGGGTAAATACCCAGTAGTGCAATTGCTGGGTCATAGGGGACCTCTATTTTCAACTTTTTGAGGAACCTCCATGCTGTTTTCCAGAGTGGTTGCACCGGCTTACATTCCCACTAACAGTGTAGGAGGGTTCCCCTTTCTCCTCATCCTTACCAGCATCTGCCATTTCCTGACTTGTTAATTTTAGCCATTCTGACTGGTGTGAGGTGGTATCTCATTGTGGTTTTGATTTGTATTTCCCTGATGCCAAGTGATGTGGAGCACTTTTTCATGTGTCTGTTGGCCATCTGGATGTCTTCTTTGCAGAAATGTCTGTTCATGTCCTCTGCCCATTTCATGATTGGTTATTTGTTCTTTGGGTGTTGAGTTTGCTAAGTTCTTTATAGATTGGATACTAGCCCTTTATCTGATATGTTGTTTGCAAATATCTTCTCCCATTCTGTCAGTGTCTTTTGGCTGTGCAAAGCTTTTGATCTTGATGAAGTCCCATAGTTCATTTTTGCCCTTGCTTCCCTTGCCTTTGGCAATGTTTCTAGGAAGAAGTTGCTGCGGCTGAG
Source organism: Lutra lutra (assembly GCF_902655055.1). Taxonomy (NCBI): domain Eukaryota; kingdom Metazoa; phylum Chordata; class Mammalia; order Carnivora; family Mustelidae; genus Lutra; species Lutra lutra. The sequence continues at coordinate 142,034,640 of NC_062281.1, forward strand.
GTCGAAGAGGTTACTACCTGTGTTCTCCTCAAGGATTTTGATGGATTCCTTTCTCACATTGAGGTCCTTCATCCATTTTGAGTCTATTTTGTGTGTGGTGTAAGGAAATGGTCCAGTTTCATTCTTCTGCATGTGGCTGTCCAATTTTCCCAACACCATTTGTTGAAGAGACTGTCTTTTTTCCATTGGACATTCTTTCCTGCTTTGTCAAAGATTAGTTGACCATAGAGTTGAGGGTCTATTTCTGGGCTCTCTATTCTGTTCCATTGATCTGTGTTGTGCCAGTACCATGCTGTCTTGATGATGACAGCTTTGTAATAGACCTTGAAGTCCGGAATTGTGATGCCACCAACTTTGGCTTTCTTTTTCAATATTCCTTGGCTATTCAAGGTCTTTTCTGGTTCCATATAAATTTTAGGATTATTTGTTCCATTTCTTTGAAAAAAATGGATGGGATTTTGATAGGGATTTCATTAAACGTGTAGATTGCTTTAGGTAGCATAGACATTTTCACAATATTTGTTCTTCCAATCCATGAGCTTGGAACATTTTTCCATTTCTTTGTGTCTTCCTCAATTTCTTTCATGAGTACTTTATAGTTTTCTGAGTATAGATTCTTTGCCTCTTTGGTTAGGTTCATTCCTAGGTATCTTATAGTTTTGGGTGCAATTGTAAATGGGATTGACTCCTTAATTTCTCTTTCTTCTGTCCTGTTGTTGGTGTAAAGAAATGCAACTGATTTCTGTGCATTGATTTTATATCCTGACACTTTACTGAATTCCTGTACAAGTTTTAGTAGATTTGGAGTGGAGTCTTTTGGGTTTTCCACATACAGTATCAAATCATCTGCAAAGAATGATAGTTTGACTTCTTCTTTGCTGATTTGGATGCCTTTAATTTCTTTTTGTTGTCTGATTGCTGAGCCTACGACTTCTAGTACTATGTTGAACAGCAGTGGTGATAATCCACATCCCTGCTGTGTTCCTGACCTTAGCGGAAAAGCTCTGTTTTTCTCCATTGAGAATGATATTTGCATCCACCTGATAGATTCTTATTCATCTTTAATATTTGGGACACTTACATCTGTAATTAAAAGAAATTCTGATTATATGGCTCAAACAACAAAGATATTTATTTATTTATTGTTTTAAAGATTTTATTTATTTATTTAACAGAGAGAGAGGGAGAGAGAGAACAAGCAGAGGGAGTGGGAGAGGGAGAAGGAGATTCCCTGCTAAGTAGGGAGTCTGATGTAGGACTGGATCCCCGGACCCTGTGATCATGACCTAAGGCAGACACCTGAGCCACCCAGGCATCCCAAAGATATTTATAATCTCAAATAATAAGCAGTCTATCAGTAAGGCAGCTCCAGGCTTGGTTAAGTCAGGAGCTTGATGATATATATCCATTCCTTCCATCTTTCCTCAAGTTTCTTAAAGCGTAGCCTGTCCTCCAGACCTACTGTATGGTATGGTGCCTACTATTCAAGTTAATTTGTATGGGTAACAACATCCACTGAAAAAGAGAAAAGCTTTTTGGTCTCTTTGTAAAATGAGGAAAATGCTCCTCAAAGCACTCTATCAGACCTCCCCAGGTGTCTCCTTGGCTAGAATAGCTTAATGCACCCATATCTAAACCAATAAATCATTATCAGCTTAGGTAAGGTTTTCCAACCTTTAACATGGTCCATATAAGATATATAATAATATATAGAGTCATATATTAATAATAAATAATATATAAATATTATTTTATATAATAAATAATATATAATTTTCATATATTATATATAATACAAATAATAAGATTCAGCTTCATGGTATCCTAATTGTCTTTTTCTCTGTTAGCTGGACTTGATTGTAGTACTTTAGTGTTTTGTGGAGTTATGACTAAGGACACACCTAATACATTGTATTCTATTCTATTTAATTTTTTAAAATATTGGTCAAAGATGCTAAATTAATTTAGTACCTAAACTGATAGGTTATAGCTCACATTTTGAAAAGCACAGGCTGAAATCATTTAAAGTTTCACTTCCTTGAGTTAGGAAGGAGCCCAGCCTCCCGTGAAAGACACTAAAGACATGGTTGTTTGGAGAAAGGTGAATAGAATCAGAGTTCTATTAGCATAAAAGGGGGAAAGGGGACTGTTGAGTAAGCAACCCTCTTTTTACCACATTATTCCTATCTGCAGTGTTTCCTAATAGCGGGCTGTTCTACTCATTCAGCAAAGCAAATTTCCCTTTATAAAATTTGTTGAGTCTCTCTACTGAAGAAGCATTATAGTTCTTTTACCAAAGTCCCAAATTAAGACATCTGGGAAATTTGGCAACATAAATACAAATTTATCCTGGCCTAAGTGAATAACAAAAAGAAGAAAAATTCATTAAATTGAAACTAAGACATTTTTAACCTAAACTCAAAGAAAATCTGCTACATATGACAAAATGAAGTAGTTTGAAAGAAGATTCCAGAAGTTGATTCACAATTCCATTTCCTAAAAGAAAGGAAGAGTATTTAAAAAGCCGGTAGAAGATATTCTGAAAATACTTCTATTAATCCCACCAGCACACATGCTCAAAGGAAAGGGGCTTGTTATTAATGATGGGTCACAGAAAGATGGAAAAATCTCCCCTTAGGTCTCACTTCCCTCTTTGCAAATAGTCTAAATCTGTATTAGCAGTGTTTTGAGAGAAATGTAATGATCATACCTAGCCCTTTCTTTCTTTGGATTCCTAGTATTGCTTTGAATGTACTCAGAAGGAGAACCTCCTAACTTAGATAAGCAAGGTCTTGAAAGGAGGGTTGACAACAGAAGAGATAAGATACAATTTCCTAGGAATCATCTTTGCAAGTATGAGTAATAGCCACAAGGATAAATGAGTAAAGAAAAAACATATGACCCCATAAAACAGCCCAAGAGCTATGAGGCCTTTCTTTGACTAAATGCCTCCTCAAACTGAATTGCTTACTCCAAGACAGAGGTGAAGAACTCTAACCCATGTGGCACTTCACACATAGATGGACAGAGTATCCACCACCATCACCACCAAATCAGAGTCATGAAGAGGTTTCACAGAACATACAGTTCACAGAAACAAATTTCCCCATAATGATTCAGGGCTCCAGCTCCCTTGCCAGCTTTCTTAAGCAGCTGAATGCCTGAACTCATAACATAAGGTAACACCAGGATTTGCCTATTAATTTCTAAGGTGAGAATTTAACAGTATCCAGATAAACAAGGAGAGTGCCCCAAAATTTCCCTCTATTATTTTTGGACTAGTACCAAACCTGGTTTTAAGTGTCCTGATTCAAAAGTGAGTAGATGGAAAACAAGAACATGGGATTCTTAAAATATCCTGTAGCAAATTAAGGAGATAATTTAAAAGAGAGCTAATGGTCACATTCTGACGGAAATTGTACCCCATGACACAGGAGGAAATTTAGAGAATACTTGTTTTATATGCTCAAGAGATTAAAGAATGTGAGGATTCTGTGAAACAAGATTCGAAGATATAAAAGATAATTGCCAAAAATGAAATGGTGCTGTCAGAGCTAAAAATATTTTTAAGGTAATTCACAACCTAAAATTATGTTAAAAGAGTGAAGAGTAGAATAAACATTGGAGTAAACCAAATCAAAGATCTGAAGGACAGGTTTAGGAAAATCACATAGAATGCAATGTGAAGGGACAGAATTATGACTGGATTAGAAAAGATAGTATACTGAGGGAACAAAACAGGTATCCAAACCTGAAATAACCAGTGTGTTTGAAAGAGAAAACAGAACAAAGGGAATAAGTTTGCTGAAAAAGAGCATAGGAAAACTATCTTGAAATAATGGAAGTTCTCAATATCTTGATTTTGTTGATGCTTACATGACTATATTTGTCAGAATTCATCAAAATATACATGTAAATTGTATGCATAAAATATACATTTAATTGTATGCAAATTACACTTCCATAAGTTAGGTTAAAAAAGAAAGCAAGAGACTAACACTGCCAAAGTCTAAAACACCAAAAATAAGATAATCTAGGGGTGCCTGGGTGGCTCAGTCGGTTAAGTGTCCAACTCTTGGTTTTGCCTCAGATCATGATCTCGGGGTCATAGGATCCAGCCCTGTGTAGGACTCTGCACTCAGCACAGACTCTGCTTGACGTTCTCTCTCTCTCCTTCTGCCAGTGCCCCACCTCCCCGCTTGCACTCTTGTGCACTCTCTTTCTCTAAATAAATCTTTTTTTTTTTAAAGATTTTATTTATTTATTTGACAGAGATCACAAGTAGGCAGAGAGGCAGGCAGAGAGAGAGGAAGGGAAGCAGGTTCCCCACTGAGCAGAGAGCCCGATGTGGGGCTCGATCCCAGGACCCTGAGATCATGACCTGAGCCGAAGGCAGAGGCTTAACCCACTGAGCCAACCAGGCACCCCTCTAAATAAAATCTCTAACAAATAATCTACTATATCTAAAATGATCTGGAGATTATTAAATAATAATCTAAAACAACCTGGGAAAAGAGTTGTATAAATGCAATAAATATTAATGCTTCATTTAAAATACAAAATAGGGTTAGTTTTAAAGTCAATGATAGTTAAACATATAACATAATTTATCAAATTCTGTGCTTCTCTCTGTGCATTCTTAGTGAATTCCTTGGTGTTTTCTTCCAGCCCATTAATTCTCACTTTTGTTATGTAATCTAGAGTTATATTATTTATTTTCAAGATTTCCAAGTTTTTTTTATATTGAATTTTTCCTTCTTCAGCCTGTTTTCATCTCACAATATCTTGTTTTTTTAATCTGAATATTTTTCATTCATATTTTTAAAGTTCCTAAACATACCACATTTTGTCAAATCTAAGATGTCAACAATTGACACTGTCGAACTATGACATGATGCTAATATATACCTTAGAACTTTAAAGTTGTTTTTAGATTCTTCTATTTAATTTTATTACAGAATTTATCTTCTACTTGTTAACTTTGTTGACTTTCTTAGCTTTATTATTTTCCATGTGTTTTAAAATTTTAGAAGTTTCTCTCTTTGCTTCCAATTACTCACTTCACCTTACTCCTTCCTTTCAGAGCTTTTGCAGTTGCTGCTACTCAGACTTTATGGCCCTCGGGCTGACCCAGATTTTAGAGTTGTGAATGGAACTCCCCTGCCAGGGAAATACTGGGGATATGGCAGATCCAGTTATTATGCACTGAAGTGGTTTAACTTAGTTCCTGGTTACTGAGTTGGCCCTGGGAAGAAGTGATTTTTCACAAGCCAGGGAACCTCAACCCAGCCCCTTATTTCTATCAGTGGACCTGTCTCTCCTACTTGCCCTTCCCATTTCTGTAAATGGTTTTAGCTGAGGCTAAACCTAGGAATCATTCTTGATTTCTCTATTTTCCATATCCATCCATGAGTCAGTATAGTTGGATCAACCTCCAAAATATAACATGAAGCTGGCCATTACCCAGATTCCCTCTGCTACAGTCCTTGTCTAATCCACCAACATGTCTCATCTAGACCACAGCAATAGCCTTCTAACTGGTCACTCCGTTGCTACTATTGCTATCCACATTCCTCCATGCCTCCAGACTGTCCATCTCAGAGCAGGCAGAATGATGTTCCTAAAGCATAAATCAAACTTCTTTCTTACTCTGCTTAAAACCCTCTAAATGATCTCTGTTATAACCAGATTAATGTCCTAAGTTTTCTTTATGGCTTATGTGCCTCTATATGATTTGGCAACTGCTACCTCTCATCTCATCTTTCTCCACTCTCCCCCTCATTCACTACACTCCAGCAATATTGGCCTTTCAGTTCCTTCACCATTCCCAACTGATTTCACGCTGCGATCTTCATGCTTGCTGTTTCCTCTGCCTAGTAGTCTGTTTTCCCAAAGCTTCACCTGTTGCCTCTTTTCTCAGACTTGAACTCAAATATCTCCTCCTAAGAGAGGCCTCTATAGCCACCATAGGTGAGGTGCCATGTTTATTTATTTTCATAATACTTACAATTGGTTGGAATTATTTTATGTATTTATTTGTTGGTTTATTTGCTTGTTTGTTGACTTGTGTTGGAATAGGGCTTCTGTGGTAACCTGTTATACTGAAATATTGATCCTTCAGCCTTCAAGATTGCTGTGTTGGCCTTATGTCAGTCTGGCCACAAAGTGTACTCAAGTGTTTATCCCAGTGTACTGTATAAAGAATATTAATTAAAATGTTTGCCATGGGGGCACCTGGGTGGCTCAGACAGTTGAGCATCTGACTTCAGCTCAGGTCAGGATCTTGAGGTCCTGGGATTGAGTCCCATATCAAGTAGGGCTCCCTGCTCAGTAGGGAGTCTGCTTCTCCCTCTTTATCCCTCTCCTTCTTTTCTGGCCTCTGCACACACACACACTCTCTCTCCATCTCAAATAAATAAATAAAATCTTTAAATAAAAATTAAAAAATTAAATGTTTGCCATGCTGCGGAAAATGTTGGGAAACACTGAACTAGAATACAAACTACTCGAGGACAAGAGAAAAGTTGAATTTACTGCTAATAGCATATATGTCTGGGAACACTTCTAAGAAACTAGAGAAATGCTAGAGTGTCTGCTAAGCATATTTGGAAGAGTTCAACCCTGGACATCTCCTTCATGCCAGATGGCAAGATCTGCTTGACCTCTGCTAATTAACCTCCCTCTTTGCCAATAGTGTTTAACCATCTGAGGCTTCCTACTGGCTAATAATGACTTTGCATCTTGGAAAGATTTAAAAATTTGGGAATGTCTTTCTTCCACAAAAATCTCTAAGGCCAGTTTTATGTTTGATTTGTCTAAGCCAAACATTAGATCCTGGACCTCAGTCTTTTCCAGTTCTGTCTGGTTCACTTAAGTTCTTACTTAAAAAAAAAAAAAAAAAAAAAGGTTCTTACTGAGTAGCTACTGCAGATCAAACCCTATACCAAGTCCTTTCCAATATTATTTTACATTGTAAAATATTTTATACAAGATATTTTCTAAATGCCATGATATGTATGTGTCTTTTATGAAAATCTTTTATAATTTCAGCTCAAACTGAAAAAAATCCTAGGGAATCATTTGATCTGGCTGGTCACTCAGAAGATTATGTCAGTAAAAGGTAATTTATTTTAACATTTTTATATTTTATTGTGTTCAATGATGTTTCTTATAGGAAGAGTTCTGCCTTTTCTTTTTTAGTAGACCAGAATGCATTTATTCAGGCACAGTATTAAGATTTAGGCCTACACTGCAAGCCAGCGACTGGTCTAAGAGTGCTCTATTAGTCAGCAGCACATTCATACCTTGAACTTACACTCTATCCATTTCAAGTTCACAGGCAAATGGAAAGAGGAACATGCAAAAATGAAAGGAGAGAATACAACTGTGTTTTTCTAGTAGAGACAAGTTTAAATACACTACAATATGGATGTAAGAAAAGTAGCTTTGTAGTCTTGTATAAAGTACTGATCTTTCTCATTAGATCCTCAGAGTAAAATCTTGTTAACCTTGCATGTTTTACACTTTGGAGCAATAATGTACAGCCTCTCTAAATTTATCTCAGTCCTTCCGTTTCTTTCTAAGATGGTATCTAAGTATATGAACAAGATGTTCACTGGACTTTGTGACATTGAGGAAAAGGTACTTGAGTCAGTATCTTGGTTAATGCCCTTGTATTGCTGGTCTCATTTCGAGGTGTTCTGTGGTTGCTGACATCTGTGGTTCATGAATATATGGTCTGTTCTCTCTGAACTTGGATTGGGTCCACTCTCAACGCTCATTAGTGTGGTAGAACCCTCTAAGCCTCCCATCATGACCTTCGTCTTCCCCTAGACTATCCATACCTCACTCATGCCAGGCCTTTGACATAGGCTTCCTCACCCCTCAAATGGCAACCACCTTGGTAAGCCAGTGTCCATGTCCTATGTGAACCAAAGGAAATCTGTAATGAAAACTCTTATCTTCTTTCTGCCTATAATCATACCATACCATTGCATTCTGTTAACAAAGCTGGGGCCATCCTTTGTTGTCAGGAAGCTGCCTTGCAAAGCACTTTTTCCCCGAATCTCAACAAAGGACATGGCAAATATCTCTCTACTTTCGTATAATACTCACTCTACACAATATACCTCCTCCACACTCAAAAATCAAAGAAGCATATATATATTTCTGTATTGCTTCCACCCCTGCTTTTACTATTTCCCTCCTACAAGGCTGGAAGGAATTGTCTTATCATGTTGAAAGTGTATGGCTGAGGATTTGGGGTAAATGCTGGCAGTGACCCTGAGGGACCAGGGAGACAAGAACTGACAAACTGAAATCAACTCTATCATTATGTATGCTGAAATTGTGTTCATTTTCAGAAGAAAATCTGCCCCACAGATGGATGATTTTAGCACAGAAGAGAACAAAACCATCAAAAATCATCAATTAAGTGAATACTGTTCTGTAAGAAAGAAAAGCTTGCTTCCCTTGTGCTTTGAGGATGAGTTGAAAAAGCCAAATGCCAAGATAATCAACACTAGTCCACCAAAGACAGTAACTTCTCATGTGGTAATAATATCTACTATTGTTCAGTAAATATGTGTATAATTACTACTTGTAGGAATCTTAAATTCTAGTGACTGGAATCTTTGATAAATCCTTTTAACTTTTGAGTTTCTCATTGCAAAGTAACAATACTTAGATTCTTTTTTTTTTAAAGATTTTTATTTATTTATTTGACAGAGAGAGATCACAAGCAGTCAGAGAGGCAGGCAGAGAGAGAGGAGGAAGCAGGCTCCCTGCCGAGCAGAGAGCCCGATGCGGGGCTCGATCCCAGGACCCTGAGACCATGACCTGAGCCGAAGGCAGCGGCTTAACCCACTGAGCCACCCAGGCGCCCCAATACTTAGATTCTTAATGCTCTTTTTAGAACTGCCACCCCAAATGTGGGAATTCCTTTGCATCAACTATAAGTTTTGTGTTTTTCTTTATGAAGAAGGCTTTATCAATTTGTTTGATTATAAAAGAAAAATGGTATTTTCAAAGTAACTACATTATATTTCACTTTTCTAACAGTCTATTTTAGCTATTTGAACCAGAAAATACATGCATTGAAGGATATTTGATAGCTCACAGACTCTTTAGGAAGGCTGGAGAGAGAATCTGGCTTGAAAGCTATACAGTCAGGAGTCACCCAGCTACAACCCCAGACTGCTCCACTGGGACCCATGCTTTTGTTATGGAATTAACGACTTTGATTCTGGGCAGGAGATACTATTTCTAAGATCTTTGCCACCCTTGCTCTTCAAAGCAGATATATCTGCTACCATTCTCACTAGAGTGGTTTTCACAATAGCCAACTTTTTCCCAGTGCTTGCTTTCTCTGAACTGAAGACTACCTCAGGTGTATCTGATTGGCAGAGTCTAAGTCACATGCCTATGCCCCAAACTCAAGGGAAGCTAATAAAGCTAGTTTCTGCCTCTGTGTAAGAGTACATAGATTTGTAACGAAGAAAATTTCCAGAGGCGTTGGACAGACCAAAAAAATGACAAATCTCTACTACCGAGGTTAAATAGGTGACATTGACATCCCAGTGGATTGCAAAACTAGATCTTTCATCATCCTTTTAGTAATTATAGACAACAATATATCTTTCTCACTAAGTATACTGATGTACAGTTAGATGATCCTGGTTTCTTACTTCATTAATTATATTTCTAAAGGAAAAGTAATAATCATTGACTTAAAGTTTGCAAAGTAAACACTGGTAATAGGAATATTTGACCAGCTTCTTTGGAGTTAATCTTTTTGCCTTATAATGGAAATATGGGAAAGAGTTGCTATCACTGTGAAAAAATAGTCTATTTTTTTAAGTCAGCCTATTACTCTGGCTATTTTATTCTACAAATATAGAGTGCTTTTATGTGATAAGGGTTGGAGTACTAGAATAAATATAATATTATAAAGATAATTTTTATATTCTTGGAATTATTAGGATATCCAGACTTTGTAATTTTGGTTATAATTAGTTATGTCCCTTAAGATCTTTGGCTCATTTTTTTGGTATGCTTCTTATTTCTGAACATGGGAACCTAAGAAATGCTAGAACAAAAAAAAAAAGAAAGAAAGAAAAGAAAAGAAATACCAGAATAATGTTTCATCCCACCAACTATCCTATTTTCCAGTGACAACATCTCACACATCTAAGAAATGTATTGATTTGTTCATATCTCACTTTATTTAAAAAAGATTGTAGGAGGCCAAAAGTTCAGATTTTACCCCTAACATCTCAACAGAATATTAAGAGAAGGAAGTATGTCGTATACAAGAACATCTTTTTTGTGTTTTTCAGTACCATTCTTGTTCATGTTTAAAAAATCTCTGTAATCATTTTTAGAATATTTTATTTTATTCATTTTATTCTCATGTTTAAAAATATATATAGCCTTCTTGTCGCACTAGCAAGACTAAGTACTCTTTTCTTTAATCCACAGGAACAAAATGACACAAATCCCATAATTTTCCATGAGACTGGATATGTACAAATGTTACTTTTGACGAAAAATAGGCTTCCTCTCCATCGTATGGAAAAAGAAAACATTTACCCATATAAGAGAGCAGATTTTGTTTTAGAAAGAAATTATGAAATCCTCAAATCTTTAATTAGTGATCAATTTATTATATCTTCCAAACCTAAAAGAATTATGCCTACAACATGGAAAAGAGATATACAAGCAATATCTTTTGAAGTGGGCCGTAGAGTTGTAGAGGGTAAACTAAGGAAGAAAACTAATAAGAAGACACTTGAAAACATATCCTGGAGTAAACTCTATAATTTCTCACAGACTTTTTCCAGCCTAACAAAAAAATTTGTTGGCTTCTTTGATAGAAGTGTTATTCAAGAAATGAGTGCTAGACATGGCAACTTTGAAAGAATGTTTTCTACAACAAAACCAAGGAGCAAATTCAGTGCCTCACCTGTCAAACATCGCTCAAAGCCTTTAAAAAATATACTCGAAGTCCATAAATTAAATAATGTAACACCAATGGATGATTTGTTAAACCAGTGAAATGAAAATTAGACACCTCAAAATATATTATATAGAGCAATATTTAAGTAACAAAAAGCAAATAATGAAGTTCCAAGATCATAGATGAAATGTTTACCAAAATAATCTTTGAATGGATGGTGTAAGAAAGCAAAACATTGACATTGGAACTACAAGCCAACAGTCTTCTGTTCAAGAAAAGCCAACATTTTTAGTAAATAAAAGGACAAAATTAGGAAATAATTATCAACAAGAGAAACTGAATTTTTATGATCTAAATTAGATTCCTCAATTGTCAGCATTTCTATGGTCAAGTCTCATTTGGGACCAAGAATGACACAGACTGTTTCTGGAAATTAGCTGTTTGAAGACAAATAAACATCAATAACCTTTCTTAATAATTGGGTATCAGATAAGACAAATGTACCATTAACTTGATGCATGTGGAATTAATTATATATCAGCATTTTGGATAATCATTGGAAAATAGTATTACATTAGCAATTCATGCAATTAAAAAAACAGTAAAATTTAAAATAGCTTTTTGTTAGTAGACACTGGAACTTCATTGCTATAGAATGCCTTTTCCAAGTATAACTTTGACTTTTTTCAGAACTGTTAAATAATTTAAAAAAATAACTTATCCTTAATAAGCTAAAAAAATTGATAGCAAGTCCTATAAAGAATTGAACATCATGTATATTATTATATTGCTATTTTACTGTTTCTCATTCACCCAAACAGTATAAAGGCAGAACTCAAGTTAGACACAAGTTGGATTTCAAAAGTTAATTTTTAATCCATTTATTTAAAAGATTTTTTAAAAATCTGAACTCTTAATATATGAGGAGAAGTAGTTTTAATTAGAAGCATTTATGTTAGGGGAAGCCTTTGGGGGTCTTTGGCAACTTTGGCAAAGGTGAGGACATAAATTTGTTCAAGTTCCTGTTTCCGCTTCAGATTTTCTTTACCGTGTGCCAAGGCTCCTCTTGCGCACCTCTTCCCAAGGAGGGTTAGGTTTTGGCTTAAAACAGAATCACCATAGGAGAACATGCGGATGGGGGAGGGGTCAGGGAAGAGGGCTGCAATTGGAAACTCTTAATGAGGGAAAAGCAAAGGTAGGGGCGCCTGGGTGGCTCAGTGGGTTGAGCCGCTGCCTTCGGCTCGGGTCATGATCTCAGAGTCCTGGGATCGAGCTCCGCATCGCGCTCTCTGCTCAGCAGGGAGCCTGCTTCCTCCTCTCTCTCTGCCTACCTCTCTGCCTGCTTGTGATCTCTCTGTCAAATAAATAAATAAAATCTTAAAAAAAAAAAAAAAAAGCAAAGGTAGAAGTCTTTAAGGTAAGATGATGGGCTCAGGTACAGAGGAGGTAGAGGAGGAACATACAAGCTTTCCTGGCTCTTTACACCTTTCTTCTGGTTACTGGAGGAGAAGCAGCAGCAGCTCAAAGTTATGAAGTCATCTTTCTCTTTTCCAGCAAGCAGGGGCTGATCCTCTTGTTCTCTTGGCTTGGTGTCATCCAGTCTTCTCACCATCCCCCACTCCCACCCCATCCTGATTTTCCCTCCTCCCCGGCTCAGTGCAAAGCAAAATAGTTTCCCTAACTACACTACTGGCTCAGAAAATAAAATGCAAACTCTTTTTAAAAAACTATCAACAATAAAAATAACAAGAAATAGAAAATGTACCTAAAAATATCGGAACAATACCTTATTGTGGTATTATTATTTATCAGTGTTAAAAAAATAATGTGGAGTCCCTGAGTATTTGAATGTAGCAAACATTCATTAAAAATTCCTTTCCTATTTCCACCCTTTCCCCTGCTCCTAACTTCTTAAAAGATGCCCCCCAAGGTCTCTTACACCATCTTTTCTAAATTAAATGCTGCACCTAACTACAGTATTCAAACTTTAGCCCCAAGTAGATGCCAATTAGAACTAAGGATTTCTGTATTCGTTGTTTTTGGAAGTTTCTGCTGGAACTTGGGAGCTTTATCTTTTAGGAAGGCATTAAATCAACTTAAAAATTCCATTTGGCTGAGAATTCTCCATTAAAACAGCTAGACATCTGGGAGCAGTGAGTTCTAGGAAGGTAGTGACCTACGCACAGCACCTTTCTCTCTACTCTCAGCTTCCATCTGTCATCTTTTAAGCCAAACCGCTGCTGAGATGGTCAGGCAGTGGGGTGCAAGGATAGACATGGTTTCCCTTCTGATGCTGAGATCCCAGTATGGCCCTGGAGACCGGACTCTGTCACAAGGCAGTGATGGAGGGTGTGCTGGGTCCTGAGACCAGCAGGCTGTTGGGAGCTCTGCATTACCCGAGGGGAAGATTGTCTTTGGTCCTATGTAAGTGTTTCTGGTCCCATTAGTCCCAAGAGGCCAGGAAGGAAATACTAAGCCTGTGAGAAAACTGGGAAGTCAGAGATCCGTGAATTTTCCCTCAGAAGCCTCACCAGATGACTGTCGTCTGCTTGTTTATCTAGCTCCACTCCATAGTGGGTAAGACTTTATTTTCACGGTGCTGCGTTCACTAGATACTGCCGTAAACACTCCTGTGCTTCTCGGAGACAACTAAGAAAATAGCAACCCATGTGAAGGGGTCCTGCAAGCACTGGGTGTTATACTCAACTAATGAATCATTGAACTATGTCAAAAAATAATGGTGTACTATACAGTGGTTACTGAACATAATTTTATTTTTTAATTTTTTATTTAATTATTATTATTATTTTTTTTTTTTGATAGAGATCACAGGTAAGCAGAGAGGCAGGCAGAGAGAGAGGGGGAAGCAGACTTCCCGCCAAGCAGAGAGCCCGATGCGGGGCTCGATTGCAGGACCCTGGGATCATGACCTGAGCCGAAGGCAGAGGCTTTAACCCACTGAGCCACCCAGGCGCCCCACTGAGCCACCCAGGCGCCCCACTGAACATAATTTTTAAAATAAATAAAGGGGCCCTGCAGCAGCCAGTGCCAGCCAGGCAGGACTGTAACAGAGAAAAAAGCAAAATTATGAAAATTGCCAGAGCTGTCTCAGGGTCCTGGGATGGAGCCCCACATCTGGCTCTCTGCTCAGTGGGGAGCCTGCTTCCCCCTTTCTCTGTCTGCCTCTTTGCCTACTTGTAATCTCTGTCTGTCAAATGGATGAATAAAATCTTAAAAAAAAAAAAAAGAAAGAAAATTGCCAGAGATCTCATTCAGGGTTGGGGAGGAAGAAGTAAATGGAGTCATTCTGTAGGATTAACAGTGAGAAAAATTATTAGAAAACATAAAGGTGTTTCCTGTTTGCTAACCCTGCTAAATCCAACTCTTTTAGTAACCAGCTGTAAAATAAACAGAATGCACAGAGCTGCTAGAGGATACAAGGAGCGATTTGCTAAGAAAAATAATACAAACACTTGCGGACATTCAAGTGTAGCACAGTATAGACACACACAGTTGCACACTCACTACACTATTTTCTTTAGGATACTGGTGTGATTTGTTATTACCTTTAAGCATAATCGTGATAGAAGAGTTAATGATTAACTGACTACAATGTATCATAAGACTTCCAAATAAAAGGGGAAATGGATTAATATGAAAAAATAAGGAAAATGAAAAAGAACAAATATAAAATAATCATAAAAATATTGAAATCAAGTATCATTATACTAAATTTATATAGGTTGAATTTTCCATTAAAATACAGAGATTGTTAGACTGAGTTAAAAAATAGCACTTAACTCTATACTGTTTATAAGAAATATAATTAAAGCAATAAAGAAATCTTGAAAATTAAAGAGTGGGGAAAGAGCTGCCGGACCAATGAAACAAAAAGAAGAGGGAGTGGCATTATTCATATCAGAGAAACTAAACTCAATAAGTTGAGGACCTTATACCTTCTGTAATAATAAAAGCACAATATATGAAAACAGCATCTTTGGTGCACTCTGTATGTGCCAAAGAAGAAAGTGACTAATTTATAAAGTAAAAACTACTGGAAATCTCAGGAGAATATAATAAAAATTTAACAAAAATTAAACTATATTGGGAGACTTCAGTTCATCTCTTTCAGAGTTAAACAGGTAAAACAAGAAACAAAGTATGGAGGCATAGTAATTACATAATGCAATTAATAAAGTTGATATAATGGATATAGATCTCTGTTTCTTTGAAACAGAGAAAATAAATTTTGAAGTTTATTTATAGAAAATTGATTATATTGTGGGTTACACAAACACCCAATATTCTTTTTTTTAAATAAATGCAGAGACTTTTAAGAATAATCTAGTAATGTTAAGAATAAACATAAAGTGAAATCCAATTTTTTTTACTATTTGAAAATAAAGAAGGGATGAAGAAGAAATCAAAACTCAAATTATAAGGTAGAAAATGAAAAGGAAACAATTTCATTCCAAAACCTTGTGGCACAAAAACAAAAGCTACTTCAAAAGAACATGTCAAGTTTTCATTTTTCTCTTCTCCCCATCCTCCTCCTCTTCCTCTTTCTCCTTCTTCCTGAAAAGGATTTAGTGAAAAGGATCCCAAGGTTCTCATCTCAGGAAATTAGAAAAAGCATAAAATAAACCACAAGAAACTATGAATAGGAAACCAAGACCAAAAACCACTAACACTAAAAATACTTAGGTAGAAATAAAAATGTAGTATGAAAGGGTAAATAAAAGCAATAGTTATTTTGTGTGTTTGTTTTTAAAATACACTAAAATGCATAAGCCTTCCTCAAGCCTGATTTAAGGAAAAGGAGCAAAAAAGGAATATAAGATTATGAATGAGAAAAGAAATAACCATAGATATAGAAGAAAGGAAAAGAATCAGAAGAAATATTACATATATACTTATGTCAACAAATTTGAAAAAATTAGAAAAATGTGGGTCATCTCCTATCAAAAAGGACATGATCAAAATCAACCTCTAGGAATGCATATTTGGAATAGGTCAATTTCCTAGAAGATAGGAACCAAGACTAGATGAATTCAAACGTCATTTTTCTTACTTTATGTTTGAAGCCAGTGTGGTAGGCCAAATTCCAAAAATGTCTCCTCAAGATTCACATCCCTTTTTTTTTTTCAGTCAAACACTACTTTATTTTTTTTTAAGATTTTATTTATTTATGTGACAGAGAAAGATCATAAGTAGACAGAGAGGCAGGCAGAGAGAGGGGGAAGCAGGCTCCCTGCCGAGCAGAGAGCCTGATGCAGGCCTTGATCCCAGGACCCTGGGATCATGATCTGAGCTGAACGCAGAGGCTTAACCCACTGAGCCACCCAGCTGCCCAGTCAAACACTACGTTAGATACTGCTGTGAAAGAACTTTATCAAAGGATTTAAGGTTACTAACCATCTGACCTTAAATTATAGAGAACATTCTGAATTACTTGTGGACCCAATGTAATCACATGACCCCTTAAAATCAGAAGAATGCAAAAGTCAGAGACACGAGGCAGAAGGGAAGGTAAGAAAGATGGGTTAGATGTGGAGGTTGGAGAGGTAAGTTGGTGGCTCAGTCAGTTGAGGATCTGACTCTTGTTTCTGCTCAGGTCATGATCTCATGGGTTGTGAAATTAAAATCCTGTATTGGGTTCCACAAGTGTGCTTGAAGATTGTCTCCCTCTGTCCCTTCCCCCACCTCCCTCCTCTCTCTCTCTCTCTTTCTCTCTAATAAATACTAAAGAAAAAAAAAAAGTGGAGGCTGGAGACTTCAAATCTTAAGGGTAAAATTTCAAATACTTTGTTACAATATTTTAAATTTGTTCACGATCACTCACTCCCTTCCCGCATTAACCATGCTTCTGCATGGTTGGGAGTGTATTCCCCTCCTTCATTGACTTGGGCTTGGTCATGATACTTACTTTAACCAATAAAATATGAGCACACATGACTCACATGATTTAGCTTTGCTCCCATTCTCCTCCATCAGAATGACATGTCTCAGGTAGTAGTCATACTTTGAGCATGGATGCTAGTATGAGAAGACATTTGGAGCCCAGATCAGCTAAGCAAGGCCCAGAAGAGCCTCAGCCAACCCATGGCCTTCAGGTAACATGATTAAGAAATAATATTTTGATGTTGTCAATCACTAAAATAATGAAGTTATTTCCATTACAAGAACAAACTAATGCAATATAGGGATGCTGACTCCATCTTTGGCCCTCCATCTTGTTCTCCCCTCTAGTGCACAGATGATACTACTTTATTTTATTTTAAGATTTTTAAAAATTTATTCATTTGAGAGAGAGAGAGAGAGCGCGCGTGCACAGGGCAGGAGGGTGGAGGGGCAGAGAGGGAAAAAACAGACTTCCTGCTGAGCAGGGAGACCAATATGATGCTTGATCCCAGGACCCTGAGATCATGACCTAAGCTGAAGGCAGATCCTTAACACTGGGCTTCATCTATTTCCATCTCCACCCTAGCTCCTAAGACATCAGTCTGGGCTGAGCTGAGGCTGCTGTTCCAGCATGGTGACTGGAAATTTAACATGGGTTAGCTGCCCACAAGGAATGCTTTTTTGGAGAATATGGATCGTGTTTTAAATCTGAGATGACATTTCACCATCTTGGCCATACTGTAAGCTGTACATCTGGAAACTTTTCTTCCTGCGACATGGAGTAAGAGACTTAGCATACCTAAATTAAATCTATACCTGAGTGCTATAAGACATGCATACTCTTAGCAGGAGTCCATATCCAAGTCCTCACATTTCACAAGAGATCTAAAATTCTGCTAATTTTGACACATATGATCCAGCAAAATCTCTTTTAACTCCACTACTCTCTGTTGCTAACCAAGATGTTCCTTCCAAGTACCACCAACAAATCTCCCTTGACGACATATTTGTTAGCAAGGGGATGAGTCCTGTTTTACTTCCTCTTTTCTTTCCATATTTTCATCACTCCTACAAACAAACACACACACACATACACACACACACACACACTACAGTTGTGTTGTGCGACCTTTGTATTGAGAAAATCATAGTCGCATAATTATGCCTTCCTCCAGAGAAAACTCCTTCATGGCTGAACCTCCAACTTTGGCTTGAACACCTCCAGCAGGCAGAAAAGCCATTCTTCTCTAAACAACCCATGCCATTTTCAGGTCTTGCTAATTGTGTATCATCCAAGGACCTAACAGAAATCAGATGGTCAAAATTATCCACAGCCAAAGTGGATAATTTGAGAACTTACTAAGGGGTTGCTTACCAAGGCATCAGCTTCGTGTAAGGAAACTACAAGGAATAAATTAGGGCCTCAGAGCTAGTAACCACCCTGGGTCTACAGGCTGAAGGGAAGGAGGGATTAGAGGAATGCAGACAGGGAGAGGAGCCCCTGATGCAAGCCCATGGTAACATTTCAGGGAAGAACCCAGGGTAAAAATGAGTACCCTGGGACCTCACCTTCCTTTTGCCCTCTGGTGCCTATGGCACCGCCCACTGTCTAAAATCAAAAGTCTGGAGTTAAGGCTGGGACCAGATGAAAAATGGGCAAGTGGGGTGCCTCGTTAGTGCATAGCATATAAGGAGACACTTCCTGTCAGAGCCATGCAGCTGCAGCATCAGCCCTGGGAGAGAGCGCCTCCTTAAATGCCCTGCCTTAGGGGCCTCTCTCACATCATCTCATCCCAGCCCTGGGTGAGGAGAGCCCACTGATATAATCCATAGAAACCAACCTCCCGGGGCACAGACCTGGGTTGTGAGTAAACATGAGAATCATCTGGAAGATACTGCGCACACACTCTTGGTAAGTTCTTCATTATGGTAAGATAAAAATCTATGGCTTCCACTGAACCCATTTGATCCAGGAGCATTACTTGACTAAAATTTCTTCTAAGTATGCATGGCTTTCACAGAAACATAAAATGAACAGATGTCAAGGATTTTATTCAACCATCCATTAACGAGTAAAGAGTGAGATGTTAAAACCAATACAAAAGAAAATATGAAGACAGATTTATGTAGTTGAGTTAGCCAAATGAATGTTAAAGTGAATATAATAATAAATGCAAAACTGGTTAATATCTTACAGAGCAATAAATTTAAAGCTTTATAGTTTTTTCTACCAGAGGGAAATCAATTATACCTCAACAGATAAAATTTATCTGTGCTATAGACAAGAGTTATTTGCATCACAAGTGGTTTTCTACAAGATAACTTTTCTATTAGAAAGCCAATCAAAGGTCATACCATTATGAGAATTAATACTTCAAGAATCTGACAATTCCCAGTACCCGACTAAAGAATATTCAATAATCAACTTTCTTTTTGCTAATATTGGATACTTCAAAAAAACAACAACAACAACATTTCTCTTTCAGCCTGGAAGCCATTGACATATTTAAAGACATCAGAGCGGGGGGGCACCTGGGTGGCTCAGCGGGTTAAAGCCTCTGCCTTCGGCTCAGGTCATGATCCCAGGGTCCTGCAATGGAGTCCCGCATCGGGCTCTCTGCTCAGCAGGGAGCCTGCTTCCTCCTCTCTCTCTGCCTGCCTCTCTGCCTGCTTGTGATCTCTGTCTGTCAAATAAATAAATAAAATCTTTAAAAAAAAATAAATAAAGACATCAGAGGGGTACCTAGGTGGCTCAGTGAGTTAAAGCCTCTGCCTTCCACTCAGGTCATGATCTCAGAGTCCTGGGATTGAGCCCCGAATTAGGCTCTCTGCTCAGCAGGGAGCCTGCTTCCCCCCTACACCCCCCCGCCTGTCTCTCTGCCTACTTGTGATCTCTGTCTGTCAAATATATAAATAAAATCTTAAAAAAAGAAAAAAGACATCAGAGGCATCTCATTTTCCTCCAGGAGTCAGGTGCCCAGGATTAGACACAGGTGTAGTATGAGCAGGAGGGTATTTTTTTTTCAGTCCCCAAAGAGAGAATCAAAACCAACCATTATTAAAGCTGAGGGAATATTATTAAATGTAAATCCTATTTACCGCCTCTTTCACTCTAAAGAAAACTTTCATTTTATATGTTCTCTGCCCAGAAAAGAGGTAGGGCACTGCATTTATAGCTATAGTAGTGTGCGGACAACAAGAAAGAGACAACTAGTCAGACAAGTAGCCACAGTGTAGAATCCCAAGTGGCATTTAGTTTGTCAACATAGTTAGCTAATTTTAGTTGAGAGTTAATTTGATCCAAACAGTATGCTTTTTTTGTGTGTGTGTGTGTGTGAACCAGAATCAAAATAGGGGCTCTCTGTTTCAGATGTGAATTATACATGTTTAGTGACCATAACTGGTAACTGATGCCTCTAAAGAGAGTTTTATTCATTCTTTTGCTTTTTTTTACCCCCCCTCCTGGCATTCTTACTATCCTGCTCTTTTCCTCTTTTCTTTCACTGATTTGCTTAGGACCTTAGAGGTAAAAAGGACCTTGAAAATCTTCTGGGCCAGAGCTGCCCAGTGCAATATTCTGCAGTTATGGAGATGTTCTGTATTTGTGCCATTCAGTATAGTAACTGTAAGCCACATGTGGACATTATACACTTAAAATGTTTCTAGGGCAGGTTGTCTTAAACTCGGCACTTGACATTTTGGGATGGATAATTCTTTATTGCTGGCAACATTGCTGAGAAAATTCATCTACTGCGCTGAGTAGGTCCACACACAGTCATCCTATTTAATGTCAACCGCATTCTCTCAGCTCTCAGCAATCTTTTTAATTCCTGTTGACTTCCTTTCACACATTCATGGTGGCTGTTCCAAACTCTCCCACTCTGCTCAAATTCATGACTTCACCCTGCCCACCAGTTCCAAGAATAGGAGGAAAGCAAAACCAGCTGCAGCTGTAATATGAGATTTCTTCCTCATGTAATCCTGGAATTTACTTAAATCTTCCAATTCCCACGTGGGCAACAGTACTGATTATCTCTGAATTTTTCTGTGGTACAAGAAATTCAAAGTAGGATTACCTGATTCCTTGGATTTAAGAGGGAGAGCTCAGTGCTCAGAGCATTGGATGGAGATACAAGAGGCAAAGCTTCTACACCAGTTCTGTTAACAACTCACGGTTATTTGGGTAAGAACTTCAAACTGTCAGGTCCTCAGATACCCCCCACTGAATATGAGGGAAAACTTTAAATGATTTTCCCCCCATCCCCGCCAAGATTTTAGACCATCTTTCCAGATCTAGACCTTTCAGATTCTTTCTTTTTTACTGTTCATCTTCTAATCAAAAAATGTTTATTGAGTACTTACTATGTGCCACCACTGTACTAATTGCTGGAAATCTTACAGTGACCAGAACAGACTTAACTTAAGCCATTTATGTGGTTTGATGGGGAAGCTGACTACCTGTCCAATGCTCTACCCTGGGAAATCTCATCTCCAGGGAAAACAATCAATGTAAATAATGAGAGTGTAGTATTCTATTCTTAGACTAACCCACAGGATACCCAGAGGGTGAGATTGTGCCTCCTTCCTGATCATGATTTCTCCCATGCAGCTATGTTGATTGCTTAATAGAACCAGGGATTATATGAAAAAGATTTAATAATGAGTACAGTATAGGCAATGACCAATGAAACTTATGGCTGAAGCAGGATGTCACTCCTAGACTTATTCCTTTGGTTGCTGGTTTGTGGGGAGGCCTGAGGGATCCCAGAGGAGGGACTAGGGTGACCATGGTCAAGTCTCAGAGAGACCAGGGAAGTTACTGTTTACCAGCATTTATAGAAATATATCTATATTCTAAGTACAGAGTGGTCAGACTGGTCAGTGGCTACTGAATATTAACCCTAAGAATTGAGGAGGCAAGATGGACATACACCTATGTGACTTATCAACAATATTGGCCTTTCCAGAGTCATTAGAAGAAGGCTGCAGTACCCCAACATTTTTTAAAGATGTCTACTTGGATGCAAATATGTCCATGGTAACTTCAGTTTCCTCTTTTAACTCCTACCCAAGTTTCTATCCAGAACCTTTCTCTTCTGGGCCACCTCATAGTTCTGATGAGTCCAGATATTTTGAGTCCAGATACTTCTGAGTCCAGATTACCTCTTTGTATTAGCATGTCATCTTAATATGTGAAGTTTACAATCCTAGACTACTTCATTTGGCCCAACTGCATTTTGCTTCCTTGGAAATAACTTTAATGAGTTATTTTCTGCAAAGTACGGGGAAACCACATTGAGCTTCTGTAATGAAATTATGCAAAGAATTACTCTTCTTTCCTTTCCTTTCCCTTCCTTCCTTCCTTCCTCTCTTAGCATATACTTACTGAATGCTTACAATATGCCTTTTTGTAAGGCACTATTCTAGGTATCAAGAATACAGCTGTGAAGAAAAACAAAAACAAACAAACAAAAAAACCCTTATAGACAGGGATTATGAAGTTAACGAAACTTAAGCTTCATGCTTCTCACTTGTATGAACTTTTCCTAAGGCCTCAAGGGGCCCTAGAAATACATTATTCTGCTTTATATATTTTATAAATTTTATAAAATTTGCAGAAGATATTTTAGTTATAACTGGCTAAGAATGTTGTCTCTTTCCATTTCAATTTTTCCATCATCATATTTCCCTTCATTTCAGATGACATTAGCATGGCAGAAAGTATTTGAAAATCCTTGTACAGAGAAATTGAGTTAGGAATATACGTCCTGGGTTTTAGTAGGATGTATATAGACAGTATGCAGTCACTTCTGTATAGAGTTACTTAGCTGTTTTAACATAGGAATGGCTTCCTAGAATACTTCTATTACCTACTGTGGTATTTTATCTACCATGTAACACAATGTTACAGGTCCAGGGGACATACCTTGAAATAAAATGTATCCTACAGAGGCCAGTACCAAACAGTTTATGACTAGATGAGGAAAAACAAGATCTGAAACATATAAGGTCAGAAACAATCTATGAAACCTTTCTCCAATCATCAGACAAATAAAATTATTGTCAAACCATGCTAGAAGAAAGACTGAACTATTTTTCTAATATCTCAATAATTACAAAATTATTGTTACCTACAGAAGCAGTCAAATAAGTTTACAGCCAAAAATATAGGGGAAAAGTATAGAAATGTGACAGGCACTTAATAAAAACATGAATTTTCTATTTGTCAGCTTTAAAAAGATTTTTTTATTAAGTAGAAATTCATTTTTGTGCCACCTCTTACATTATTAATTTTACAATTTTTTCTTAAAAATGGCCCACAAAAGCTTCAGGTTTTATAAAACATGGATCCATGCCTGCTCATGGGGCTAATATTTTATTGGGAAGGGAAGGACAAAAACTCATACAACATAGTCAAGAAATGGTAAAACTATGAAGGAAGATAAGATTTTTGAAATGGAGATGAAAGACATGTACACTGAAAATACAAAATATCACTGAAAGGAATTAAAGAAGAAACAATTTAATGGGAAGACACCCCATTTGCATGGATTGAAAGAGTTCATATAGTTAAAATAACACCCAAAGCAATCTACAGATTCAATGCAATCTTCATCAAAATTCCATGACTTTTTTTTTAAAGAAATTGGAAAAACAATAAAAAAATTCATATGGAACCACAAAGAACCCTGAATAGCCAAAGTAATTTTGAGAAAGGACAAAACTGGAGGTTTTACACTTCCTGACTTCAAAACATATTTCAAAGCTACAGTAACCAAAATAGTATGATACTGGCATAAAAACAGACATATAGATCACTGGAACAAAATAAAGAGCCCAGAAATAAAACCATGTATATGGTCAAATGATCTTCAACAAGGTTGCCAAGACTACACAATGGGGAAAAGAGTCTCTTCAACAAATGGTGGTAGGAAAGAAATGAATATCCATATGTGAAAGAGTAAAATTAGACTTTGATATTTCACCATATGAAAAAATCAGCTCAAAATGGATTAAAGTCTAGAAGTTCAGACTCTCAGAAGAAAATATAAGAATAAAGCTTCATAACATTGGTCTTGGCAATGATTTCTTGCACATGACACCAAAAACACAGGCAACAAAACCAAAAATAGACAAATGGGATTATATCAAATTAAAAAACTTCTGCACAGCAAAGGAAACAGAGTGAAAAGGCTATGGAATGGGAGAAAATATTTGCAAAGCGTGTATCTGGTAAGATGTTAATATCCAAAATATATGAGGAACTCCTACTACTCAATAATAGCAAAACAGAGCAAAACAAATAATCTGATTTAAAAATAGGTAAAGAACTTGCATAGACATTTCTCCAAAGAAGACATACAAATGGCTGGCAAGCATATGAAAAGATGCTCAACATCAGGGAAATGTAAGTTACAACAAGGAATCACCTCACCTTTAGGGATAGTCATTATATAAAACAAAACAAGAGAAAACAACAAGTATTGGTGAGGATGAGGAGAAATTGGAACCTGATCCACTGTTGAAGCAAATGCAAAATGGTTCAGCCACTGTAGAAAAGAGTGTGGAGTTTCCTCAAAAAATTAAAAATAGAACTACCATATGACCCAGCACTTCTACTTCTGGATATTTATTAAACACTTCAAAATTTAAAAAAAAAATCTACTTTCCTAGATATAAAATCAGATTATTGATTTGATTTTTTTTAAGTTTCAATTTAAATTCCAGTTGTTAACATACATATGGTGATTTGACACTTCCATACAACACCCAGTGCTCATCACAAGTGCTCTCCTTAATCCCCATCACCTATTTCACTGTTTCTGGTAACCATCAGTTTGCTCTCTATAGTTAAGAGTCTGTTTTCAGTTTGTGTGTCTCTGATTTTCCCTACGACCATTTCTTAAATTCCAAATGCAAGTGAAATCATATGGTGCTGGTTTTTCTCTGACTGACTTATTTCACTTAATATAATGCTCTCTAGTTGCAATGAGGTGAGTATTTATTATCAAAGAATTTAAAACAGAATTTCAAAGAGATATATGCACTTCCATGTTCATTGTAGCACTATTCACAATAGTTAATATATGGAATCAATATAAATGTTCTTCGGTGGATGAATGGGCTAAAAGATATATATATATATATATATATATATATATATATATATATATATATAATGGAATATTATACATTAATTACAGGAATTGCATTAAGCCTATAGATAAATTTGGAGAGAATTAACATATTAACAATATTGAATTTTCCAATCTATGAACACAGTATAGCTCTTCATTTATTTAACTCTCCTTTCATTTCTTTCTCCAGTTGAGAAAACTACTTTATTAAGATGACATTTGAGTTAAGAAATGAATTAAGCTATAGCATGAATCATGAGGCTATTTAGAGGAACAGTATTCCAGGCAGAGGATAATAAGAGCAAAGGTCTTGAGGTATAGTATACTTTGAGTGTTCTAAGAAGAGCAGGGAGGCCACCGTGGCTGAATGGAGTGAGGTGGAACAGAGAAGGGAGAGGATGAAATCACGAAAGTAACAAGAGGCCAAGTCATGTAAGACTTTGTAGGCCATTTTAAGGTTTTGAATTTTATTTAGAGTAAGATGAGAAGTGGTTGAACAGTTTTGGGCAGACGTGTGACATTTGATTTTTTTTTTTTTTTTAGGTCACTTTGGGTGTTTCAGTGAGAAAGGATTAAGAGAGAAAAGTAAATTCAAGATAGAAGCAGAATAACCACTGCAGAAAGATTTACAATATTTTAGCAAGACCATATGGCAACTTGGACTAGGATGCCAATAGAAGTAATAAGTGTCAGAATATAGATATATTTTAAAGATAGAGTTGATGGAATTTGCTGAAAGTTAGATGTGGGCTGTGAAAAGGGGGAGGAGATGAAGATGGCCGCAAGGTTTTGGGTCTAAACAATTTGAAGAATAGAGTTTTTATCAATTCAATTGGGGAAGTCTCTGAGGGGAGATGTTTTGGAAGGTGTTTATCTGGCTTAAAAAGAATAAGAAGGGGAAAAGGATTTTTTTTCTAAAATTTTTATGCACCATTGAATTTTAAGCACAGAATTTAAGAATTTGCAGTCTATGCTCTGAGTATATTTCAGTAGCAACCACCTGAGCATTATGGTCTGAGCATGAGTGGTAAGGGGAAGGCAATAGGCTGAAAGTTATTATGCTACTTCAGGAGCATGCAGGAATGGGTATTAATGAGTCTATGGGTAGGGAAGACCTCATTGAAGATTATCTATTTTATTTGAGACTTGAAGAAGTTAGCCAGCAGAGGGAGGTATATGATTTGTGCGGATGGAAGATTAATCTATAATAAGCCAAGTGATGAGCAGGTGCAAAGATCCAGAAACGAGAAGATGTGTTTGAGGAACACATTAAAGAAAGTCAAGTATGAATGTAGGGCAGGGAGAACCAAAAGGAGAATGTTGTGAAATAAGGCAGGAGGTAGGTTTAATCCTAACAACTAGATCTGCAAAACTAGTTTTGCAAAACCACTGTGCCTTGCTGTGTGGCTCCTGTGTACAGAATGAACTAGAGGAGCATGGATGCTAGTTATCCAGTCTTGGTGAGGGACTGATGATGATGGCAGTGGGTTCAGACTTCAGAGATATTTAGAGGCTTATGGACGACCAATGAGAAGAGAGAAGCCCTAAGAATGACTAGTTACTAGGTTTCTAAGGTGAGCAGCTCGGTGGATGGTTGTTCCTTTTACAAACATTAGAGTGTCAATTATTAAGTTATTGTCTCTCAGCTCCAAACCTTGGACTAATTTGGACTCTCTGTCTCTATTCTGCTTTGTGAAGCTGATGTTTGTATTTTGCAAACCACATTCCTGCTTTGCCAGCTGGCTCTATGTGAGGCTCTATCATTGGTGATGCTAGGAAGACCGCAAAGCTGGAGGAGAAAGAAAGAAATGCCCCTTACTGTCCACTTCCGTTTAGCATCTCTCCAGGAATGATTCTTCACCCCAGAAGCAGCAATCCCTTCCCACAGAAGTAGCTGAATGCAGTTTTCAGTTTTCCCTGCATTTGCAAAGTCAGTCTAATCATGCTTCTTGGAGCTGATAGCACCCACCAGATGGTGCTCCCTCTTCAAAGCCTGGATCTCAGACTTATGGGAGCCTCTTTTGAACTCAAAGATTTCAGTATCAGTTGAGTAGTATCTCTTCCTCAGATGTCTGAGTTTTAGTTATTGGGGGCCCTCTAAGTTTCTAGGTTTAATAACTCCAGTCTTTCCCCTTTATTATATCTTCTGCCTTTCCTGCAATTGCTATCTCCATGATTCCTTAGAGGATTTTTTTTTTAACTTCTAATTTACCAAGTTAGTATTTCTTTATATTAAATTCTATGGAAATAACCTGCGTGATTTCTGTCTCCTACCTGGACTGGTACAGAAATTGTTGCTAGGAATTGTCACAGGAAACAGACCCTAAAAGATGGGATCTGGTCATTAGCTTAGTTTTGCGCTTGGGCGGCTGTAGTGCTGAGCTCCTTGCTAATAGGAAATGAATGCTGCTGCCCGTGTATGCAGAAGAATCATGATTAAGTCATCACCTGTAGTTGATTGTGATAAAGTTTCCACTGAAACAAGTGCCTTGGAGCATGTACCTGCTGCATTTGACTGTTACAACAGTAGCAATGACTATAATGACTGGTGGGAAATAGATTCTTCTGAGTACACCAAAGCACTTACAGAAATAAAGTACCAACTTCGGGTCCTTATACTCTCTGCTCGGGTCTCATCAGAGAGGCAGAGACATTCCATGGCAGCCCTAGAAGAATCTCTCATTTCTTATAGCTATGGGGCTGCCATTGCTAAAAATGAACAAACATTTAATTGTCCAGTTCACAATTTTTACATCAGTTGACTCTCTAGCCTTGCCAGGTCTCTCGTGTAGAAGTTAGGAAAATGATAGGGAAGGAGAGGGGACCCAAAACTTGGATTGGGGATACATCTGGTTAGACCAAGTTGAGAATTTTGAAATATCAAGTCACTTTGAACTTCTGTCAGTGAAAGCAGCTTGTCCTGCTGTGTCTGAGGATATTAGCCTTTCCTTGTTTGAAAACTATCCATTATCCCCATAACTAGGGTCAGATGTCAGCAAGCTCCAGGGGAACATGTACAAAGTCCAGGAGGAAGCAGCTTATAAACCCCCCAAATTGCAAGATTTTCCCAATTTACATCAATATAAACTGGGGAACATGTATAGGAATGGATTTTAAGGAAGATGGGATATAACACTGGATTAGGCCAAATGTATTGATAAGAGTGCTCTTACCAGAGGTTCTGGTAACTATGAGGCGCTAGCTCACGCAGGTGGAAATATTCTAACAATTTTATTTATCAATTGTCAGAGGTTTGGGCTCTATAGTGACTTCTTAATGAGACTGAGATATCATAATATAGATGAAGGAAAGTGTAGGGAGATAGGGATATTAGAGCGCCTGTATCATGCTTAATCTACACGTTCATCTGTCAACTACATCATAAGAGGATCCAGAGGACACTCTCATCCCCAACACACTGAAAATCACATTGTTTGTAAGGCATGTACATCCTTGAGAAGTTCTTTCATGGCTATAAGCCAAGTATAATTATGGAAATGTCACTATTGAAATACTGTACATTTTCCTCTAAGTCTTCCTCAAAGGGACCTGTGGTCATTTACTAGAGTGACTGTGTGCTGGGGAAAAGGAAATACCTAGACCTTTTGAGGATTATCAAACATTGGCTAATTGATATTAATTCCTGGGTATCTATATCACTGTAATCTACCAGTGAAACTGGGGGCTTATGTAAGTCAGATATTAATTGAAGTCTTAGCCCTAATTTGAAACACAGTGGACCCAGTAGGTCTACAGACCCACTGTGTGGTTATTCAGTTTTTGAATGCATAATTAGAAAAGATACATGTCTAGACATTAAAGATATAAGTGGCAACTGGCAAAATCCTTACATTGGCTTTGACTCATGGAATAAAAACCATAACAGTAGAAAGAAGGAATCATCTGGAACCTTCCTATCCTACCAGAAGAGTAACCAAAATGAATGGCACATCTTCAGGGAAATTGCAAAGATTAGTGTCCATCACCAAGACTTGGAATAATTCATGAGTGGTGATACCTATCACATTCCCACTTAAGTGGCTTGTTTGTCCAATGCAGAAAGCAGATCTTGACAGATACCTGAAGATGATCATAAGCTTAATCAGGAGGTGACTTCAGTTGTAGTTAATGTTCTACATGTTGTATTGTTACAGAAGCTGATTAACACTTATGTGGTGGAGGTAGTAAAACTAGTTTGGAATGGGTTGAAGAGTGATGGGGAGTGGTTATAGAGAGGGTAGAACCATGGTCAATCAGTGGATAGTTAGGCCAAGTTTACTGAGATAGGAGGATCAAAAAAGCCAATTTATGATGGATTTGTAGGGAGTTCAGTTGTAAACACATTGAGTTTGAAATGTCTTTGTATTTTCAATGACTAATTTGATTACTGGTGGGTATTTATGAATGGGTCATGATTGACTATGACTTCAAAATTGTCATTTCTTTATCCTAGTTATTCTTCTTTATACAGTTGATAAACACCGAACTTGGTAATTGAAGGAGGAAACAGTATTGCCAGACTTCTTATAAAAGCAACTTTGTTCACCTACCCCAAATGAGCAGGACTAAATGCTCAATATATTGGGGCCAAATCTGTGTACAGTCACTTAGAGCTGTAGGACTCAGGGCATGCCTAAGACTCCTTCTTGGCCTTTGTTTTCCTGTTTAAAAGTTGTTTTACCATACCTACTTCCTAGAGTGATAATGATAAAAGAAAATAATAAATTACAATAGCACATGCCCAGGCTTACCATCAGTGATCAAGAAGTTCATTCCTTCCAGCCCAGCATAGAGAAGTATGAGGCATTGCTGAGAAGTTCCATGCCCCATCCATGCTTTTTAGGTCTCAGAATTTTAAGGGCATTATTCAAATAGTAAACACACATGATCTTTGCTTCCTGGCTGTAAAATAATCAGTGGAGCAACAGGGCCGGTCACTAGGATGATCTAGGCAGGCAGTGAAATAAGAAATTAGTAAATGGAGGTAGACACCAAAAAAACCCTACATAAATTCCACTATAAGAAGAGCAAGTGAGCTAAGGGAAAGGGAGAAGTGCAGGGAAAAGAAATAACATGAATTACTTTAATAAATAGTATACAGAATTAACACGATGGCTAAAGCAAGGTTTTGATAAAAAGACATGATTTAATTACAAAGAAGATTTTTTGCCGGTAATTCCACTGAGCAAAATATAAAATATGTCAAGCTGCAATGTTGACATTCCCAAATAGAGTAGACTTGTATACTAATGAGAACATTTTAATCATTTTTCCAATCTTGCACAATTTCAGATGTTTCCACCTTTATTCAGTTTAATACATAATATCTAAGTCTCATGGATATAATTCTGTGATTAATATTCCTGAGGTTAGGAAACAGGTCTGAGCACCTGAAATACCTAAAAGTACCAAAAAGTCTAAATACCTATCATAAAAAAAACCCAACTAGAGGGTGAGCACCTATCTCTACAAGCACCTGATACAAATGCTTGACTTCATTAGAATCCACAGCACTTTCCTAAGGGTCCATAAAGTATTCCTGGTGTTGAGAAAAATCCAATATAGTTCTTGGCCTGTCTACAGTAGTGCTTAACAAATATTTTTTTTAAAAAGATTTTATTTATTTATTTATTTATTTATTTATTTATTTATTTGACAGAGAGAGATCACAAGTATACAGAGAGGCAGGCAGAGAGAGAGAGGGAAGCAGGCTTCCCGCTGAGCAGAGAGCCCGATGCGGGACTCGATCCCAGGACCTGAGATCATGACCTGAGCCGAAGGCAGCGGCTTAACCCACTGAGCCACCCAGGCTCCCCCTTAACAAATATTTTTAAATAAATAACATAATCATGCTGAGAAAAACAACAGTAATTTCATTTTTATACAGTGTTAGTGGGAATACAAAATTGGTACAATCTTTTTGGAGATAAATTTGTTAATGCTATTAATTAAAAAACATGACCATTAGTTAAACAATTCCACTTCCAGAAGCTTATACCTCTACAAAGTTTAATGGACAAGGATAATCAAAGCTTCATTGTTTATAAACCAAAAAAATTGGCAACAACCTAAATGTCCATGGGAAAGGTTACATGAATTATGATGCATCCAGCTAATGGAATTTTCGGCAGCTGTTAAAAATAATGAGGTAGAATTTCTTTACTGCAACAGAAAGATCTTTAAAGAATATTAAGTGAAAAACAGAAAGTTTGCATAATAATGATAATAGTAGTAATTATTACTATTATAAATATTGTGAAGTATGGACTATATTCTAAGTATTTTACCTTTATTAACTCATTCAATTCTCACCACAACCCTATGAAGTGGTGCTACTGAGATCCTCATTTTATGGATAAGGAAACTGAGGCACAGTATTGTCAAGTAACTTGACCAGTCACAAAATTAGTGTCAGAGCAGTGTCTGGCTTGAGGCTCAGTGTTCTTACATGGTTCTATTCTATGTGTGTTAAAAAATGTATAAAAATCCATGTGTCTAGGGTGCTTGGGTGGCTCAGTGGGTTAAGCCTCTGCCTTCAGCTCAAGTCATGATCTCAGGGTCCTGGGATCGGGCCCTGCATTGGGCTCTCTGCTCAGCGGGGAGCCTGCTTCCCCCTCTCTCCCTGCCTGCCTCTCCGCCTACTTGTGATCTTTTTTTCAGTCAAATAAATAAATAAAATCTTTTTAAAAATCCATGTGTGTAAATATACACATATATGTATATGGATATGTACATACACATGTATGCATGTATGTATTCATATCTGCATGGAACATGGCACTAAATACCATCTCTGAACTGTTAGCAGTTGCTTTCTTTAAAGAGTTGGTAGAAGAGGAAGAGGGGAAGATACTTTTTATGTGACACAAGTTTATTTTGCTTGTTTGCTTTTGTTATGAGAGATATTATTATTTTTTAAAGATTTTATTTATTTGATAGACAGAGATCACAAGTAGGCAGAGAGGCAGGCAGAGAGAGAGAGAAGAGGAAGCAGGCTCCCTGCAGAGCAGACACCCCGATGTGGGGCTCGATCCCAGGACCCTGGGATCATGACCTGAGCTGGAGGCAGAGGCTTTAACCCACTGAGCCACCCAGGCACCCTGAGAGATATTATTTTCATAGCAATTTTTTCACAGGTGGTTCCCAAAATATAACTACCTCGTTATTTTTCTTCTGCTGCTAGCAATTAAGGAAGACATCTGCCCATTTTTCCTCATTGTTAAAAAGTTATTCATTCAGCAAAAACATTTAAACTGTGCTAGGTGTCCCTGCCTGTCCTTGTCCTTAGGGAGCTCACTGCCTACTGGAACAGCCTGACATATAAACATGTAATTCCAGAGCTTCTATAATGGGGATGTACAAGGATGGGGTGGGAGGGGCACAAAGGAGAGATAACAATTCTGTGGAGTTCATAGAGGGACAGTGTGAAAGAAGGTAGGCAAAGAGGAGGTAATGCTTTGCCTAAATACTAAAGGAAAAGCAGGAGTTCTTGAGGAAACAGGGGAGAGGAGGAAGAGAAAAAGCATCCTTTTTGCTTTCAGGAAAATGGGAGTAAAGACACAGAGGCAGGAAACCACATTGTTTTTCACAGGACTGGGCATAGTTTAATTTGGTTACAGCTTAGGGAGGGAAATGTGAGGAATGCCTCTGGAAATGCAGGCAGAAGGAACATCCTGTAAGTGGGTCATGTTAAGAACTTCATCCATGTACCAGTGTTTCCTAAGGGATATGCAAAGAACAAAGAAAGGTGTTCATGGAAAAACTCAAAAGATATGGATCAAAGGATATGGATCAAAAGATATACACAGAATGGAGTATTATCTGGCCTTAAGAAGGAAGGAAATTCTGACATATCCAAAAGCGGATGAACCTTGAAAGCATTATTCGAAAATGTCAGACACAGAAGGGCAAATACCGTATGATATACCACTTACATGAGGTACCCAGAATAGTCAAATTCATTGAGACAGAAGGAATAGGGTTACTAGATGTTGGGGTGAGGAGGAATGGCAATGACTGTTTAGTGGTTAATAATTTCAGTTAGAGATCATGCAACAGTTCTGGAGATGGGTAGTGGTAAGTTGCACAACAATGTGAATGTATTTAATGCCACTGAATTGTACACTCAGTGGTAAAATGATAAATGTTATACTAAGCATATTTTACCATAATAAAAAAAGGTTGAAATAGTCAATTCTATGTTATGTGTATTTTACCACAATTACAAACTATGGGATAAGAGAAATAAAAAAGATAGACAAAATAGATACATAATTCAAATTCAATTCTTTTTTCTTTTTGACATTAAAATTAGGTATGTCATTTCTTTGCTCAAGTTGATAATGATGATTTGTTTCTGTTACATAATAATGGCTGCCACTTACTGAAAAGTAGCTCTGCGCTAGTTTTACATCCATAGAGATAAGGAGATGCTGGCCAAGAGAGGTCAACTAATTGACCCAAGAGTAAGTGGTTAGTGAGGGGACATTTCTAGGGATCTTAGAATCCGAACTCGGCTCCAAAACCCTTGCTCTGTCACCAATCCCCAAGTTGCTACTTTTTTAGATACGGCTTCATTTTGCTTAAGCAAGTTTTCCCTTGATCTGCAAAAAAAGTACTGTTTGTTTTCTGGGTTCAGAAAATGTAAAAAGCCCAGGGATGGGCTTATATATGCAGAATAAAATGTTTGTTGAGTGTTTCCTTTTACCCACGTATGATACTTTTGAAGGGCTTTGACCTTCTGAAAGAGAGACCAAAAGAGCATGCAAAGTGAGTCTAGACGCTCGCACCACACAGAACTGCTTCGCCAGCCACCTGTTACCGAGGGGAGGATGGTCCGTACTTCCCTTGCGGCTGTTATCTGGAGAATACGGCTTCTGGGCCACCCGCCGCCAGCTTCCCCGACTTAAGATACGCGGCCGCAGAGAGACCCAGAGCAGACTCGCGCGCAGGCGCGAGGCGGCAGCGGCGTTCAGAGTCTGTGCTTTGCCGCCTGGCACCCCAGTGTCCCGGAGTGGTTTCCCTCCTTGGCCTGTTCTCCCTCTGCGCCCGAGCTCAGGGTCGCCCCTGCCCCTTCTCCAGGCCCTCTCCAACCCATGCCCAGGCCAATCCCGGCGCGCCCCCTACCCTCTGACCCTGCGTTTCATAATGCCGGAGCGAAGTCCCCAAGGGTGTGAAACCCAGCGTTCCTGCCCCTGGGCGGGGACGGGCGGCGACCGTGCGGGGAGGCGAGGCGGCGAGGGCGCAGCCGGCACCGTCCACCGGCCAGGGCCCGGCGAGTCCCCCGGGAGTAGGCCCCCTGCACCGCTCGGCCCCACCGCCAGGCCCTCCCGCCGCTCCCTTCGCAGGCCGCCGCCGCCGCAGCCATGGCGGAAGTTCATAGACGTCAGCATGCCCGGGTTAAAGGAGAAGCCCCCGCGAAATCCTCCACACACAGACATGAGGAGGAGCTGGGGATGGCGTCGGCCGAAACGCTGACGGTGTTCCTGAAGCTGCTGGCCGCCGGCTTTTACGGCGTGAGCTCCTTCCTGATCGTGGTGGTCAACAAGAGCGTGCTCACCAACTACAGGTAGGGCCGAGGCGGCGGCGGCGACCGCCGAGGCCGGGGGAGGAGCGCGCGGCGGCGGCAGGGCGCCGGCTCCCTGGACTTGCGCCGCTAAAGTTAAAGCTGAACAAAGTTGGGCGGGAGCTGGGGAGGGCGGGCGGTGAATGAGCGGCCGGGGCTGCGGGGTTGGCTCGGCGCGCGGGCCGGGGTGCGGGTTCAGCTCCGGGCGCGGAGCTCAGGACCGCCCCGTGCACGTTTCGACCCCGGTGGGAAAGCGCCCATCGAGCAGCGCTCTGGAAACCTTGCCCTTCAGAGCGATGGAGGGGAGTTGCTTCGTGACTTTTGGCTCTTGAGCATGCCAGGCTGGGAGCAGAGCGAGGGATGCCCTCCCTTCCCCGCAGCCTGGCCCGGGGTTCCGGGCTTCAGGGTCCCTGAGTTCGCTGACAGCCTCTGGGGACGTGCTCATCAAGCTCATTTAAGACCGTTCTGCCGCTGTCACTGGGACCCTGAGGCCGAGGCAGAAGCAGAAGCATGTTTGTTGTAAAGATGTGAAACCACTGAGGAGACCTATGTCTTCACCCGTTGAAAAATCCGTTGCAGGCTGCTTGCTGAAACTGTGGACTCGGACAAGATGAGACAAGTGGCCGCCGGAGGCTACAAAATCAGCGGCAATCGGCGGCGTTGCTTGACAACCAGCAGGGATTTTTCTCACGTTTTCATTTGGGGAGACGTTGGTGTTTGTTTCAAAATACATTTTAAGGTTGCAGATGTGCAAATTGAATTCACAGAACTGCTTTTGAGTTTTTCTGACCCTCTATTTCTCTCTCTCTCTTTACCTTTTTTGTAGATTTCCCTCCTCACTATGTGTTGGACTTGGCCAGGTTAGTTGGAATCTTCAGCATTACGTGGTTTATGTCGTTGGAACTTCTGTGTGTGTCTTTATATGTAGAACAGTGAATCTGTGTTCTCTGTTTGCAGATGGTGGCCACAGTGGCAGTTCTCTGGGTGGGAAAGGCACTCAGAGTAGTCAAGTTTCCTGACCTTGACAGAAATGTACCTCGAAAGGTAAAATAAAATAGAAATAATAAAATCTTTATTTTCTGAAAACAAGTCGCTATATATTTTTATCAGTCCTCTGCATATTTAAAAAATTGCAGTTTTGAACTTGCCCAGAATGGGTATAATGAAGGTAAAGAATAAATGTAGTATTACATGTTTTGAAAAGTCCTACCAACTCCTTAAAATTAAGGGGGAAAGGCCCCCAGATGTCTTATGTTATTTTAATGAAGACTTGTTGGGAGTACAGCTGTTTTGCATTTTCTACATCCATCTAACCTAGCTGACGTATCCTACATTCATTATTCCTTGGGTTTATTTTCTTCCTCTTCTGCCTGCCTCTGCTTGACTCCACGTGCAGATAAAATGCCTTTCCCTTTTCTGCTGACATTAGAGCCATGGGCTATTACATTATCATATTTTTAAAGCAAGTGATGTTTCTGTCTTATATGGTTTGATCATACTCATATTTCTGTTTCTTTTTTTCTTCTCCATTCTTCCTTCTCTTTGCCATAGTACTGCTGTTATCCAGGAGTAATGTTTTTTGGGTGCTTCATGGGGGCCAAAAATTGTATATGAGTTCTAATCTTATGTTTTAAGTGGAAAGAATTTGATCATATAAACAACTGTTTCTGTTTGAAAGGACCTTGTTTTAGCTGTCTTTATTATTGAGCTTTGTTATCCCTTTTTAAATTTTCTAGACGTTTCCACTACCTCTACTATATTTTGGGAACCAAATCACGGGACTGTTCAGCACAAAGAAACTGAAGTATGGATAACTTTATTTTACTAGTGAGGTTAATATGATGTATTCTTCAAACTGTACTTGAATGTCAAATATTTAACACATTGTTATTGGAAAAAAATGAAAGAACCAGAAAGCTTTTGTTACTAAATAAGATTACACCAGAGGTTTTAGTTTAAATTCTTTAAGTTTGAAAACAAGGAGTTTTTGTTTGTTTTGGGTCCCCCCCCCAACTTTGATACTAGAAGTCTTAAAATGTTATAAAATGCTGCTATAGGAGATTTTCATTATTTTTCCAGAGCTATAGTAGTGAAGAATATATGCTAGGTTCCTGGGATTTCAATTCTTTAACAGAATTTATAAATACTATATTTTAGGCAAATTCTATAAGCAAAATCAGAGGGTGGGTAGGAGAACTTTTGTAGTTTTTCTTTTACATGAGGTAGTTAAAGTAACATCAGACGGAACTCCAATACAAATACGATTAATATTATACCCATGAGCATACCACCATAGAGGCAGCATGTTCACTTTTAGAAAGAAGCAGTAGTTCTCTGCTCTGCGACAATACTGTTTTATTATCCTCTAACCTCCTAATTCTTGACTTCTCCACTTGAGAAGTGTAGTATGTATTAGGTGTATGTGATATTAAAGTTATACATATGGAAAAGCCATTTAACAGAAATCCATGGTTTCACTACTTCCACTTAAGCTAACCCCCGGCATATTAGATGATTGTAAAACAGAATGGGGAGATCTCTGAGGATCAGAGACAAAGCGTTTTTCATTTCCTCTTTCTTCAGACCCAAGAAATGTGACAGAGTGACTATGATGATATCTCTGGGGCAGGGTTCGTGGAAGTCGAATTTATCATGCATGGGTGGGGCATCCTTTTCCATCTCATTACCCACTCAGGAAGAAATGTAGACCTGCTGCAAAGTGCTGCTTGTATAGAATTTGCTCTTTTTCATCCATTGTCATCCATCTATCCATCCATTCATTCACACCCTATCTCTGGTTGCCAGCTAAGTATAAGGCACTTTGGAGTGAAATGGGATATATTCAGAAATAACTATATTGCAAGAGACTGTGTTTGACTAGTGCAAGCAGAGTGCTCTGATAATTTAGAGGAAGACAAAAGTACTTCCACAAAAGAACAATCAAGGAGTATTTCATGGGGTGAGATTATCATAGATGCTGTTTGGAGGGTTGGGGATGTCGTTTTGTGGGGCGTGGGTGGGAAATAAGATCAGTCTAGTAAAGAAGGACGAAAGAGGTCTTTTTCTTTTAAAACTAACATGGTTACTGTTCAGGGTGTTTGTATAATAAGTAGTGTAAAATTAAAAAGTGGCTGTTACTAGTCTTTGATAATAGATATGTGATTGCTACCATTTTTTATAGGTAGCCTGAAGTTTTTCACTTCTTGTAGTTTTATAAAAGCAACTCTTTCAGGCTTTCAAATAAGGATTACTTCTAGAGAATAAAGGTTTAATTTAATCACAGATTAACCAACATGGAATGAAATTAATCAGCATAACGGAAGGAAGAGACTAGCATTATTCTAAGGTAGTTATTTGGAGAATCTTAGTTCAAAAAGTCAATCGCTAAACTTTATTTTACCTAATTATATTTTTTCTCTTTTTAAAATTTTCTGCAGCTTGCCCATGTTTACAGTTCTGAGAAGGTTCTCCATCCTGTTTACAATGTTTGCTGAAGGAGTTTTACTCAAGTGAGCTAAATTTCTAATATATATGTATATATCTAGTCTTTATTGGACTTTAGTCATCTTGAAAAGGGGCCAGCATATGTGA
Source organism: Lutra lutra (assembly GCF_902655055.1). Classification (NCBI taxonomy): domain Eukaryota; kingdom Metazoa; phylum Chordata; class Mammalia; order Carnivora; family Mustelidae; genus Lutra; species Lutra lutra. Next base: position 142,072,792 of record NC_062281.1, read on the forward strand.
AATAGTAAAATTACTTCTCTTATTTCTACTTTATCTTTCAAGAAGTTTAAGGACTTTCTTCCTTTGCTATAATAGTTGATAGTTTATGGGTTCAGTAGTTGGGAAGATTATGAATTGGAATTGGAATCTGTCTGAACATGAGATACACTATCCAGAATTCCTTTACCTACTGTTGCCACAAGTGATGCTGGGTCTGAAACATCAGTATAGGTTTTATATAATGTTCCTGTCTTGGCTATTTTACTACAAATGTGTGTGACCTTTTTCTACTGAAAGAAATTCTGATTTGCAAAAATTCAAACTCAATAATAATAGCAAATATAAGAATAAGAAAAAAATGAATATACTTTTTTTGTATAAGTTTTTGCTTTCTCAAAAGGATTCTTTGAAATATCCAATTCCTTGGAAACATTTAAAATTACAATTGCTTATAGCTTTTTTAAGGAAAACTTTTTTTTGTCTGTATTGCAGAATGAATCTTTGTGAATAACTACAGGTACATGTATGCACTTTAAATTATTTTATTTTGTAGGAAGACTTTTTCCTGGGGTATTAAGATGACTGTATTTGCAATGATTATTGGAGCCTTTGTAGCTGCCAGGTAAGAATGTATTAGGACCACATTAGGAAATTATCAATAGTTATTGATAATCAATTACTAATAAAAAGAATTTTGTATAGGTTGAGTAAGAATCTGTCTTTGGGAGGCATCCAAAAGACTCTTTAGGAAGTTAGATCTTTCTGGCCATATTTTCTGCTCAAGACTGGCAAAATCTGATTCGTCTACTTATTGAGCACATTCTATATGCAACACAATATGTTTGGAATTTTACACATATTTATGCATTCTTTACAACACCTCTGAAAGATGTGGGTATAATTTTCCTATTTTCAGTTGAGGAAACGGAAACCTAGGTTCAGAAACTTGGTTGAGGTTATACAGCTAATAGATGGCAGCACTGGAATTTGAATTTGTGCCTGACTCCAGAGCCTGTGTGCTTCTATAAATCATGTGGTATTCTTTTACTTTATTTATATAGTGCTAAAGAAAATAGTGCTCAGAAAAGGCAAATGATAATGAATTCTTTCCTTGTGGTGGAATAATAAATAATAGAATATCTTTATTTGGCCTCACTTAAGATATAGCACAAGTACCATGACTTATATATTCTATTAAATTATTGAAGCTTTCCCCATTGTTTTAAAGTTTCAGTTTTAAAATGCAGGGAGAAAATATATGCCCAAAGACTGAGAAAATTAAAGTGATGGCTAGAAGCCTTCTACATTTTACTTTGACCAGGGCATGCATGTATGGGTTTGCTAATGCCGCAAATTCTGCCTGACATTTATTTTCTGTCTGGGGTTCAGTGTGCTTCTTGGACTGGCTCATTTACCTTCATCATTCCTGTAGTATAGGCAGGGGGAAATACTGTTATTCACATTCCACCCCAAATCTCCGAAGTGAAATTGCATTCTTAAAAAAAAAAAAAAAAGACAAAAAAGGATAGAAAACTTGGTTACTAGAATTTGATTATATGGCTGACTGTTTTTTCCTTTAGGTAATAAAGCCTTCTTGAAAAATAATTCTATGTGAGCCTCTGACCTTTTTGAAGCAGTTCTGTAAAGCTGGTGGGATTCAGAATTGAACCAAACAGGAGTGCTCAGGGCAAACCAACCCTGACCTACAAAAAGTTTCTAAGGAGGATTTTCTTTGGATGAGACTTAATCTAATCAGAACACTTTACTAGGGAAAAAGATTGGGAGGAAGGGAGTCTGAAGTTAGAAGGTTGTCAGGCTGCTTGAAAGAGGGGTTATACATAAGGCTAGTTCTGCCTGGAATTGCAGGGGCATCATGTTTCTCAGAAGTCCCATTCCCTGCACTGGTTTAGCTATGAATACATAGTATCTTTGCACAATCACAGGATGTTGGGCCACTATTTTAGCTGGAGTGCTGAAGTACACTGAAGGCATACTTTTCTTAGGTTTTTTGTTACTCTGTTCAGTTTACTAAGTTCTGTTCTTATGCCTGGTGCTCAGCTAAATACTAGAAAACACCAGTTTCCCTAATCCTGTTAGTTATAGCCTTTTTAAGTAATCGTTTAAGTGTTTGAGTTCCTAGTGTGTACTTAAACACTGCTGTAGCTTGATCTCAGAACTAACTATAATCTATACTTCAGAAATTCCACTCAGTGTCTGACCCAACCACCTGTACAACCTGCCTTTTGTGTGAATGAGTCCTTGGAAAATGACATGTTAACAACTTCATCATTTTGGTTTCCTTCTCTTGGAAATTCAGCTCCGATGCCTTCTTCCTGCTTCAGATGTATTATAATGGCAAATTTAGTTACTTGTTCTTGTTGTCTGACTTTGAATTCAGAGCGGTGTGCTATTAACTGACATGACTAATTATTGCTAATGATTGTGTTTAAGTGTTAGTACTTCTCATTTCTGAAGACTTCTCTATTGAGTATGAAATTGCTCATTATAACCAGGAATCAAGAAGTACTAATCACTGATAAAATGCCTAATGTTCACTTAGCTAGATAAGAATATGTTCTTCCATTTATTGTACATTCAGGTCTTCTTTAAATTACATTCATGTTCTTTATTAAAGTGTTGTTTGTGTTTTACAGCTCTGACTTGGCATTTGATCTGGAAGGATATGTTTTCATTCTGATAAATGATGTCCTGACAGCAGCAAATGGCGCATATGTAAAACAGAAATTAGATTCAAAAGTAGGTAGCAATCTAAATCTTTAAGAGATGTTTATTGGTTTTGGGAGTGGTAATGTTTATTTGTCAGGAAAAAAAGCTGGGAATAAAGAAAACTACTTAGGAGAGCTGGGAAAGACCTAGGGATCTCTGAGGGTAAAATGCCCATGCTTTGCTACTCACATAAGAAATTCTTTCAGTTATTAATTAGCAATTAGATTTTATAGTTAGCTTTTCTGGAAGGGATTGGGTGATTATTGACTTTGCGAGAGGGATGTAATTAGGGTTGTTCATTACAGGAAAGTGTTCATGGCCGTGTTCTAGAAGGGTTGGTGAGGGACCTGGGCAAGAAAGAAATATCTAGAAGCCCTTGAGCAGATTTGAGAAGTGAGAGTTGAAAGGGGCTGCAGATCAAGAATGCATTTTGTCTATTTGTCCCACCAAATAATGGGAAACTTTACAGAGCATTAGAATTCGTTAGCCTACATCTGATTTCCTTAGCCTACATCTCATACACATGAACTAGCCACACCTATCCTTTTTCTCTTAACTTGCAGCATGCATACAAAGTCTTTACAGGTATTTTTTGTTTGTCGGTCTACTATATACTTTAAATATATACCCACTAAGTTTTATTTTTAGATCAAGCCAGACCATCAGAAAGCGGAGTATTCGAGCCACATTGCTTTCACTACATTATGGCATAAATTCACTTTATTGTAAGCAGCTGTGTAGGGGAACCTGGGTGGCTCAGTCAGTTGAGCATCTCACTCTTGGTTTCAGTTTGGGTCGTGATCTTGGGGTCATCAGATTGAGCCCCATGTAGGCTCCATACTCAGTAGAGAATCTGTTTGGTGTTCTCTCTCTCTCCACCCCCCCCCCCAGATGTAGAAATTCGATCTCTCTTAAATAAATAAATCTTTAAAAAATAAGCAGCTGTGTAGGACTCAGCTGTATATATCATAGGGTTGTTATTGAAGGAGCTGTCCTTTCTATCATGATGTGTCCTGTGTAAGGACCCACATGAGATTTCACAGATGCCACTATAGTTTTTTCTGAACAGTGGTATATTTTTTATTTCATAATTAAATCTTATAACTGAGCATGACTATCTTATTTCCCTACCCATGTTTTCTAAACCATATGACCTTATCGAGTGAGTTTTTAGTCTGCTCTTTTATATGTAAAATATTTCTGAAACTACTTCAGGTCATTTTTTTGAGTTGAGATCAGAAATGTAAATGCCCAGCTACTCAGTGGTAGTATTAATGTCAAGTTTGTATTGTCGAGGTAGGGGCCTTTCCCTTCTCCACATAGAATGAGTGGCCATCCCAGTAGCTTTCATTATTCTCAGAGGTTTGTTTTGAAGATTTTTGAAGAAATGGGAATAGGGTCAGTATAGATTGTTTCCAACAAATTTTCCTTATATATACTTTTATGTCTTGTTCTCCATTTATTTGCTGTGGTGACTGTATGATTGTATTTTAATGGAAGCTACTACTGTTAAAAATTCTTATCTTTTTGAAACAACTAGAGAAAAGGGAGCAGTTAGAGGTTTCGCTTTAATATGTTTTTGGTTTTTTTTTTTCCTCAGCCCATTTGCTGCTTTGGAAAATAAGTACCAGTGATAACATTCCATTTGTCCAGCACCCTCCACTGGCTGAAACAGTACTGTCCAATAGAATTTTCTGTGTTGATAGAAATCTTACATATTTCTGCTGTCCATTAACGGGAGCCACTAGTCACATGTGGTTGCTGTTGAGCACTCGATAAGTGACTGGCACAACTGAGGAACTGAATTAGTAGTTTAATCATAATTAAATTGAAATAACTGCGCATGGCTAGTGGCTACTGTATAGGACAGCACAGTCTAGAGTACATCCTAGAACCTACAAAAAGCAATGCGTGCTTCTGAGTATTTTATTCTCAGGAGAGTCCTTCAGTTCCTCACTTAAAAATGACTTATGACTTACTTGCATTAGAACTTTTAATCATATTGATCTGCTTTTCATACTTCATGGATTAAGAGCAACATACTAGGAGATGGAATTCTATTTAGAGGTAGAGAGGTGGTATAAAAGGTCAGCTCACAACAGAAGATACAAACAGGAAAACTATAAAAGTCAGATGGAAGTACTAAAAAATGGAGCAATTAAATGACATTAAGGGCGATATCCTATAAGAACACAATACAATAATGCGTTTTTATGATGATACCTTAAATTCAGTTTTAGTTGATGTTTAAGAGGCAGGGGAAAAGATTTCAAAAGATTTCAAAATAGTTAAGATGAGAAAATAAGAACAGTTTGACATTTAAGTTTTTGGTATTTGTCAGTTGTCTGGATGGTGTGTGTCTGTGTGTAGGCATCCTCTACTTCCTAGATCACACTCGTATCTCTGGCTGACAGAGTATCTGTGGTTAAAGGTTGTTTTCTTCTTCTATGGCCTTTTCCTTGCTGCTTTAGAAATTAGGCACATCTTTTCACTGATGCCAAGGCCACCACGAGCAGTCAGTTATTTGTTTTATCTGAGAGGCAGTATGGCCACACTTAGATGCTGTTAATAAGTCAGAAGTTTTAGTATCACCGATAGTTTCAGGGCTGCTAAAATCATGGTCCTTTGAGCTTAAGTCACGTGGTATAAAGACTTTGTGCTGCATTTCCAACCTGAATGCAGCTATTGAGTTTAAAACATTTTTAACTTAAAAAAAAAAATCATACAGATAATACATATTTATGATGGAAGTAGTAGAAGATATAGACAAGCAAGAAAAAAAATCTAAATCTCTCTCAATTCTACCATCAAGTGAGCAGCACAGTTTTGGAGGGTAAGTGTGTGCACTCGCATTTGTGTGTGCACACTTAACTATATACAATTTTAAATGAAAAAGCAACATATAATGTTTTCTAACCTATATTTTTCATGTAGTGCAGTTTCATGAACCTCTTTCCTTGTCAGTCAGTATTATTTAACCCTGTTAGTGGTTGCATAATATTTCTTTCTATGATTGTATCCTCATCTAACCACCTAGTTTTCTGTTGTTGGGTATTTGTTCCCAGTTTTTCAAAGCTGCTTTTGAGAAGGTAGATTGACTTTTCACATCGTTCAGTCTCCTTACATCAGAGAAGTTAGGCAGATATAATGCCCCATCCTCATTACTCCTTCATCCCCTCCCTGCCCCAGTCAAACTCTAGCCTACTTTTTCAGGTGACTGCATCTGGCTGAATGTTTTACAATTGTGCAAATCAAAAGTGAACCCAGATTTCTCATACGCTCCCTGTGTTTGAAGACGTATGTGGTTCTTTTGTTGTTCCCCAGTAGCTGAGGGCACAACGAGTCACACTTTTGCGAACTGTAGATAATCTTCATTGAAACTCACCTATACATTTTCAGAAATACTTCACTGGCAAGTTACAGCTGTCTGTGTTGGTCTAGGTAGGAGCGTGTGTGTTGGTATCTATCCATCTCTCTCTCTCAAATGGCACTTCGTTGTGGTTCTGAACAGTTCAAGGCCTCAGGGTAGTGTTTGTATAGAAGGGTGTGTGTATTCAAAGTCACGGCTTCCCTGCTTGCTGCTTGGAGGTATAGCCAGTTGATACTATTTTTATTTCTCTGATTTTTAGCACTCGGAATCTCAGACAAATTTAAAATCTTGTATATTTGCTTTTTTTCCCCCCTTTTGAAAGCTTACATTATTTCTTAATGTTTGCAAAATGGCTGATTTGCTGTCTGTATGGTTGGGGAGCTGTGTGTGTGTGTGTGTGTGTAGGGGGTGTGTGTGTATCCTGTATAGAGTTGTGTATATCTGTCTGCTAGAACCCAATGAAACACCTAATTATTTACTATTCTAGGAGCTGGGGAAATATGGCCTGCTCTATTACAATGCACTGTTCATGATTCTGCCCACCTTGGCCATTGCATATTTTACAGGAGATGCGCAAAAGGTAAGACTTCCTAATCATGATTTAATGTCTTATTTTTTTGAGCTGTATTATTGCTTGTGTCCACAGATAGACTGTGGGGTTGGTAAAAAGTAATGTGCTCACTGAGTGGCCCAAAACTGAGAGCTTATTTTTTTAGCTTGTTAATATCATGCTAACCTTTTTTTCTTGGCGTAAGTATTGGATAGTACTAAAATGGCTCAAAATAGCTTTGGCTCTTACCGTAAAAATAGTACGTGCCAACTAGTGTCCTTCTCTTATGTGTCAGAAAGCTAGAGGGAGGAAATTTTTACATTTCTACTGAACTACAAAATAAGAATAGTGGCAGGCTATCCTCAAGAAACAAAAAATCCTGAATTAGTAAGGTTTCTTCAAACCTAAACAAAATGCTTGGCTTTCTAGAAGTTCTGTTTTATCGTACAGTTGTTATGCTGGCTTAAATCCCAAGCTGGGTTTTTTCCTCAGGAGATATTTAGCACCATGTGGTAACTTAACTGTGTAAATAGCAACTAATATAATAGTTTACTCATTTTCTGAAATGATTAGCTAAATAAACCCAGAATAGAGTAGCAAATAAATCAATATGACATTTTTTCTTAAAAGGAAACCCATATTCATAGGAGAAAAATTGATATATAATCCATTTTGTTAGGATTCACAAAATTTCGCAAACTGGATGGAAACCTAGAATTTACCAAGTTTCTGTAACAAGATTTCTTCTAATGAGTCCTCTGGCTAGTAGTCTCTTCAGAACAAATGTGTTGGTTATTTACTCTAATGACAGAGACAATTTCTACATATCAATGGGGGCCAAAATAAAAGTTCTGAAAATAGTTAGATTATTAAAAAATTGTTCTTCAAAGATAGGAGACCTTGTAAAGCTTATAAAGGTGCTTTGTTTTATTCATCAAGAATGCTTTCTTTTTTGGGGCGCCTGGGTGGCTCAGTGGGTTAAGCCGCTGCCTTCGGCTCGGGTCATGATCTCGGAGTCTTGGGATCGAGTCCCGCATCAGGCTCTCTGCTCGGCAGGGAGCCTGCTTCCTCCTGTCTCTCTGCCTGCCTCTCTGCATGCTTGTGATCTCTCTCTGTCAAATAAATAAATAAAATCTTTAAAAAAAAAAAAAAAAGAATGCTTTCTTTTTAAAAACTGGCACAGAGGGACTCCTGAGTGGCTCTGTCGGTTATTTGTCTGCCTTTAGCTCAGGTCATGATCCCACATCTAGGACATTCAGATCAAGTCCCGCATCAGGCTCCCTGCTGAGCAGGAAGTCTGCTTCTTCTTTTCCCTCTGCTTCTCCCTCTCCCTCTGCCTCTCTCCTTGTTGTGGTCTCTCTCTGACAAATAAATAAAATCTTTAAAAAAAATTAAAAATAAAAAAATAAAAAACTGGCATAGAGCATCTTGAACAGGTATAAATGTTTTAATGAACTGTGACCTGGCTGCCAGCAGACCTAAAAGTGACTCCAAAGTAGGAAATGGAGCTGTTGCTCTGACTAATAAAGAGTTTTGAATAAATATTTTATGATTGTGAAAAAAGTGGGAAGAGAAACTAACATTTATTGAGTCCCTATTATGTGCTAGTCACTTCATATTGTAATATAATGTAGTCCCCAGAACAGTTCTAGAAAGTTTGAACTATCTCTCTTTTACCAATGTGGAAATAAGGATTCAGGGAGACTTAGTCCCTTGCCCCATGCCATACTGTCTGTGGGTAGAGTCAGGGTTTAAACTTAGGCCTAACTCCAGAAGCCACGGTCTTTCCAGTGTTCTTCCTCCCTCTAGGAGACTCTAGCGGAAGCACCTCTTACTCTTTAGCTTTGGGCCAAGGATGTAACGTAAAGTAGCCGAGCCCCTCATGACAGCATGGATGGTTCCAAATCTTGAGGCCAATCTGTACATGACAAGTTGGAAGAATTAATGTAGTTAGGTATTTTATAGACTTGGCAAAGATGCAATTCTCATTAATTGGAAACTTTGACTAGTAGCTTGTAGATACTTGAAAAAATGGACCAAAGGAGATAGTTCTTCATTCCAAAGGGATGATCATTTAACTAGAAGTTATCTGCCAGGTTATAGCATTATTCATGCATATTTGAAAGTTCAGTAACATTCAGCTTGAAATGCTGATTGAGAGTGTTTCATCAGAGTGAAAAAAGTTGCTGTGTCATCTACATATAGGTTGAGGTTTAGATTTTCCCTCTTATTCTTTTTTTCTTTTTTATGTGGAGGAGTAGAATTTGAGTAATCTTTTTGTTGTTTCCAACAAAAGTGCCAGGCAAAGGTCAAGAAAGGTTTATTTTGGGGGCACCTGGGAGGCTCAGTCATTGGGCGTCTGCCTTCGGCTCAGGTCATGATCCCAGGGTTCTGGGATCGAGCCCCGCATCAGGCTCCCGGCTTGGTGGGAAGCCTGCTTCTCCCTCTCTCACTCCCCCTGCTTGTGTTCCCTCTCTCGCTGTGTCTCTCTGTCAAATTAAAAAAAAAAAAAAAAAGAAAAAAGAAAGGTTTATTTTGGAAGAAATGTTTTTTTAAAAAATGACAGAATTCACCCAAATACTTTCAAGCTGGGATGATAAACTAGTAGAAGATGAATTTATTTCTCTGTAATCAAACCCTGTCAGCATTTTGGTTTCACATAAATGTTTGTTTATCCTCACTCTTATTATTAGTTAATATTGTTCTTATAAAACATTTTCTGGGGTGTAGATGGGCACACTGGCTGGCAGTCTCATAATATCATACTTTTTTTTATTAACGTTCTGTCCTTCACATGCTCTCCTTCTGACCTTCTCAAATAGTTAAGTGTTACTGTATGTCTCACTATGTTAGGCTCAGGTGATAAGAAAAAAAGATGAATTAGATGGTTTTCTTGCCTTTGAGGACCATACAGTTTTCTTGGGGAGTAGACCTATCAACATCAGAGCAAAACTGTTATAGGTTCTGTGGGAGAAGTGTTTTGGGGACATCATGGGATGTAAAAAGGAATCATTTCTGTCTTCTGGTTGGGGAAGAAATGCATCATTGAGTTTTGCCTCCAAACAGAATTGAGATATAAGTGATATAAATAATTAGTGTTGTCTTGGTAGGTTATAAATTACATTTGAAACTTAGGAAGTGAGAATTCTGTTTGACTCTGTTCCTAAATTCCTTAGGAGACAAGATACTGCAATTTCATTTTAAGTTCAATTGAGATGAGTATTTCTCAGCATCTTCATTGTGCTAAGAAAGCTATATCTTAAGTTCTCTGTGGCATATATGAGAAATATGATGTAGTCCTTGCCACATGAGGGAGACGCTGGCATGTTACAGGGATAGTGTAAGATCTGGCACCAAAATACATGCCTGTTAGTCAGTACAATAAATATTTAGGAAGAAATGGGTGTGGGTTGAATATCAAGATTTGCTTTCTAGAAGAGATAGGGCTTGGTTTTCTTGTCCACCAAGAACAACAAGAAATGCTAACCTGTGCCGGGAGTTGTTAGAGATATAACTCAGGTAGCTGAGTGGTTTGCTCTTATTACCCAGCACAGAAACAGTGTGTGGAAGCCATAGGCAGCCTGATGCATCCAGGAAACTCACGGTGGTCTGTGACAGGCTGCGGTTGTTCTCCTGCTGCTGGAAGATTCATTTTCATAGTAGTCAGTAGTCTGTCTGTCTGAAGTCCTGGCAGAAAGGGTTTCGTATGACAGAGGGGATATATGGCAGGATTTTGCATAAGAGTTTTCTACTATTTTGATTCGTTTTCAGGAGGTATCTTTTAAACTTGTGCTTTTCTTTTAAGATGCATATATGTGTAAGTAGATGTGCATGTATGTGCATTTTTTTTTAAGAGTGGACACTTTTTATGGGGCAGTTTAATCATTAAAGCTGTTCCCATATTAGCAATTTGAGGCTACTTCTGGCCTTTAGGAAGACTTTACTTATAAGATATGTACCCAACAGGATGCTTCTGCATAAATCACTTTCCCTGATCCTCGCTACATACCTGAGAGATAGGTATGTTATTTGACTTATAGAGGTTAAGGACATGATTAAACCTCCACAGTGGCAGAGCAGAGCTAGAATCAGTCTGTCTGACTTCAGATCAAGCTCTTACTGTTGGCTTGACTACTACTCTCAGAGCCATGCACTGCCTCTCTGATTTACATTTTTACATTCCCTGTTTGGGAATTCCATGCAGGGCTCTCTTTTTTTTTTTTTTTTTTTTAAAGATTTTATTTATTTATTTGACAGAGAGAGATCACAAGTAGACGGAGAGGCAGGCAAAGAGAGAGAGAGAGAGAGGGAAGCAGGCTCCCTGCTGAGCAGAGAGCCCGATGCGGGCCTCGATCCCAGGACCCCGAGATCATGACCTGAGCCAAAGGCAGCGGCTTAACCCACTGAGCCACCCAGGCGCCCCATGCAGGGCTCTCTTAAGAACAAGCTACTGAATGTGAGGAACGTCATCAGAGTAGTAGCAGAAGTGCAGTTTCTGCAGCTTGGCCTGGTTATTACTTAATCTTTTACAAATAATCATATTTCTCTTGTTCAACAAATATTTACTGAGTGTACTGAGTGCTTTACTCAGGTGCTGTTCTAAATTAAAAAAAAAAAAAAAAAAAAAAGACATGTCCCGCTTAAAGGAGCTTGCAACCCAGTGGGTGAGATCAACTAAACCTAGATTTGTATCATAAGAACCAGGAGGAAAAACAGAACAAGGAGGAGAGTGATTGGGGAAGAGCTGCTGGAGATAAGGTGGCTAGAGAAAGCATCTTCATCAGTTTCACTTGAGCAGGCATTGGACTGAGTGGACTGAGATCAGTTTGTGTGGCTCTTTGGAAGGGTCCTCTAGTTGGAGGGAAGAGTGGGTTCTGAGTGCTGAGGTGGGAGTGCTTACCTTCTTCACAAGGAGCATTTTTTGAGTAGGTGAATACCAGGAGGATCAAGGTGGGCCTTGAAGGATGTGGAGGAAGAGAAACCAAAGGAACATTCCAGGGGGAATGGATGTCATGAGCACAGATGTAGCCGTGGGGACAGCCTCATCAGTATTCTTAGAGGGTGGCAGTTAAAGACGTTGGGGACCTTCAAAGAGACCTTAGAGAGCATCTGGTTTAAGCCTCTTCTTTCACCTTTGGGGAAGTTGGGGCCCAGATTGGGCTCAGGACTAGACCCTGATTTCCTGACTATAACTAGTACTCTCGTTTCCCCCCCATCCCACATATCATACCCGCCTTCCTTCTAAGTTGGGACAAGTGCTAGATACAGGAATTTGAAATTTACTCTGCAGAGATGATGAATCCCTAAAAGTTCATGACATCGGAGGTAGAGTGGAAAATTGGGGGCAGAATGCAGAAGCAGTGTCCAGTTGGATGAAGCAACTAGTAACATCCAGTTCTGGCCTTGACCGCTGTCTGATTTTGGATGATGAATCCCTTCTGCTCCTCCATCCTGCTGCGTCATGTGTAAACTGAGTAGGTTGTAACAATTGAGTTGGTTAGTTTTCTAGGTAGGGCCCTTTTCTGGCCTGAGACAGAATTTCTGAGGAGCAGAAGGGATGCCCATGTGGAGACGAGCTGCTGCTGTTCTTATGGGTGGCATGAGCCCAGATCCTCCCTGAGTCCCGAATACCAGTGCTTCTGAACTTGCTCTCATCTTTTGGACTCCTGGCTTTCTTGACCCAGAGCCATTTTCCATGGAAGCTCTATATGTATTATATGAAAATATCAACAAGATAGATTGTTAAAGCACGGTGTAATATTGCATATGTTATGCTATGTTTTGAGTAAAATAGGGAAAAATAAGACTATATGTATACATTTTATTTGCTGATTTAGTAAAGAAACTCTGGAAGAATATGCAAGAAACAAAGTAACCACCAATTTGTGTCTGAGCCTATGTGTGAGAACAGGATAAGTATAGAACAGGAATGGGAGGGAAACTTTTCACTGTTTATCTTTTTATATTTTTTTGATTATGGAGCCATGTAAATGTATTTTAAATTACCTTTTATAAAAGGAACAGTAAGAAAAAGATTAAGTTTTTCTATAAATAATGACTATCCTATGATGAATCCCAGTTTAAAATTACTGAGGGTGGTGGAACAAATTAATTAATTCTCATTATTCAGAGTTGGAGACTCTTGACCCAGGATGCAGATTAAAGCAAAATCCAAATTGTTTTTCTCAAAATCTCACTGTTAACCTTAGAAGTCAAAGGAGAGAAAAGTCTCCTGTGTTAGGGCAGGAATCCAGTAAGAGGGCTCTGAAAGTTCAGCTCCCCAGAGAGGCAGGAGTTCTACAGAGTAGTGGATGGGGCTTACACAGTCTTTAAGCAAGAATTGAAGGCCAAGGAAGAAGGAAATCTAAATTACCATAAAAATTGAAAGGGAGGAGCCAATTGAACAGCTTACCCCAGTGAGCACATAATGCAAATCCTTGGCAAAGCTTTCTGAGAAGCCAAACGTGTATATCCGGGGGGTGGGGTGGGGTGGGGTGTGTGTGTGTGTGTAGTTTTTTAAGAAGTTTATTCAAGGTTCTCAAAGTCCTGGCTTTACCAGAAGCCAATGAACCAATATAGACAACATTTAGTTCTTTTAAAACATGTCTTCTAATTTTAAAACATTGTCTTTCTTTTTCTTTTTCTTTTTTTTTTTTAAAGATTTCATCCATTTGACAGAGAGAGATCACAAGTGGGTGGAGAGGCAGGCAGAGAGAGAGAGAGGAGGAAGCAGGCTCCCTGCAGAGCAGAGAGCCCGATGTGGGACTCAATCCCAGGACCCTGAGATCATGACCTGAGCTGAAGGCAGAGGCTTAACCACTGAGCCACCCAGGTGCCCCAAAACATCGTCTTTCTTAAAAATACAGTGTATTTGGGTGCCTGGGTGGCTCAGTGGGTTAAAGCCTCTGCCTTCAGCCCAGGTCATGTGATCCCAGCATCCTGGGATCAAGTCCCCACATGGGGCTCTCTGCTCAGCAGTGAGCCTGCTTCCCCCTCTCTCTGCCTGCCTCTCTGCCTACTTGTGATCTCTGTCAAATAAATAAAAAATTAAAAAATTAAAAAACAAAAACAGTGTATTTAAAAGCCAGCTCAGTGTTAATAAAAGACATCTGGTTAACACAGATAAAGGTAGATCAAGCATCAGTTGACTAATGGCTTTCCAGAGTGTCAGTTAAGACAGACTGTGTTTAAACTTGTTAGTTGTTGCCTCCAAAAGGGAGTGTGTACAGCACAAAGCCAGTGATTCACAGTCACAGGAACTGGAGCCTGGCTTTTTGACAGCATACCCTGCTAGGTGTTCTCATGTAGAGATGAAGGAACAGACCCCTTGCTGTAGCTCTCACAAGGCCAGTACTGTAGTCATGGGTACATTGTATAATGTCTTCATTATATCACTGGCTAAATTACATGGCTCAGATGAATTTTACAGGAAAAGTTGCTGCGTGGATGGGTTATGTGGAGATGTCTCTTACTAAGCATTGCTGACTAGATAATGAAGAATTTTAGGCTGTTGGTTCAGCCTGTCCAGCATTATTAATCTTTTCTGGGTCATTCTGGAGACAGTACAGACCGATTCTCAAACCCTGAGTTATTCTTTGCACACAGACAGGTCCCTTCTGCTTTCTGGGCATCGGTGTCCTCATACGTAAAACAAGTGGGTTGCATCAGTTATTCTTCAGTGAGGAATGACTCTCTTTGCCCAATAATATGTTGTTTGATGGACACAGTAATGTGGTTACCCACCCTTACCTTCGAGGCTAGGCCTTCTTCACAAAGAAAAGTGAATGACCGTATTAATAAGCTGGCGTGTGGGGTTTTTGCCATGCTACATAGATTTTAGGTAGGTGGCAGAGCCCAGTGAGAAGAGAGGGTGAAGGTATCTGGGTTCCAGTTCCTTGTCAGAGCTAGGAGCAGGAGAGGGCAGAGCAGAAGCGATGGCCAGTCATTACAGTAGCGCAGAGGATAGGGTGGGTAACTCAGGACCACTGGCTCCGTGAACTTGTCTGACTGTTGCAAGCTAGGCAGGGAACCATGGGAGCCATTTGCTCCACTGACCTTATCTTCTGCCTTAGTAACTTTCCTAGCAGTTTACTTTCCAGGATAAGGTTTCAGGTTTTTTCTCAGTAGTTTTTTGGGAAAAGAATTTTCCAAATAGAATGCTGTCATTCATCCACTTTTTTTCCTTACATGAAGTTTAAAGACTAAGTGATTTATTTTTAGACTTTATAGTAAGCAGGTTTCAAAACTTCTAAGGTATCAAAACGTATAAAAAATAATCATTTGGGGGGCGCCTGGATGGCTCAGTGGGTTAATCCTCTGCCTTCGGCTCAGGTCATGATCTCAGGGTCTTGGGATCAAGCCCCGCATCGGGCTCTCTGCGCAGCAGTGAGCCTGCTTCCTCTTCTCTCTGCCTGCCTCTCTGCCTACTTGTGATCTCTCTCTCTCTCTGTCAAATAAATAAATAAAATCTTTAAAAAAAAATCATTTGGGTTTTATTTCAAATCTCAATTAAGCTGGTGACTCTTTACTTAGCAAATTTTCCTGGGAGTGAGAATGTTACATCTAAGACTCAAGTGTACCCTGAAATTATTCCATGCTTACTAAATCAGGGGTGACGAATTCGTGCTTATGTTCTCCTGCGCTCAGTGTAGATATTGCTGCATAGTCCCACACTTCCTTGCTAAACCTAGACAGAGCCTCAGACTGTCCACCAACATAGTAGTTCAGATGGCCACAGTAGTCTATCCCTAGACTAGATTTTATTGATTATGTTGTTGATTATGTGCTGTTAGTGCCTAATCTTACACAGACACTCGCTTTCTTAATTTCCTTAACCTAAGCAACTAGAGAACACTTTTTTTTTAATTTAGCTTTCTTTTTCAAATATTTTTGTTAACTGAAAAGTCTCATTCAAACCAAATGCCTATTTTTAGGAAGTGGTAGGTCCATGTAACCTATTTGCCCGTTGATTATGCCACATCTTTTCATGCCCGTGTTGTGTATTGGCCAGTGGTATTACATTACACCACCAGCACCTATAGAACCGGAGACTTTGTTCAAAACAGGAGGAAAGCCTGAACATCTTTGTATGTGCTGTCTGTAGTCACAGCTACTACTCAGCCCAGATGGAGGATTGCAGGCCTTGTGGCAGGGAGCCCATCTCGTCTGTGTTACACAGAATGACCAAGCAAGGCCTTCTCTTCACAGTGGTTCTTCTGTTAGCTTTCTCTAGAAGCAGAAGTTTTGCTTTAAATGTTGTGGTTTTTTTCCTCTCCTGATTAACAAAATATATGCTCCCTGTGCTTTCTGTGTTCCCTGTCTTAGGGAAGAGAAAAATTTGCATGCAAATCTGTCACTGAGAGAGAACAATGTTGGAAGTTTAAGTGAATAATAATCTCTTCTGTATGTGAATTTTGTATAAAGTGCTTGCATTTCGCTCCCTCCGTTGGTTTCTCACAAGAGGCGGTTGGTGCAGACTGTTGTCTATATTTATAATGTAGATAGAGGCTTAGAGAGGCTAAGTGACTTTATGATGGACTCACAGAAAGTTAATAGCAGATTTAGAATTCAGACACCCACTTTTTGACTCAGGGGTCCAACAGCAGCCATGTGAAGCTATCTAGGAGAAAAAATTCAGAATGTATTACCTTGTCTTTGGTTTTCCCCAGTACTTAACTAATGGAACGATGATGGGTTATGGAGCTGAGCAGACACCTAGTAGCTGGATAATTTTGGGAGAGTTACTTAACATGTCTGTGTGTAGGACATAATAGGCTCTTAGCAGGCAGTAGCTTTGGTTGTTTTTTAATGCCGTCTTTATGATAGAGTAGACTCCCCTGGCCGGTGGTACTGGTGGGTCAGATTTCTCCTTCAGCTATACTTTCAAACGGCTGCTGCTTGTTCTGTTGCAGCCAGAGGTCCGTTCCTGTGGCAAAGCAGAGGAATGCAACAGGCTGCTGGTGCCAGATGGGCTTTCTCCAGAAACAGGCCTAGTATTTAGGGAAGGAAATAATCCCATGAGAATTGTTTTCCTGTTTTTGAATTTTATGTAAATGGAATCATGTTCATGGGATTTATTTTAATATTCCACAGATACAGTTATTATGTTCCCAGAGGGGACTGTGCAGTATGTATTTGGGTGTTTTTCTATATAAAATTTAATGCTCAGAGTAGAGAGCCTTAGGCTTGGAGTATATAGACTCAAGGCTACCATGTATTAACTGTGTTATCTAAAGTAAGTCACTCACTGTCTTCTGGGGATAAGGCTTGGTCCTGTCTACCTCACAGGGATGTCACGGGGATCACATGACATTGATGTATATAGAAGCATTTTGCAAACTATAAAGCATTCCATAAATATAAAGGTAGTTATAGTTTGTTCTTTCGTTTATTAGCGGTTACCTGACTAAACTCTCTTCAGCATAGTGCCCCTGGGCCAGCTGTGGGGCCTGGCACATGACTGGGGACTTAGATGTCAGAATGTACATTTAGGAGGAGATATTTAGAGCTAAGGCAGGAAAAGAGCTCAGGTGTAAAGAGAGGTTTATTTGAGGCCTTTGCCAAATATCTGATTTCTTTCCACTCCGCGGTCACTAATAGCAGAAAGAATTAGAAATAATATTTACACATAATTAACATCACTTATTGAACTGGATGGACCTCCTTCACATCAGGCATTATATCCATGTTGTCTTTAATTCTGATAACAACTCGACAAGATAGGTGTTAATATTCCACTTATTATTTATGCAGAAACTAAGGTTCAGCAAATCCTTATGGTCCATCACACTGGCTTTATTCTCTTAGTGACTTTGGGGTAAAAGAGTAGCTTATCTAGGAAAGGAGGGTAATTTAGAGTTGAGGAAGGTTCTTAGGCCTGAGATTTCTTTTATGTGTTTCAGCGTCAGTGAAATAAAGTCTCTCCTTTTAAAGCTGATCTAACACTCATGTTAGAGTTGGAAGAAACTTTAACAGGCACCCCCTTTAACCTCCCTCACAGAAGCTAAGGCTGGTGTAATGAAGCAGGGGTGGGCTCGTGCAATGTCCTGGGCTTCTGATGCCTGGTATGCTGCTTTCGCAGGGCCCATGGCTTTTCCTGCTGGGTGCTGGTAAGCCTCTCAGAGAGACTTCTTCCAGTGCCCACCTGCTGGTTTGCTGGGTTATGCCTTTTCTCCTCAAAGAAAGACAAAATAAACTCAGTGCAAAAACTAATGAGTCTAATGCCAGTAAAATGACTTTTACCATTTTAAGGAAATTGAAAATGACATAGATTTAATAGGAAACTTGAAATCTATTTAGTAGCATTACAGGTAGGTTTGTGGGTGTATTAAAAAGTAAATTCACCTTCTCAGCCTGTAGAAAATGATGCTAAGCCAGGGAGCATGGGTGTTTAAATCACTTCAGTTATTTGTGCCTAACAACAAACACACACTTGGAGCGAGGCAGATGTGACATTTGACATTGTTCCTGCTCTCAAGGAATTTATAGTCTTGCTGATAGAGGCAGGTCTCCTGAGTTCTAGGCCTGTGCTTTATTGTGTTTAATGGTTTCTCATCATACCATGTTTACAGGTATGGAAGAGCATAGCATAATGCTCTGTATGACTTCTTTCCTTTATTCTTTGTTCTCTAACGAGCTGTGGAACACTTTCTATTTGCTGTCACTTCGTTAAGCATGGTGGTTACAGAGATAAACCCTGAAGGCATTCACAGTGTCTGGTTAGGTGATCATGTACGTACAGATACAGAGAGTCACGTACATGCATGTCTCATATATGCAGTGTCCGTGATAAAAGTAGCACTTAGTGTTTGGGACAGTTTGGCAGGAAAGTGCCTGATGTGAATGTGGGTTTTTGTGCAGAGCTTCCCAGTGGAAGCATCGTTTGAGATAGGTTTATAATTCATGTCAGTGATTGGATTTGAACTTTTGCTTCTAGCCATGATGGAATAACAGGGATAGGATTTACCTTCTTGCCTTAACCTACTAGAATACCGAATATATATGAAAAATGGTTTCAGACATTGGACAACAGGTAGTAAAGGATTGTGGAGAGAGAAAGGATGAGAGGAGAAAAGAAGGATATAAAAAAAGACCAAATTAAACTTCTAGGGATGAAAAACATAATAATCTGAATTGAAAATAAAGCAGAAGGTATTAAATAGCAAGCAGATTAGACATTGCAGAAAAAAGATCAGTGAATTAAAGAAATAGCAATAGAAACTAATAGAAATAGCAATAGCTACTATAGAAACTAGTGCTTCCAAGATGAAGCACATGGAGAAAAAAGCCTTGAAAACAAATGAACAGATTACTAGTAACATGGGGTAGTATCAAGAGATCTAACATATGTGTTAGATCTATTGTCCTGAGGTGTAACTATGAGGTGTAATATGTGTAACTATTGTCCTGAGCAAGGGATGGGGGTAGGGAAAATTTTTGAGGAGATAATGGAAGATTTTCTTTCCAAATTTGATGAAAACTAAATCCACACATACAAGGCTCAACAAACGGTTAAGTTATATTATACAAACTGTACCATAAAGAGGGACATTTTTTAATGCTGAAAAATTTATATCAAGTAGCATAACAATCCTGAATGTGTATGTACTTAATGAGAAAGCCTCAAAATAAATGAAGCAAAAACTCATGAAGCCGAATGTAGAACACTTGAACACCATCATCAACTAATACGACCTAATTGACATTTATGGAACACTCAACAACAGTAAATAAATACTCTTTTCAAGTGCACATGGGACATTTACCAAGATAAACTACATTCTGGGCCATAAAACAAGTGTTAATAGTTTAAAATAATTGAAATAATAGAAAGCATGTTCCCTGGCCAGAACAGAATTAAACTAGAAATTAATAACAGAGATATATATGGAAAAATCTTCAAATACTTGGAAATAAACACACCTCTCAATAGCACCTGGTTCAAAGAAAAAATCATGCAGATTAGAAGTCATTTAGAATGAATGAGAATCAGAACACCACATAGCAAAATGTATGGGTTGCTGCTAAAGGAATGCTTAGAGGGAAGTCTAGCTTAATTACATGCATACATTAGAAAAAAAAGAGAGATCAAAAATCAGTGACCTAATAAGCTTTTCCCTTAAGAAAGTAGAAAAAAATAAGAGCAGGTTAAACCCAAAGGAAACATGAGGAAGTTAAGAGCAGAATTCAATGAAATAGAAAACAGAAAAGCAGTAGAGAAAAATCAATGAACCTAAAACTTGGAGGTCAATAAAAGATCAATAAAATTGCTCAACCATTGCCAATTGATAGGGACAAAAAGTGAGAATGCACAAATTATCGTAGAAGGAATGAAAGTGGTATTACAGAGCTTGCATATACTAAAAGGATAATGGCATATTATGAACATTATGCCATAAACTAGAAAACTGTGTCTGTGAAATGGACAAATTCTTGAAAAAAAACTAAAAACTCATTCAAGAAGAAATAGCATGAATAGCCGTATTCTACTAAATATTAAATAACACTACTTAATTAAAGAATTAGCCCTGATTAATGGGACTATTTAGCTCTGTTAAAGACACTGAATTTTAGTTAAAAATCTTCTCAAAAGGAAAACTCCAGGCCTTGATCACTTTAGTGGATGATTCTACAAAATGTTTAAGGAAGAAGTAATGCCAATTCTACATAAATTCTTTCAGAATATAGAAGAGAATACTTCCCAATCAACTTTTATGAGGCCAGCATACCCTGTACTGATAGTTGACAAAAAATTTCAAGGGCAGAGGGTGGAAATTATAGTAAAAAAAATAAAAAATAAAAATAAATCCTACAATATATAAAAAGGGCACTATGTGACCAAGCTGTGTTTATCTCAGGAATTAGGTTAGTTTAACATTTGAAAATCAGTGTAATTCCCCATATTAGTAAGAATTAATAAGAAATTAATAAGAAATAGAAGAACCATGTCAAAAATTTTCCACCCCCTGCCCTTGAAGCTGGATAGGTTGGCAGAGAGATAAAAAGGTGGACTGTTTCTCATATTTGCTTAACAAACTGATATTGCAAGATAAATTATGTTCTTGAGAGAGAAATCCTCCATCCTGGATGGGAAATGAGGTGATCAATGCACCCTTTCATTTCTCTTCCTTCTTTTGCGTTTGGCTTAAAAACAAAATGGCAACAAAACCTTGATTTCACCATCAACTGTTTTAAAGAGTAATTCTCTCTGGGTAGACCTCAGCTGAATTTGTGTAACTAAGGGTGCACTTGAGCTTTCACGTGTTACAGGGAAGAAGTAGGTTTTAATGTTTGAGAAAGCTTTTAATCTAGCTATCTGGGTGAACTGCTGAGATTAGCCAGACATGGCTTCTGCCTTCAAGCAAATACCAGTTTCTTCGAACCCAAGGAGCGAGGTACAAAATCTTCCTCACATTACATTTTAGAAAGAGAAAGCCTTGTGGAACTGTTTTTTGGGTTCAGCTCCATATATATGAGATTCTTAAACATCACTGTCTATCCTGGGAGTGATGCAGGGGAATGTATACATGTGTATGTGTGGTGGGAGTGAGTACCCAGGATTTTGATGAAAGAACAGAACAGCTGATTTTGAGGGCTTGCTCTAAAATCAGATACTTTCTTGTGTCTTACAGGCAATGGATTTTGAAGGCTGGGCCGACACCCTCTTTCTTCTGCAGTTCACCCTCTCTTGTGTGATGGGGTAAGCCTTTGTTGCCTTGTTAGCAGATTGTTTTCCTAGAGACGTTTGTTCTCGGGTCCTTTTGCTTCTTTCTCAGCATCCTGTTCTGTCTCTTGAGTGTGTCTGCATAGGATGATTAAACTTCCAGATTCAGGTGGTTTCACAACCCTTGGGAATGTACCCTTAGGGCTGCTAAACTAATTCCAAAGTCATGTTTCCAAGGATGGGGACAAGAAACTATTTACATAGGAACCTAGTATGTGATAAGCACTGTTATATTTCAAAATGCATTATTTTATTTCTACATTGACCATTTGACACATATTTTTGTCCTCTTATCTGTGTGGAAGCAGTCCTGGAACTCAAGTAAGTTGTCTAAGTTTGCACAGTTAGCACTGGCGGCCTTTGACTTTGAGGCTGTCTGACTCTCTCTACAAGGTTGTCTTTCTCCTAGGAGAGAATATCTGGAAGGTAAGAAAAGGGTATCTGCTAACGTGCCTCTTCTCTTCACCTTCGTATTTCCATGAGGAATTGTTTTCCTCAGCCGGTCAGTCTGGTTAGTATTTATGACTAGATCGGGCACAGGCGAGGTGCCCAGTGAGGGAGTGCTTCAAAGTAAAATTAACACGGTGCCTTGGTACTGAATCAAGCTCCAAGCCCTCGTTGTAAATCTCTCCGTTCCAGCTGCTGCCTTGAGTGAACCTATATTCCCTCTCAAAGTAGTGCTAATTTGGGTTTCTTCCATCTTTCACAGTCTCCCTTGCCTCCTGTCCAGAGGTCGCATTGACCTCATGGGAGGTGCACTGCTGAGCCGTGGTCTGTGAACTCAGCTTTCTCTCAGGGTTAGGTGAACTAGTGGGAATATGATCTTAAAAAGAGTACTCATGATTAGGAATGGTTGCAAGGTTTTGGTGAGGGTAGTTGGGGAAAATACCTGGTCAGTAAATGGACACATGATTCTCTCTAATGAAATTTTTAAAAATTCTAAAGCTGCAGTACAAGCAGGGGTGAGATGGGGAAAGCTCAGAGTCAGTGACTGCAATGCGCTAGCATGGCCAGTGCTGTTTCTCTTGGCTGAAGATTGCTCGAAAGTAAGCAACCAGCTCTTAAACTTCTTCCTTCTCTGTTCCAGGTTTATCTTGATGTACGCCACAGTACTCTGCACGCAGTATAATTCTGCCCTTACAACTACAATAGTTGGCTGTATTAAAGTGAGTTGAAAAAATACTGTTATCTTTTGGGTACCTGCTTTATTTAAAAATTGTGGCTCTAAATCTTGCTGTGGTCTAAAACCCCATCATCCTTATTTCCTCACAGATTGTCTTGGTTTGACAGATTGTGGTCCTGGTTTCTAAAATGATCTTCAAGAACTCGGGGAGGGCATAATCTCTGCTTCCAGGCAACTTGGCTCTGGGGAATATGGGAAAAGGAGAATGGGTTACCTTAGAGTAGAGGAAGAGGAATTAGCTTTGTTTCAGACAGGATAGGTGGCTAGCTTGGGAGTGATAGGCCTGTCCCTTTAACCCCCCCAAAAAACCGTTCTGTTCGCTGCCTTACTGAGTTCTGGCTATTGTAGGGAAAGGATGCCTGCCAGAAGTTAATCAAGGGAGTTTTCCAGTGCATGAGCCAAACCTTAAATGGCCCACTTTTAAAAGCTGTGTCTGACATTTCCAGTGATGTCATTTCCTCCTAATCCATTTTATTTGAGGGAGGCTCATTTGTCCTAAGCCAGGGGAGCCAAGTTGACTTGAATATAGAGCTGAAGTTAGTGGTTTGAAGCCTGAGGCCTCTTTTTCTGACTTTGTGCTTTTAGTGCTTTAAGATCCAAGAGGCCGCGGCATGCCTGATTTCTAAATGAATTAGCAGGGTAGGCTTGCCTTCTTAAAAAAGGCAAGACAGAGAGAGAGAGGGGTCCGTGATCCTTTGGGAAATAGAATGCCTGCCCTTGGGACTTCCTTTCTGATTTCCCCATTTGTCAATAGTGAGGGAAGGGATTGAAAAAGTTTTTACTGCCCTGCTATGTTTCCCTTTGCACCCCCATGGATTGGTGGCCACCTGCCCTCACTTTAAAAACTAGATTTGGGTTAAAATTTCAGGTCTGTGACTTCAGATCATGGAATTGGAATGTTTGGTGTAAATAGAATTAGCTGTGTGAATTCCCATGAAAGCTAGAGGCGGTTAATCTACACTCAGGCCTGGGATTGCTAAGACAGGTTTAGCCCCTCAAATTAGCTCTCCGCTCTGTTTTGGTTTTGTGAAGTAAAGGCTTCAAGAGCAAAGTGAATGAATGGCTTGCCTCTTCAGAATAAGAAGAGCAAGAACATGAAAGATGGGCCAGTTGTTACCATGTTTTTTGCCAAAAAGGATACTGCCCAAAAGCCAGTATTTAATTTTAATAACCTATTTGCTTAGGATTTCATAGGGTACTTTCTTTATATTTAGGAGCATGGAGTAGAAATATAATCATGGTCTTATTAACAGAAAGTCCAGTACTTTTCTTTTGATATATCTTCCTCCCCATGCAGCCCTCTGGATTTATTCTGTCCAAAGGGATCAGTGTTACTTCCAAACTCTAGAGAGAGGGGAAAAAATTGGTTTATCTGATTAGTTTACAGCTGCTCTTGCTTCTCACTGTCTCGTGGCATTGCTGTTGAAGGCTGTCTGACATCTTCAGACAGATGGGAGTACGCCAATGCCCTTGCTGGTTCAGAGTCTCGTGGTCCATAGTGGAACTTCTTTCATTAGCCTCCCAGATACAGCCCTTTTAGCTCAGTCATCGTTCCCCAAGGGGCTGTCACTGGTTCTTGTTTCTCTGAAGCGTGGTGGGAAAATTACTGAGGATACTTAATTACAAATGGCAATTCCTAGGCCCACCTCTTATACACTAAATCAGAATCTCAAGTAGAGCCTGGAAATCATTTCTAACAAGGTATATTAATGTTTGAGAATCACAGTCTGAATTTTGAGGTACTAGTATAGTCTCTTCTCTGCTTGCTGGTAGGTTCTGCTCGGGGCATCACTGTCTTTTCCTGACTGATTTTGAACAGCAGGATTTGGGCTCTCAGTCTTCTCCCTTTCTGTAGTTCCTGGGCACTTCATGCAAATGAACCTGCCATCTCTGCATCTCTGTGCTCTGAGCTGATCCACACGTTTTCCCAAGTTACCTACTAGCCTTGTTTAGTGTTGCATGGTATTTAATTTTGCGTTTTCCCCTCAAAATAATAAGAAAATCTATTCTGTGGTAACTTGCTGTCTCCATCCTTAGACCTAGAAGAGGCTGACATAATTCCGAATGCTCTCTCAGAGGGCACGCCCATTATAAAAATAATTCTGAAGTTTCTTTTTGGCTTTTCAGAAACACTGTGGCACTTTACTTCTGCTTCGTAGACCTGATCTAGGCGAGCTCAGGTTCTAAAAATGTTTGTGACATTTACCATTTCTGTCAGCTGTCATAGCAGAGAGGGAGGTGGTGACTTTGAATGTGAAATCGAGGAGGTTAGGGAAGAATTGACTAGTAACTTAAACTTTGGGAAAGTTTATTTCACCTCTGTGGCCTGAAGATAAATAAAAGGGAGCCAGATAAGCAGATGTTTACACCTAGGAGTTTAAGAGAGTGAGGAGAAATAATTTTAAATATGGGAATTTGAGATGACTTTTCATGTATTTTTTTTAAGAGTACAAAGAAGAATGTCTCTAAAAACAATGTTCATGTTGGTAAACTCCCTGTCATCCCTTTTTTCCTTTCTAAAAAAGAGGTAAAGATGTTGATATGTGAGGTTTTACTTCTTCACTTTTGCCTCAAAAGTCAATGGTTACTTCGGTGGGAGGAAGAAGCCTTCTTGTCTAAGACTGCTAAACATGCATTAGTGCTTTCCACCCCTACAGACAGCAGTGTTTCTCTATTTAGATTTACAATGTCAGCCCATACCGTGGGGCACGGGAAGTTGATAATCTGGTGATAATTCTCGATGAAAGCATTTAGCCCTTTTGGAGGGCTAGATTGAGAAGAGGTTAATGTCTTTTCTTATTTCTTATTTCCTATTACACTCATTATAGGATTGGTGGGTTTTTGTTATTGTCTGTTTCTTTGATTTTGTATTTTAAGGATAGGTATTTGGGCCATTCTGTGGATGAATTAATATGAACATTGAAAAATCTCGGTTAAACATGTGTTACAACATATTGCCATTTTTCTTTGTAGAATATATTAATAACTTATATTGGAATGGTCTTTGGTGGAGATTATATTTTCACATGGACAAACTTCATTGGCTTAAATATCAGGTAAGTAAAAATATTTAAATGTAACCACTTTGACAAGTGGGATTTGGATACTTAAATAGTGTCATAGTAAGGGGCTATTTAATTGAAAATTTGTTCATTTATTAAACAATTATTGAACACCTACAGTATAGTGTATTTTTAATGTCTTCACATAATGCTTTTTAAGAAATGGGGATAAGATGGTTCCATATTTATGCACAGTATTTAGGGAATCTTTTCTGGAAGTTAAACCCTTTCTACTTACTAGCCTTCAAAGACAGTCTTTTACTTATTATGCTAGATGGCAGTACACTATTCTCAGGTAAATTCCGGGCTAAAGAAGAGCAGCTCTGTTAGAATTGCTCTATATGTGCCTGACCTTGGACATATCACTGGATTGCTTTAGTCCAGACTTCATCAGTGATGAGGGTAACTTGCATGAAAGATCCTTATTAGTTCCAGAATTAATTTCATGGCTTTAAATGCTGTATGTATGCTTAAAAATTCCCAGATTTGTTTTCGGGCCAGAACCCTGTCTTAAACTCCAGTTGTTTATCTTTCCTGAGCTTCAATTTTCTTACGTGTTGGGAATGAAGATATCCATATCTCTTTAGAGTTGTTAGCATGAAATAATCTAATATAAAGTGCCCAATTCACTGTTTGACATCTGTGGTGAGTAAATATCAGTTTCTTTCATTAATATTTGTGAGAAAGGGCCAGGATATAAGGAACGACCTGGTAGAACAGTTTTGACTTTGGATTCATTGACTTTGACTCCATTTCATTCACTTCTAAAAATTTGGATTAAAGAATCATTATGGGGCGCCTGGGTGGCTCAGTGGATTAGGCTGCTGCCTTCGGCTCAGGTCATGATCTCAGGGTCCTGGGATCGAGCCCCGCATCGGGCTCTCTGCTTGTCAGGGAGCCTGCTTCCCCCTCTCTCTCTGCCTGACTCTCTGCCTACTTGTGATCTCTCTCTCTGTCAAATAAATAAATAAAAATCTTTAAAAAAAAAAAAAAAAAGAATCATTATGGCACCATATAGACCTGACTCAGAGGTGCTTTGGTTTTCTTTTTGTTCCCTTCAAATAAATAACCTGTAAGGTTATTTGGCTTGTAAAGCCAGAATGAAGTAAAAGCTCCTGTTTGCATTTTCAGATCTCTGCAGTTCAAATCTCTCATAAGGTAACAAAGTTCTTACAGAAGCCTTAGGTATCTTTTTTCACATTGCAGGCTATTTAAAAAAACTTTTAAAGTGTATGATATGTTGCAATGTTATGAAGTATGTCAGTCTAACATAATTAAATCCAACATCTTGAGAATTCTTCCAGTAGAATTTCTTTTTTTTGTCAGGTAGTGCATTTTAGTTCTGGTTGAACAGTCCCGTTTTGCTAGCAAGGTTACTTGATAGTGATAATTATGACTGTCATGGGTACTCTGTCCCTAGGTAGTATTTTTAACAATTTCTAAGTGCTTTCACATTTTATTGTAATAAATTTTACATATCTTGTCATTTTAATCTCTCTTATTACAAGGCTGAGGAGAATAATTGATGTACTTAATCAGCCAAATTAGTTGCAGAGTTGGGATTAAAATCCAGGTGAATTTCTTTTCAAATACTATTTCCATTACAGCATGCTTTTCAATGTTTGTAGAGGAAAGTATTTATTAACTAATTTTTTTTTTACTCTCTTTAAAATGAAAATTATGGTTTTATTATTTATAGTTTTTGACTTCTTTTAGTCATTGGTAAGCAGACTCACAGGTTGTGGATGTTCCTTTTTTTTTTAATGTAAAAACCAAATGTAAAGTGGCTGTCATATTTCACTTTGGAAATGGTGTCAATGCATCTTTGGCTGACTGCACGTTGAAGGAGATCAGTAATTAAACCGTATTCTTAAAAGAATCTATGATTAGGGGTGCCTACGTTGCTCCGTTAAGCATCTGGCTTTTTTTTTTTTTTTTTTTTAAGATTTTATCTATTTATTTGACAGACAGCGATCACAAGTAGTCAGAGAAACAGGCAGAGAGAGGGGAGGAAGCAGGCTCCCTGAGGAGCACAGAGCCCAATGCGGGGCTCGATCCCATGACCCTGAGATCATGACCTGAGCTGAAGGAGAGACTTTAACCCACTGAGACACCCAGGCGCCCCAAGCATCTGACTTTTGATCTCAGCTCAGGTCTTGATCTCAGAGTCGTGAGTGTGGGCCCCACGTTGGGCTCCACCCTGGATGTGGAGCCTACTTAAAAA
Source organism: Lutra lutra (assembly GCF_902655055.1). Lineage (NCBI taxonomy): Eukaryota > Metazoa > Chordata > Mammalia > Carnivora > Mustelidae > Lutra > Lutra lutra. Next base: position 142,100,609 of record NC_062281.1, read on the forward strand.
AAAAAAAAAAAGATTCTGTGATTAGACCCAGATATAACTAGCTTCCCCCAACCCTGCCTAGATTCTTTGTTTTGTTTTGTTTTTTAAAGATTTTATTTATTTATTTGAGAGAGAGAAAGAATGAGAGAGAGAGCATGCATGAGAGGAGAGAGGTGAGCAGAAGCAGACTCCCCACCAAGCAGGGAGCGCGCCAGGGGACTTGACCCCAGGACTCCAGGACCATGACCTGAGCCGAAGGCAGCCGCCCAACCAACTGAGCCACCCAGGTGCCCTCTTTGTTGTTTTAAGAAAAGTTTAAGTAGCCCTCTCTCGGGGCGCCGGGTGACTCAGTGGGCTGAACCTCTGCCTTCAGCTCAGGTCATGATCTCAGGGTCCTGGGATCAGGCCCTGCATCGGGCTCTCTGATCGGTGGGGAGCCTGCCTCCCCCTCTCTCTGCCTGCCTCCCCCCCCTCTCAGCCTGCCTTTCTGCCTATTTGTGATCTCTGTCTCTGTGTCAAATAAATAAAATCTTAAAAAAAAAAAAAAGTAGCCCTCTCTCTGTTGTGATTCAAGTGCAAGAAGTAGGAGGTTTATACTGAGCAACTCAGTATGATGATTCTGTGATTTAGGAGGCTTTTTTTCCCCTCAGTAGGGCTCTGTTGAGAGCCTGGCTGTCTTCAGGTCTTCTAAATGCCTTTTTCCAGTAGCCACTTAGTGAGTGCTCACCCCAGCCCAAAAGGGCAACAACCAAGAGTAGGAAATAATTAGCAAATGGTGGTGACAGGAGCCTGCTTCTGTACTTCCATCAGTTGGACTTGGCCTTGCCTTTGGCCTAAGTAATGTAACTTTTCCAGATAATGATATCATCATCCTCGTAACTGCCCAGGCTAGAATTCCTAGAATCTCTGGGACTCATCTTCATCTCTGATTCCTTTTTTCCTTCCATTAAAAAAAGTATATATATATATATATATATATATATATATGATTAAGTACAGTCAGATTCACCCCTTTTCATGTAAAGTTCTGTGAGTTTTGACAGATGCCTACAGTCATGTAACTACCACCACCACGTTCATGATATAAAGCAATTGTGTTGGGACACCTGGGTGGCTCAGTGGGTTGCTAAGCCTCTGCCTTTGGCTCAGGTCGTGATCTCGGCGTCCTGGGATCGAGTCCCGAATCGGGCTCTCTGCTCAGCAGGGAGTCTGCTTCCCCCTCTCTCTCTGCCTGCCTCTCTGCCTACTTGTGATCTCTGTCTGTCAAATAAATAAATAATAAAATCTTTAAAAAATAAAAAAATAAAACAATTGTGTTGCCTCTAAAATCTTCCCATGTCTCTTTGCATTGAATCTCTCCCTTTCTGTTCAGCCCCTGTTTTCTATCCATATAGTGTCCAGAATGGCATGGAATGGTAGCTTTTGGTCTGACTTCTTTCACTTAACATACTGCACTTGAGATTTGTGTTGCATTCAGAGATTCTGTTATGGGTGTATCACAGTTTGTTTATCCATTCACCAATTGAAAGACGTTTTGGGGGGGCACCTGGGTGGCTCAGTGGATTAAAGCCTCTGCCTTCGGCTCAGGTCATGATCCCAGGGTCCTGGGATCGAGCCCCGAATTGGGCTCTCTGCTCAGCGGGGAGCCTGCTTCCTCCTCCCTCTCTGCCTGCTTCTCTGCCTACTTGTGATCTCTGTCTGTCAAATGAATAAATAAAATCTTAAAAAAAAAAAGACATTTGGGTAGTTTCCAGTTTTTAGCTGTTTTATATTAGCTGTTAAAAAAACTTGCTTAAAAGTTTGTGAACATAAGTTTTCATTTCACTTGGGTAAATACCTAGAAGTGGAACTCCTGGGTTGTCTGGTAAATGTGTGTTTAACTTCATAAGAAATTGCCAAACTATTTTCAAGAAATATCTGTACCATTTTGCATATCCCTCAGCCTCATACGATGATCTATGGTGGTTGCTCCACATCCTAGCAATTTGTAGTGTCAGTTTTTGTTTTTTAAATTCTAGACATTCTAATAGATCTGTAATGGTATCTCATTGTAGTTTTTTTTTTTTTGTTTTGTTTTGTTTTTTAAGATTTATTTGAGAGAAAGAGTGGGTGGGGGAGGGACAGAGGGAGAGGGACAGAAAGACTTAGGCAGATTCTGTGCTGAATTTGGAGCTCTACATGGGGCTTGACTCATGACTGTGAGATCACTCCCTGAGCCATGGGACACTTAACTGACTGTGCCACTCAGGCACCCCTTACTGTGGTTTTAATTTCCGTAATGATTCATGATGTTGAACATCTTTTCACCTGCTTATTTGCCATCTGTATATATCCTTTGGTAGAAAGGCTGTTCAAATATGTTGCCCATATTTTTAAAAAATTGGGTTATGTGTTTTGTTTTTTTGGAAAATTTTATTTTATTTTATTTTATTTTTAAAGATTGTATTTATTAGAGAGAGACACAACCAGAGAGGGAGCACAGCAGAGGGAGTGAGAGAGGGAGAAGCAGGTTTCCTGCCCAAAAGGGAGCCTGCTGCGGGGCTTGATCCCAGGACCCTGGGATCATGACTTGAGCTGAAGGCAGACACTTAATGACTGAGCCACCTAGGCACCCCTGGAAGATTTTATTTTTAAGTAATCTCTAAACCCATCCCGAGGCTTGAACTTTCTACTCTGAGATCAAGAATCACATGCTCTTCCGAGCTAGCCAAGTGCCTGTTTTTTAAATTTTGTTTTGTTTTCTTAAGTTTTGAGAGTTCCTTATTTATTGTGGATGCAAGTCCTTTATTAGCTATGTGATTTACAAGTATTATTTCCCAGTCTGTAGCTTGTCTTGTCATTTTCTTAATACTCTCTTTTGAAGAGCACAACTTTTAAGACTACTTTATCAGTTTTTCCTCTATGAGTTGTGCTTTAGTGTAAACCAGATTATAAAGATTATCTCTGATGTGTTCCTTTAGACATTTTATAGTTTTATTTTACAATTAGGTATATAGCCCATTTTTGGATTAATTTTTATATAGTATAAAATTGGGATGAAAAGTTCTTTTTATATTGTGTGTGTTTAGTATAGATATCCAGTTGTTCTAGAACCTTTTATTGAGAATGCTATTCTTTCTCTGTTGAATTGCCTAATTCTTTGTAGCACTCTTTGGAAGTTTTTTTTATTATCACTATTTTATAGTGGAGGTTTATGAGGAGGTTGAGCCTAGAGAAAGGCTAAGTAAGTTGAGTGCATTCTGAAGTTATGCACTAAGCGTGTGTTTGTATGCCAGGCATTATGTTCTAGAGGGACATGGTGTATTCATTCCCTCCTAGATCTGCTGATGTCACACAATTAGTAAGTCATGTAACAAGGATTTTAACCCAAATGGGTTGGACTCCAGAATCCAAGTTCTCATTCCTTAATGTACCTTCATTCAGCAAATGACTGAATAATTACATTGTAGCCTAGTAAACTGTTTATGTATCCATCACCATTTTAGATTCTTGGCTATGTGAAGGCAGAAATCACTTGTCTTATTTATAGTTGTGCCAGTATTTATCAGCACCTGACCCATAGTAAGCATTCAACTGGTAATAGTAACAAAATACTAACCAGTTTTTTTTTTTTTTTTAAAGATTTTATTTGTCAGAGAGAGAGCACAGCAAGGGGAGCTGCAGGCAGAGGGAGAAGCAGGCTTCCTGCTCAGAGCCCAATGCAGGACTCGATCCCAGGACCCTGAGATTATGATCTGAGCTGAAGGGAGACGCTTAACCGACTGAGCCCCCAGGTGTCCCTTAACCAATAGTTTTTATGTGAACTTGTACTGGGCATTGTGCTGAGTACTCCATACTTAATCTCTGTAACAGCCCTATGAGTTAGATCCTGTGAATATTCCATTTCACAGGCTGAAAAGCTTGTACCATAGTATCCAGCTGGTAAGTATTCCATCCATGATTTGCCTTCCAAGTCTTCATTCTTAACCACAGTCTAGTAAATAGTGGATAGATGAATGGATTAATTTTATTTTCATATCCCTTCATGATACGCCATCATACTGGTTACATACCTTTGAGGCAGCCTCTTTTAGGGCCACAAAACTCATTTTACTGTAGCTTCTGAGGCCTCACAGCGGTCTACACAGTCTCTGGAATGGGACATGGAGCAGCTTAGAGTAGTTCCAGAGCTGATTCCTGAGGACTTTGGTCTAGCCAACTCTGCTCAGCACCATTCCCTCATTTGGGACTCCTTAGCCTCTTAGATGAGTTGCTTCCGGTTTTCAGACTGTTTCTTCTCCTGCATAATTCCATCCTAGAAGATTTTGTTCTGGTTCCAGACTTCTCTTGAAGGTCACAAGCTTTTCCTTTGCTTAGTGGTTCTCTCATTTGGAGAGAGAGAGAGGACATGTTTTGTGCTACCGGTTAGTTGCTGCTGATGTAATCTCCACTAGGGTATTTATAGATTTATATAACTGGCATCTATCTCACTTGAGTAACTTAGGCTTTCGAATAGGATCTAGGGAGGTTGGCTAGCTGTTGGTTATATCATAATTCCTGACAGAAGATCACCGAAATGGAAATGGCAAAAAATCTGTGTTCTGTTGCAGGACTGCCATGAGCTATTTATAATTCACCTTTTGCAACCTCAGGTTTTTTTGCTCTCAGTTTTTGAGCTCGAGTTGTCTATCCTAATTCTGCCACTAAATTTCTCTGTTTCACCTTGTGGGAGTCCTGTAGAAACTGTGTCCCATGCTCAGGGGGTCTGGAGTTATTTTGCAGGAGACTTATGACATTGGAAGGAACTTCCTCCTGGTGTGGAAGATACATAAAATACGCTGTCCTTTTAGTTTTGATGGGAGTCCTCCACCCACATCCTAAGTTTTTTTTAAGAGGCAGAAAAGAAAAGTATAGATTTAGGGTAGGAAATGGTAGATGGGCTGAAGTAGTTTGGATTCAGCCCCAAGTTGAGGAACAGTATCAGAGATGTCAAGAAAACAAAACAAAGCAAAAAGCTCTTTGTAAATATGGGAGAGAATCTCCCTTTCCAAAAAACCAACACTAAACAATAAGAATAGGTAGAAAACAAGTTCTAGGCTTATATTCTTTTTTGTTTTCCTGTAACTTTTCTCTAGTGCTGTCTTTAAAACAACAGCAACAAACCTATCTAACTGTCTGGGGTCTACCCAGAATTCTGATCTTAGAACGTTTGCCTGATTCATTCATATCAGTTAATAAAGCAAATGATACCCTTTTCACGGTCCGTGAGTTCCAAACAACATCACAACAGGATTTGGGAGCCTTTTATTTGTTTCTAAATTTATTCCTGAGAAAATTCCTAAAACTCTTAGGCAGATGGAATGGTTCACATCCTGGCCAGACATCTGTGACTAAGGTACTTCTATTTTTAAAGTATGTGCACGGACCAGCACTTACCCTGGCGTAGAAAGGACGCAAATACCTTTGTGGGAAGGCAGCGGATAGGGAGTCAGTGTTTGCCGAGTACCTAGTTAGTGACGCTGTCTTTCCACGCCATCTCATCTAGTTGTCTCTGGTTCACGGCACAGTGAAATGGAGACTCCAGTAAAGTCAGTTGTCCAAGGGCACACAGCTGCCCCAGTGAGAAGCAGAACTGAGATTCTAACCCTGATGTGACTAGAAAAATATGCCCAGTGACTTAGCCATTTGAGGCCGCGTGTGTTAAGAGATCAAATGGCCTGCCCTTTGTTTTCGACAGTTCCCAGAGCCTCTTTGCCTACCGCCTGCCTTACCACTGATTAGTCTCTATTCTCCTGTCTCCTTTGGTAGGCAGAGTAAGAATCAGAATTATTGAACCCAGTCTGTGCATATGTTAAAGAAAGTGATGACATAGTGTATACAAAGCCATAGACTAATTCTGTTCAGGGAATTTGTAATTTAGCTGGGAAGATTCATTTATTCATAAACAAATAAATGGTTGATACCTGCTAAACATTGTTTTAGGCACTGGGGATAGAGCTGCTATCAAAACCCTTGCCCTTCATGGAGTTTTCCTTCTAGTAGAGGAGACAAAAAAATGAATGGGTAATCAGTGTTAGCTGTGATGATAAATGTAGAAAAATAAAGCAGGAAAGGGGATTAAAGAGTATTGCAGGGGGCGGGCATACTTATACTTGTAAATACCTATAAAATGGAGGGAATGAACCACATGGATTTCTGGAGGGAAGAGCAAGTGAAAAGAGCCTGAAGTGGGAGTGTAGCCTGGTATGTTCAGGGAACAAATGAGGCCAGTGTGGTGGGAGTAGCATGGATGAGGTGAGATGGGGCCATGCATGTAATGGGGTGGGGTGACAGATTGGGGACTGCTTTTAAGAGAGGGTAAGATGGATGATTTTGTATAAGAGAGTGACATGATCTGATTTAGTTTTAACAGGACTCCTTTGCCCACTGTTGAGATAAGGTGCAAGGAGGAGGGAAAGAGTGAAGATTGTTAACAGTAATGGCTTTGATGCATATAGGAATCATAAAGCATTTATTATAACATTAGGAATGTATATGGCCTTAATAACAGCAATGATGAGGTACTTCTCTACATTCTCTTGAGAGCTTTCCATAGCTGTCATCACGCAAGTGTCACAAAGTAGCTGTCCAGACTGGTACCTGTCATAAGGCTGTGGTTGTCTGCTTGGGAAGCTGCATAGAGGAAAGGCTCCTTAGGGGCGGCCTTGAGCAGTAGGTAGGATTTGAGGAGGCAGAAAACAGAAGGGGCTTATTCCAGTCATTGAGTACTGCATGAGCAAAAGCATGGAGCCAGCCGTGCAGATGTTGGATGGGAGACTGGGGATGGGCAGCAGGTACTCTGGGATGGCTGGAGTAAGGGACCTCACAAGGGTGGTATAGACCGGCCCCCAAGTGTGAGCTGCCTCGAGTGTCTCCTAACCCAGGAATGAGGAATACCTGGCTCAGAAGACACCGTGCGAGTTACTGCTCAACTGCAGGTCATAGAGGTGAGGTCAAAGCTTGTTCACTCAGTATAAGCAAGGCCTCTTTGGGATGACCAAAGACAAGAGGCCTTATTACCCCTAGGACTCCTGGATTTGCTGGGTGAACAGAAAATGAAGATGAAGAAAAGATGAAGAAAAGCCGCAGTTGGCAAAACCTGTTACTTCTGTTTGCTTTTTTGGCAGTATTAGCTCCTGGTGTGCCTTGGCATTTTGACTTTGACTTTGACTGATGTTTACTGTATGCTTATTAGCTTTTTGAAATGATCTATTGTCCATTATATAATTTAAGTATAGAATTTGAATTATAAAATTAACACATAATTTTATTTAGCCTCTTGTTATATAAATAAATTATATAATTTAATTTGCCCTTTAGTCCTCTAAAAGTGGTATTCTAATCGCCATTTTCCAGATGGGTTCATTTCACAGAGCCGAGGCTCTGAGAGGGTAAGTGACTTGTCCCCCATCATAGACCTTTGTGAATGTCAAGGTCAGCAGTCAATCCCGTTCACCTCTGTGCCTCTCTCTGTTCAGATTGGAAAGCTTTGGAAGGTTATATATACAGAGGTAACACAGCTCTGCTTTATTTGGCTGGTGAGAAAGAGGAAAGAAGGCTCCCCAGCAGCTGCTGTGTGGGGGTCAAGATGGGGTATAGGAAGAATGCAGCCAGAGGTACAGTTGCTGTTACATGGCAGGGATTACTGTATGTTAGGAAATAGCAGTAAAAATCACACTGCCCTGGGTCACAGGTTTTGGTGTAGATTGACATGTTTTACATGTGAAATACAGAAGGCAGAGTCCAGTCTGAGAGGCAGAGCTGCCCGGCTAGACATGAGCAGACATGTCAGCTATGAGAGGAGATGGAGACAGCCTGGATCTTAGACTTTTGCTCCCTGACCATGGAGTTGCCATATGGAAGGCATTTCAGCATCTGTTTGTAGAATGGTTATCTCTAAGTGAGGCTGGTAAATAGGTCCATGGCTGTGGATCTAGGAGAGGTAGGTGGTGTCTGCCTGGCTCGGGAAGATGAGATGTGGTCAGAGCGGGTGGAGTGGCCCAGCCTTGCAGTATTCTAACTGAAGCCTGGTCTCTCTCTCTCTCTCCTGTTCAGCTCCCGGCTGTGTCTGTCACAGGTTCAGTGAATTCAGAGATGGTAGTACTGTGATCTGAGTATTAGGCAGGGGGAAAATTGCTTGAGATTTTAAAAAATGAGTATATAGGATGGTCAAATATATAAATAACAAGTCCAGAGTATCAGAAGTCATCATCTTTAATGTGAACATTTACAGAACCAATAGATGGAGAAGTTTTTTGTTTGAATCTGTAGAAGATCCTAATTCCCAGCCCTTTGGTATTGATGTATAAAGATTCATATAGACCCCCAATTTGGGCTTTTCCCTTTCTTTTCTCCTCCCTCCTCTTCCCCCTCCTTGAAGTTTGCTCACATGCCCAAAGCTGCTATGAAGCAATTTAGATTCCTTTCCAAAACATTCATTCACCACTGCTCGGCTCACAGGATCCGTGTGGATGGATACTCAGTTCTCTTCAGACCATTTGGAAATGGCCATTTCTGAAAATGTGCATATTTGATAAAGTCAGGAATAACGATGAGGTGAAAAATCTTTTATTATTGCCTCATGTTGGAATGTGTAAGGATTTGAAAAGTCTGTGCCCTTTCTCCAGAGTTTAGAATAGGAGTCTCTATGTTTTGATTTTGCTCTGGTTGTTCAAACAGCTTTGTAGCAACAGTGTACCCTCCTCTTGCATCAGGTCAAGTCTCCCTATGATACCACCCTACCTTTGTTAACGGTGCATCCCCTCTAGTCTGTGAATAGCAGGGCTGACAGGGAAGGGCGGGGAAGGAATATTATTTCCTGGTTGTTTTACCATGTCCCAGGACCAAGGCCTGGGTTCTTTATGTATATGATCTCATTTATAGAGAGTATTATTCTTATTTTATTAATACAGAAATAGAATCTCAGAGAAATTAACAAGGGACACAGAGCTAGTAGTATATTCAAGACCTAACTCCACAAAGTCCATGTTTTTTCATTACACCAACTATGCTAGGGATGTAGGGTACAGGGTCATCTTAAGGATGAGGCCTAGAAGAAATTCCAGGGTATTCTTTGTCTTCTTCAATCCTCCACTGCTCTATTATTTCTCTCCAAGTGAAATAAGCTTAATATAAAGATCAGAGAATGTCTTGACAGGAAAAATAAAGAAACCGTTGTTATATTTGAGGTTGTTGTGGAAGGAGGACCCTAGAGGAAAGAATGAAAGGAAGAAAGGAGCAATCCTACTTTGTGGTGAGGGGAGGGCAGGGTTGGAGGCAAAGGGGACTTTGTCCTGTAGATGTACATGTGAATCTCAAAGAATGTTGAGCTTCTGTCATTTCCCACTGAGTAGGGAGCCCCAGGTGGGACTCCATCTCCAGAACCTGGGATTATGACCCGGCAGACACTCAGCCGACTGAGCCACGCAGGTGCCCCGAGAATAGAACCAATTTCAAACAAGGTGTAAGTTCATGAGTCAAGTGGTCATGCAAAAGGTGGGGAGCCAAATCTGGGAGGAATCTGAAAGCGGAAGTGGGGCCAAGATGCCAGCTGGAGATCCAAGAGAGTCAAAGGTGTCAGGCTTAGCAGAAGAGTCTCTAGTGTCTCTGTGATGAGCTCCCCCAGTTTACTTTCAGTTGGTGACTGGGGCAGGGGGCTGTGTATCCCATGTGGATTTGAGGTCACTACAGAGAATTGGCAAGTATAATCACTGTCCCTCACGCACGCCTTCCCTCCAGGTGGTCCGGGTAGTCAGCGTGGTGGATAAGTGAGAGGTACCAGAAAGCAGCTCAGAGGCAGAGGGCTCAGATGAGAGGTTCTGCACTGTGAACTTGATTCTAGTCAGAGAGAAACTAGCTCTATGAATTTCCCAGGGTCTGCATGTTTACTTACCAATTGGGATGTTTTTTATCCTTAAAAATTACATTTCTTTGTCTTGAATGATTATTTTTGAAAATACAGAAAATAGAAATTAAAAAATCACCTATGATCTCACCATCTAGATGTAAAAACCATAAATGTTCTTGTGTTGTCTCTAGACTTCATTCTGATGCATATTAGCGTAGTGTGTACTTAAATAATGGGATTAGACAATACTTCATGTTTTGTGAGATTATTTTCTCATTTAAGATGTCATTGCCATTTTTGTTTTATATTATTTTATGAAATACATCATATTTTATTGTACGCATTTATGTAATTCTCTCTTGGGACATTTATCCTTTACCTCATTTTCTGCTATTATAAATTTTGTGGCAAACTCTTTCTTGGTAAGTCTATGAAGATGTATATAATTCTTCCATGAAGTAGATTGCTCAAAGGAGAAGCAGAATCCTAAGGGTTTTTTTTTTTTTTTTTTTTTTTTTTTTTTTTTACTTCAACAAATGGTGTTCCAGAAGGGTGGTATAAAATTGGCACTCCTGCCAGCAGGTACGTGCACACATTTATTTCCTCAGAGCATCGGCAGCAGGGGGTGATACGATGGTGAGGGAGCATCTCTTGTTCGGTAGCTGAAAACACTGTATGTTTTAATTTTACGTGCTGTTGGTTTATGAAGGTAACTCCAGCCCTCAACACTAGTCCCCCATACCTTTGCCATTCCTTCCTTCTCTCCTCCCTGATGGTGGTTTTCTGTTTTGCAGCATTGCAGGGAGCCTGGTGTATTCCTACATCACTTTCTCTGAAGAGCAGCTGAGCAAACAGTCAGAGGCCAGTAACAAGCTGGACATTAAGGGGAAAGGAGCAGTGTGACCAGAGGATTGCTTCGATGACGTAGGCCCAAGTTTTTGATCAACTGAAAACACTGGCAATTCGTACACAGACACTGAGGTGTCTTGATTATGGAGAAAATAACCATTCCTTTGCACTTGTACAATCTGAGGATTGATTGCTGCCTTTTAAAATTTTATGAGAGAAACTTATAATTGACTCTATTTTAAATATGCCGTTGGAATTAATTTATATCAAACTGGAAAATGTACCAGACTTTTTAATTTATTTCTTTTATGCCGACAGTGAAACATCGGTGTTTTGAAAATATTGTTCCATAGTTTGAAATCCAGGTGTCCCTTCGAGCTGCATTTACATAGTGCCCCAGCTGGAGCCTCCTCAGTTGGTTGGCTGCGGCACAGAGAGGCAGGTTAGCCTGCCTTCTGCTGGAAATGCAGCCAAGTATCTACAATTTCTCCTTCTTGAATTTTGTTTCTTAACAATTGCATTTCCTTCGTAAGGGTAGTATCACTGCATTTGCTTAAGATGACAGCTTTGGCATTAAAAAACCATGTGGGCTTTGAAGTTGTATGGGTTTCCACGTTGGCTTCCCTGAGGACTCCTGGGATGGGCACAGTGCATTCCTTGAAGTTATGTTCCCTCTTTGTTGTGTAGGATGGCGATAATGAAGGGAGGGAGAAAGTAGGCCCTTTTCTCATTTATTCATCTGTAGGATTCATTCATTCAACTCAAAGGTACCGGGTATATAATATGTACCTGGCATTATGCTAAGTGCTGGGGGTACAGGGATGTTTTTGGAGGTAGCTGAATGATCTTACTCCTGCTATTGTGACAGAGGGTTAAGAGAGGAAACTTAACTTTACGATCCATTCAGGAGATGCTGTGACCCTGAACAAGCAACAGAAACTTTTTTCAGCTCTTAGCTACTGCGAGTCTGTGAATGGGCTTAGAAGCACCCGTCCCTGTCTGCCCCACAATGGTGAAACCAGAAGCTACGACAGGAGGTGACATGCATGTGAAGAGCTGCATTTTGTTTATTTATTTAAACAGTTGTTTCGTTTTAATTTTTTTTAAAGTTAACTCTGTACCCAACATGGAGCTTGAACTCCTGACCCCAAGATCAAGAGTTGTATGAAGAGCTGCATTTTGGAAACTATGCAGCCCAGCTCTTCTTCTTTGCGGGAGAATGGCCGGCCCACAAGGTGGCCCCCGTCTCTTTGCTGTGCTTCCCTCTTCTGGGTTTGGTTGCTATTCTTTTTACTCCTCTTTGAATTGCTGCAGCTAGGTCTTCCATTCCTGAGTGTGCTGGTTTGAGGGGAAAGCCTGCTGAGATGTCTCCGTGTTGTCCAGGCATGGTCTCTGTGTGGCAGTGTCCGCTTAGAGTTTACACGGCAGGAGCATACCGGTCTCCTCGGGTACTGTCACCTACAACCCCTGTCCCTTGGGCATGGCAGCTTCTCGTAAGACTTCTGCTGTATCCTGGGAGAGCAGCTGTGAATAGGTGGTGCCTGCACTCTCTCTCTGGATGGGAAGGGTCTTCCCTCACACACAGCCCTGTGTGCCGGCTCAGAGACATCCACTGACTTTGGGTATGAGTGTTTGCACAGGCTGGTTCTGCAGTCAGTGCGGAAGAGGCTGGGTACTTTTGCACTGGTCCACACGAACTTCTCTTTCACTGGGTTTGGAATCCACAGGGCTCTACTGGCTTACTTAACAGGAGGCCTGGAAGGTTTTGGTTTCTTTTTATTTTTAAAAAATGGAGGTCATTTTCATATCCATGTGTTTCCTATATTTGGATTTGTCTTTACTAAAGCCGGACCAGTGGTATTGGGTCCCTAGAATTAGCCCCATGGCCAACTTCCAAGCTGAAAGCTCCCAAGGCTCCCTTTTTTCAGGGTCATCTGATCTGAGAAAATTTGTGGGGGGGGAACATAGGATATTTTCTTATTGTAAGATGGTTTTTCTGGTGTCTGTTTTACCAAAAGAAAACAAGACTCCGAGGAAGTAGGTGACTTGTTAAGAAGTAAAAATTCATGTTTCTTCTGTTGTACCATGCTGCCATTGATAAACTTTGCTTTTCCTCTGAGAGTGAGGAAATGAAGATGCTGGGTTAGCTTGAGCTCTTCAAAGGAGGCAAGTGCTTGGTTGAATTTGGACTCAGAGAGGATAGGCTTTGCAGAGGGAGGACAGTGATGCCAGAGCTTCTGTCTCATTTCCAGGCTGGCCTCAGTTGCTATAAACTCTGGCTGCGAATGTTGCCTGCCCCTGCCTGGTTTTGCCTGGATAAGGTGGAAAGGCATCGTGAGAGTTAATTTTAGTGGTTCTGTTCCTTCTATTGAGGCACATGGATGGAATTTTGACTTTAGAGATAATTTGTGTTGTAGAATTTCTTGTCATGAAAGGTCTTTGGATGTGTCTAGAGCTGTTAGAGGGGTCAAACTGCTTCTTGGGGGTCAGGTTCCTTGAAGATCTGTCATCTCTCTAGGTTTGAGAAAATAGTGTCATTACAGCCTCACTGAATGCACATGACCTTGGCATTCCCCCCCAGATCCCCCCAGTCCATGCTGAATGTGCTGTGTCCAGAAACAGCAGAGAGAGTTTCATCTTCTGCCTTGTCCAGGTTCTGCTTCCTAGATGCCCCCCTTCGACTTCTACCAACATGTCAAGATAAGAGAAAGCAGCCTGGGGAAGTTAGGACTGAAGAGACTGGCCAACTGTTTTTGGAGTTTTTCAATTATGTGCAGGCTTGGTTTTAGTGAACTAGAGGTTTACCTGGTGCTCTGACATCACCCAGAATGTCTGGATTTTGCCCCAAGGTTGATATTTTACAAGGCAAAAATTCTGTGACCTACTAACTACCTCCTGGGGGAAAGAGAGGCAGCTTTATAGTTAAACCCTTCGTTTGCCCTTTGAGACAGATAAGCTGTGGTGAGAATTTTGAAAACCAAATTCTGACTAGTGGCTCCTCTTCTTGAGTTAATGAAAACAAAGTCCTCTTTGGCCATCCTGCTTTTTAGTCTGTGCCAGATTGATTCAGAGAACCCTGGCTGACCAGACTGTGCATTGCCGGCGTGTCAGGTGATTTGTAATTGCTTCATATGGGTGTTGATTTTATAAGTCAGTCATTGCTAGGCTCCAACTCGAAAGTTGGTTTAAAAAAACATGCATCTGCAAGTTTTCTGTAGTCCTTGGGACGCCTAGGTGGCTCAGTTGGTTGGACGACTGCCTTCGGCTCAGGTTATGATCCCAGAGTCCTGGGATCGAGTCCCACATCGGGCTCCCAGCTCCATGGGGAGTCTGCTTCTCTCTCTGACCTTCTCCTTGCTCATGCTCTCTCTCACTGTCTCTCTCTCAAATAAATAAATAAAATCTTTAAAAAAAAAAATCATGCATCTGCAAGTTTTCTGTAGTCCTCTTGTATCAAGAATCCATGGAAAGTTCAGGTCAGTAACACTGACGTGTTTTTCACGGAAAGACTAGCAGAGTTTCATATTTGACTGGTTTGGAATAGTGCTTTAGTATTTTGGACCTGTTTTTGTTATTGTGGTCTTATCGGTGAACAGAGATTTATTGAGCATCTTTTTTATGCCAGAGCCTTATGCCAAGCTCTGGGGAAACCACCATAAATAGGACAGTTCTTGTTCTCAAGGAACGTATAGTTCTTTGGCCAGGTGCATATTAAGAGGAAGAGGGTGAAAGGAGTCAGTGGTTTGTAACTAAGAGCAGTTGGCAGTTACCACAGATTATGGGTGCCCCACCCACCCATAGAGCCAAAGCGTTTTCTTCATCTAAAAGGACTTTCTCAACACCTGCTACTCTTCTAGTTCTGAGAGAAGTGTCTGGCTGTTAAATCTGTGACTAGTCTGGCTTCCTCTCCCTCTATTTCACATATTCTTTCTTCCCCATAACTATGTAGTCCAGGAGTCACCCCTTCTCTGTTTCCCTTTCCTCGGTTTCAGTTATCCGTGGTCAACCGAGGTCTGGAAGCAGATGATCCTCCTGACATAGGGTCAGAAGGTCAGTAGTAGTTTAATGCTATGTCACAATGTCTGCGTCATTCACCCAGCTCCATCTCATCACGTGGACATTTTATCACCTCACGTCATCACGGGGTGAGTACAGTCCAATAAGACACTTTGAGAGACTCCACGTTCATGTAACTTTTATGACAGTATAATTTTTCTATTTTATTATTGTTAATCCCTTACTGTGCCTAATTTATAAATTAAACTTTATCATGTACGTATAGGAAAAAGCATGTAAAGGGTTCGGTACTCTCTGTGGCTTCAGGCATCCACTAGGGATCTTGGAACATATCCCCTGTGAATAAAGGGGGACACTTATGTATTGGCTCCTCCTCTGAATAAGGCTGTAATTGATGGGAAAACAGTAATAGTCACAATAAATGATAACGGATGTGAAACTATTCAGCATGATGCTTCATACATATGAGGCGCCCAGCGAGTGTCATTATATCATGACATCATGGGGAGACTGTAGGCAAACTAGGTACTTCATCTCTGCTCCTTAAATGCTGGAGGCCTGGGCAGTGGGTATATTTCTTGAAAAACGTGATCCTGCACTTTGTTGCCTCTGGAATTTAAATAACAGGTTTGTTTGTTTGTTTTTTTAAAGTACCTACTGGATATAATTATGGCCATTAGGTGATGCAGGTCATTCCACCTATTTTTTAAAAAAAGAACAAAGTTGATTTTCTTTTGGTGGTGAATTTCAAAAGAAAAAATGATTTTCTGTCTTCACTTCAGAATGGTGATGGCTGGTTACGCTTTCCCAGTTTGTCTCCTTAAGGTGTAGCTCCTCTACAGGCTTCACAGGCCAGACATTCCTTCTTCCCTTTTCCGAGTGAAACACACTGGCTCCGCGCTGCGTCTGAGTCGGCACAGCTCTTGGTGGTTGGGGTTTGGGAGCCTCTGGCGCCACGACTGTGTTCTGAACTGGTCTGCTAGGTCTTGCGTGAGGGTGCCACTTCGTGACGGTAAGAAGAGACACTCACTGGTGGGTTTTTTTAAACTTTGTTTTTGAATTACTTTTTAAAAAGAAATCTACTGGTTAGATTTATTAACTCACAAAAATGTTTTTAGAGATTATTTTGTTCATAAATATTTCTCATGCTGATCAACTGATTTTTGTCTACAAATGTTGGCTTATCACAGTATTTTTCACTACAGATCCTATTTACGAAATGACCATTTTAGTGTTTTTAAAAGGTACTAAGGATTGAGATATATAAATCAGGTGACATAAACATGAAAATTATGTGCCTAAATATTTTTGTAAAGGTGTCAAATAAATACTTTTTCCTGAACACATGTATTAACATTCCTTTCTAAGTGCATGCAAGGAGCCAGAAGTCTGCCCACATTTAAGAGGATGGCATCCAGGTGACTGAAATCTTGTTATACAGTTTGTCATCATGATATTGTGATTTATGAGAGAAATTTGTATCTGGCCTTCGTCCCTGTTCCTGGCACATAGTTCCTGAAACTCTTGTGCTTTATAACAAAAGATGTTCCTATAGCGCTAAAATTTTTGTTCTGAGTTGAAAGTTGAAACAGTTCCGTAGCCATAAAGATGAAATGGGGGTTTTTTGTTACTCGTAATGAGCCTCTTTCAACCAACTGCACCTGAGTTTTTAATGAGGTGACCTTTGGAGGACCTGAAAGGATGGGCAGGAGCTGGTTGTGGGGGGAACCAACCACAGTGATGTGTGTTGGCAACTTTCAGGCTGCTCCCCCTACCCTCCTAGGTGAAGGGGAGAGGAACTGGAGGTTAAATCAGTCACTGATGGCCAGTGATTTAATCAATCATGTCAACATAAGGAAGGTTCCATAAAAATCCCTGAACTATAAGATGTGGACAGATTCCAGGCTGCTGAACGTGTGGAGGTGTTGGGAAGGTGGTGCTCCCAGACAGGGCCAGAAAGCTCCACGCCCCTTCTCACATATCTTGCCCAGTGCATCTCTTCCATCTGGCTCTTCCTGAGATATATACTTTTGTAAGAAAGTGGTAATTTAATAAATAAACTGTTCTCCTGAGTCCTGTGAGCTACTCAAACACAGTATTCAAACCTAAGCAGGTCCTGGGAACCTCTGGTTAATAGCTGGTTGGCCAGATGCTCAGGTTAACCACCTGGACTTGGGATTTAATTGGAAGGGGTGGGGGAGGGGGGTGGCGGTAATAGTCATGTGAGACTGAGCCTGTGAGTCCTGTGGGAACTACAGGACCTGATGCTAACTCCACACAGTGTCAGGACTGGGTTGTAGCTGACGCAGCCCGTGTTATGGATTTGCTTGGTACATAGTGGAGTACTGAGAAAAGACACAGGAGGAATTTTTCCTTTATAACCGTACAAGTATTTTGTATGAATAGCACATAGGATTAAATACCCAGTGTCTCTGGCATACTTGTGCTAAATTCAATGGAAAGAAATGCTAGTCTTTCTACTTCCAAAAATATTTCATCTGCTTAATCAGGTGTCGAAACCTCTAAGTAGCTTGACCAGGAAATAACCCTAAAATAAAACAACACTCAAGAGAGGCATTTTGGTACAGGCAAACTCAACAGAATTAGGAGTATGTTAAGGCTTAAAAACAAACTGGCAAAATATCTATAAGAATAAAATTTACCATCTTGATCATTTTTAAGTGTACAGCTCAGTAGTATTAAGTATATTCACATTGTTGTACAACCAGTCTCTAGAACTTTTTCATCTTGGAAAACTGAAATTCATACCCATTAAACAGCTCCCCATGTCCCCCTTCTTTCCAGTCCCTGGCAACCACAATTCTACGGTCTATGAATTTGACTACTCTAGATAACCTCATATAAGTGAAATCATACAGTAGTTGTCTTTTTGCTCCTGGCTTCTTTCCCATAATGTAATGTCCTTGAGGTCCATCCATGTTGTAGCATGCTGTTATAATTTCTTTCCTTTTAAGGCTGAATAATATTCCATTGTATGTATATAGCACATTTATCCATTCCGTCTCTTGATGGACACACTGGACCGCTTCCACCCTTGGCATTGTAAATAATATTGCAAACACTGGGTGTCTTAATCAGTTTGCTATATAGAATTATAATTATAATTATATATAATATAATATATAATAGTAATTATATAATTACTATAGAATGGGTGGCTTAGACAACAAACATTTATTCTCACAGTTCTAGAGGCTGGCAAGTTCAAGATCAAGGTGCTGGCAGATCTGGCGTCCGTTAAGAGCCTGCTTCCGGGATATCCATCTTCTCTTATCCTCACCTGATGGGAGAGCAGAGAGGACGTTTTGTCTTGCCTGTTCTTATAAAGACACTAATCCTATGAGGGCTCTACCCTAATGACCTAATGACCTCCCAAAGGCCCATCTCCAAATACTATCACACTGGGGAACAGGGTTTTAACACACAAATTTTAGGAGGGGAGAACACAAAATCTGTAGTGGTGTGTACAAAGGTGCTCTCAATTCTTTTGAAATTGCTGGGTCATTTGGTCATTCTGTTTTTATTTTTTAATTTTTTTGAGGAACTGCCATACTGTTTTATATTGTGGTTGCAGCATTTTACATTTTTAAAATTTTTTTTAAAGATTTTATTTATTTATTTGACAGAGATCACAAGTAGGCAGAGAGGCAGGCAGAGAGAGAGAGAGGAGGAAGCAGGCTCCCTGCCGAGCAGAGAGCCCAATGCAGGACTCGATCCTAGGACCCTAGGATCATGATCTGAGTCGAAGGCAGAGGCTTAACCCACTGAGCCACCAAGGTGCCCCCAGCATTTTACATTTTAACCAGTGTGTACAACAGTCCCGATTTCGTCACATCCGTGTTAAGACTTACTTTGTTTTATGAAAGTAGCCAGCCTAGTGTGTGTGAGGTGATCACATGGTGGTTTTGACTTGTATTTTCCTAATGATGAGTGGCTCTGAGCATCTTTTCATATGCATGTCGGCCATTTATATGCTTTCTCTGGAGAAATGTCTATTCAAGTCCATTTTATTGTTGGATTTTTTTTGTTGATGTGTCATTCTTTATATGTTCTCAGTTTCAACTCCTTATAAAATACGTTGTCTGCAAGTATTTTTTTCTACTCTGTAGGTTGCATTTTCATTCTTGTGTCCTTTGATGCAGTTTTAAATTTTGATGTAGTGCAGTTTATGTTTTTGTGTTTGTTGACTGTGCTTTTGGTGTTATATCCAAGAGGTAATGGTCTAATCCATTGTCATGAAGTTTTCCCCCTATATTTTCTTCTAAGAGTTTTGTAATTTTACATCTATATCCATTTTTAGTTTTTGTATATGGTATAAGGGTCCAACTCCATTCTTTTTGCGTGTAGCTTTACTGACATCGTTTGCTGAAGAGACTTCCTTTAAGGCACGTTTTAATCAAGTTCTAAAAATCCTTGTAGAATTTGACTTTATAATTTGTGAGATAAATGCACTTTCATTCAGCCCTTTGGCTGGTTTCTCGTCTCACCTTGCCTTCCCCACACAAAGCTGACTTTACTGGGGAGTACCAGACAAGAGGCACTGCTGAGAGGAGCAGAGCACAGAGCTGGTACCTTCATGTGTCCATAGCAGGTGAGCAGTTACTGGGTACACCCAGGACTTCCCTACAGCTCTCATCACAGCAGTTGTTCACCCATTCATCAAGCTAGACTGAGTTCCTGGGGCTGGCAGCCAGCCCGTAGCAGAGACCCAGCAAAACCGTATTTAACAGATGGAGCTGAGTAAGGTAAATTGTCCAGTGTGGTTGTGAAACCCACATTCAAATCCGTCAGCTGGGCTTGAAACACCTTTGGTCTTCACCAGCACACTAGGTTCTTGTCTTTCCAAGTCTGTTTGTAATAGCCTTGGTGGTACCAAACTCATCATCCCTGTATGCCTGTCGAATGCCATTCTTACTTCACAGTTCATACACCATGGATTTAAAGCTTTGGACATGAGCTGGTAGCTTGTTAACTGCTAAAGGTAAAGCAGACACGCCTTTTCAGCCTTACTAATGGGGCCCTCTTGTGGCAGCAGTGGCCATTGGGGGAATAGACTATGGAAAGCAGTTTGCATGAAAAGCAATTTACTGAGGGTCTGCTGTGTTCTTTCATGGAGTTAGACCTTCACCATGTCTTTTCAAATTACAACACTTTACTATTGCACAAATAGTGGTTTAGGCAGAGCTAAGGAATTTGTACAGCCTCCTTCAGCTGATAAGTTTAAATATGGACTTTAATTCTAAAATCTTTTCTTCCCAAAGAATTCCAGATAATATCCCTATATTAGAATGCCAAAGGAGAATTGTCATCAGGAATGCCTCATTATGTGTGCTTATTCTTCAGGTAATTTTTTCCAGTGTAATCTTTTGAGAACAATCTCTACAAATGACAACAGAATGATGAAACTATCTGAGATATAAAACTGTATAAGAGAACTATTATCCCAAGAATGGTAGAAAGAAGTTCCTTGGAGAAATCACATTTGAGCTGATTCCTGAAGGACAACTGGTATTCAACCGAGGAGATACTGGAAGGGACAGCCCTCTAGCATTCTAGCCACTGTATCTGCTTCTGTCTGGGATGCATCCCCCTTTGTCTTTATAGCAGATGCCCTCACTTCAGCGGGCCTTCCCCAACCAGCCTATCTGAAACTGCACCCCACGGTTGTCCCTATTCCTCTCTTGTGTTTTAGCTCTGTGGCACCTGTCCCTTTTATTTATTTATTTATTTATTTATTATTAAATTTTATTTTTTATAAACATATATTTTTATCCCCAGGGGTACAGGTCTGTGAATCGCCAGGTTTACACACTTCACAGCACTCAATATAGCACATACCCTCCCCAGTGTCCATAACCCCACCCCACCCCCCCATCAACCCTCAGTTTGTTTTGTGAGATTAAGGGTCACTTATGGTTTGTCTCCCAATCCCATCTTGTTTCATTTACTCTTCTCCTACCCTCTTAACCCCCCATGTTGCATCTCCTCTCCCTCATACAGGGAGATCATATGATAGTTGTCTTTCTCTGATTGGCTTATTTCCCTAAGCATGATACCCTCTAGTTCCATCCACATCGTCGCAAATGGCAAGATTTCATTTCTTTTGATGGCTGAATAGTATTCCATTGTGTATATATACCACATCTTCTTTACCCATTCATCTGTTGATGGATATCTAGGCTCTTTCCATAGTTTGGCTATTGTAGACATTGCTGCTATAAACATTCGGGTGCACGTGCCCCTTCGGATCACTACGTTTGTATCTTTAGGGTAAATACCCAGTAGTGCAATTGCTGGGTCATAGGGTAGTTCTATTTTCAACATTTTGAGGAACCTCCATGCTGTTTTCCAGAGTGGTTGCACCAGCTTGCATTCCCACCAACAGTGTAGGAGGGTTCCCCTTTCTCCGCATCCTCGCCAGCATCTGTCATTTCCTGACTTGTTAATTTTAGCCATTCTGACTGGTGTGAGGTGGTGTCTCAATGTGGTTTTGATTTGTATTTCCCTGATGCCGAGTGATGTGGAAAATTTTTCATGTGTCTGTTGGCCATCTGGATGTCTTCTTTGCAGAAATGTCTGTTCATGTCCTCTGCCCATTTCTTGATTGGATTATTTGTTCTTTGGGTGTTGAGTTTGCTAAGTTCTTTATAGATTTTGGACACTAGCCCTTTATCTGATATGTCATTTGCAAATATCTTCTCCCATTCTGTGAGTTGTCTTTTGGTTTTGTTAACGGTTTCCTTTGCTGTGCAAAAGCTTTTGATCTTGATGAAATCCCAATAGTTCATTTTTGCCCTTGCTTCCCTTGCCTTTGGCGATGTTCCTAGGAAGATGTTGCTGCGGGTGAGGTCGAAGAGGTTGCTGCCTGTGTTCTCAAGGATTTTGATGGATTCCTTTCTCACATTGAGGTCCTTGATCCATTTTGAGTCTATTTTCGTGTGTGGTGTAAGGAAATGATCCAATTTCATTTTTCTGCATGTGGCTGTCCAATTTTCCCAACACCATTTATTGAAGAGGCTGTCTTTTTTCCATTGGACATTCTTTCCTGCTTTGTCGAAGATTAGTTGCCCATAGAGTTGAGGGTCTATTTCTGGGCTCTCTATTCTGTTCCATTGATCTATGTGTCTGTTTTTGTGCCAGTACCATGCTGTCTTGATGATGACAGCTTTGTAATAGAGCTTGAAGTCCGGAATTGTGATGCCACCAACTTTGGCTTTCTTTTTCAATATTGCTTTGGCTATTCGAGGTCTTTTCTGGTTCCATATAAATTGATTTGTTGATTTGTTCTATTGGTTTTTTTGGTTTCTATTTCATTGATTGCTGCTCTGATCTTTATGATATCCCATCTCCTGCTGGGTTTAGGGTTTCTTTCTTGTTCTTTCTCTAGCTCCTTTAGGTGTAGGGTTAGGTTGTGTACCTGAGACCTTTCTTGTTTCTTGAGAAAGGCTTGTACCGCTATATATTTTCCTCTCAGGACTGCCTTGTTGTGTCCCACAGATTTTGAACCGTTGTGTTTTCATTATCATTTGTTTCCATGAATTTTTTCAATTCTTCTTTAATTTCCTGGTTGACCCATTCATTCTTTAGAAGGATGCTGTTTAGGGGCGCCTGGGTGGCTCAGTGGGTTAAGCCGCTGCCTTCGGCTCAGGTCATGATCCCAGGTCCTGGGTTCGAGCCCCACATTGGGCTTTCTGCTCAGCAGGGAGCCTGCTTCCTCCTCTCTCTCTGCCTGCCTCTCTGCCTGCTTGTAATTTCTGTCAAATAAATAAATAAAATCTTTAAAAAAAAAAAAAGAAGGATGCTGTTTAGTCTCCATGTATTTGGGTTCTTTCCAAATTTCCTCTTGTGATTGAGTTCTAGCTTCAGAGCATTGTGGTCTGAAAATATTCAGGGAATGATCTCAATCTTTTGATACCGGTTGAGACCTGATTTAGGACCCAGGATGTGATCTATTCTGGAGAATGTACCATGTGCACTAGAGAAGAATGTGTATTTTGTTGCTTTGGGATGAAATGTTCTGATTATATCTGTGATGTCCATCTGGTCCAGTGTGTCATTTAAGGCCTTGATTTCCTTGTTGATCTTTTGCTTGGATGATCTGTCCATTTCAGTGAGGTGAGTGTTGAAGTCCCCTACTATTATTGTATTATTGTTGATGTGTTTCTTTGATTTTGTTATTAATTGGTTTATATAGTTGGCTGCTCCCACGTTAGGGGCATAGATATTTAAAATTGTTAGATCTTCTTGTTGGACAGATCCTTTGAGTATGATATAGTGTCCTTCCTCATCTCTTATTATAGTCTTTGGCTTAAAATCTAATTGATCTGATATAAGGATTGACACTCCTGCTTTCTTCTGATGTCCATTAGCATGGTAAATTCTTTTCCAGCCCCTCACTTTAAATCTGTAGGTGTCTTCGGGTTTAAAATGAGTTTCTTGTAGGCAACATATAGATGGGTTTTGTTTTTTTATCCATTCTGATACCGTGTGTCTTTTGATTGGGGCATTTAGCCCATTAACATTCAGGGTAACTATTGAGAGATATGAATTTAGTGCCATTGTATTGCCTGTAAGGTGACTGTTACTGTATATTGTCTCTGTTCCTTTCTGATCTACTACTTTTAGGCTCTCTCTTTGCTTAGAGGACCCCTTTCAATATTTCCTGTAGAGCTGGTTTAGTGTTTGCAAATTCTTTCAGTTTTTGTTTGTCCTGGAAGCTTTTAATCTCTCCTTCTATTTTCAATGATAGCCTAGCTGGATGTAGTATTCTTGGCTGCATGTTTTTCTCGTTTAGTGCTCTGAATATATCATGCCAGCTCTTTCTAGCCTGCCAGGTCTCTGTGGATAAGTCTGCTGCCAATCTAATATTTTTACCATTGTATGTTACAGACTTCTTTTCCCGGGCTGCTTTCAGGATTTTCTCTTTGTCACTAAGACTTGTAAATTTTACTTACAGGTGACGGGGTGTGGACCTATTCTTATTGATTTTGAGGGGGGTTCTCTGAACCTCCTGGATTTTGATGCTTGTTCCCTTTGCCATATGGGGAAATTCTCTCCAATAATTCTCTCCAATATACCTTCTGCTCCCCTCTCTCTTTCTTCTTCTTCTGGAATCCCAAGTATCCTAATGTTGTTTTGTCTTATGGTGTCACTTATCTCTCAAATTCTCACCTCAGGGTCCAGTAGCTGTTTGTCCCTCTTTTGCTCAGCTTCTTTATTCTCTGTCATTTGGTCTTCTATATCGCTAATTCTCTCTTCTGCCTCATTTATCCTAGCAGTGAGAGCCTCTATTTTTTATTGCACCTCATTAATAGCTTTTTTTAAATTTCAACTTGGTTAGATTTTAGTTCTTTTATTTCTCCAGAAAGGGCTTTTATCTCTCCCGAGAGGGTTTCTCTAATATCTTCCATGCCTTTTTCGAGCCCGTCTAGAACCTTGAGAATCGTCATTCTGAACTCTAGATCTGACATATTACCAATGTCTGTATTGATTACGTCCCTAGCCTTCGGTACTGCCTCTTGTTCTTTTTTTTGTGGTGAATTTTTCCACCTTGTCATTTTGTCCAGATAAGAGTATATGAAGGAGAAAGTAAAATACTAAAAGGGTGGCAACAACCCCAGGAAAATATGCCTTAGCCAAATCAGAAGAAATTCCAAATCGTGAGAGAGGAGAAAGGGGATAAAAAGGTTCAGAAAGAAAAAAAAAATTAAAAAAGAAAACCAATAAAGAAAACATATAAGAAGAGAAAAAAAAAATATATATATATATTAGATAAACTCGTTAAAAAAACGTTAAAAAAGAAAAGGGTAAAAGTTAAAAAAATTTAGCAGAAGGAGAGGAAAAAAAATTGAAAAAAAAAAAAATTAACTGCAAGGCTAAAGAATCATGTGGAGAAAGCCATGAGTTCCGTGCTTTGCTTTCTCCTCCTCTGGAATTCCGCTGTTCTCCTTGGTATTGAAACTGCACTCCTTGGTAGGTGAACTTGGTCCTGGCTGGGTTTCTTGTTGATCTTCTGGGGGAGGGACCTGTTGTAGTGATTCTCAAGTGTCTTTGCCCGAGGCGGAGTTGCACCGCCCTTGCCAGGGGCTGGGCTGAGTAATCCGCTCCGGTTTGCTTTCGGGAGCTTTTGTTCCCTGAGCGCTTTCCATAGAGTTCCGGAGGGCGGGAATGAAGATGGCGGCCTCCTGGTCTCCGGCCCGGAGGAGCTGAGAGCCCGGGGCCCCACTCTGCAGTGCGCCCTCAGAGAACAGCGCCCAGTTACTCCTGTCACCCTGGCCTCCAGCCGCGTTCCGAGCTGACCGAGCCTGGTTCAAGGTAACCCCGAGCTTAGAGCTCACTCCTCAGCTCTGTCTCTGTAGCTGGCTTCCCCGTTCTAATACCTGTAAGCTCTGTGACACTCAGACACCCCTGATCCTTCTGTGACCCTGCGGGACCTGAGGCCACGCTGACCCCGCGTGGGCTTCACCCCGGTTAAGCCTCTGGAGTGATGTCCCTCAGCGGAACATACTTTTAAAAGTCCTATTTTGTGCTCCGTTGCTCCGCCGCTTGCCAGGAGCCAGCCCCTCCCCCTGAGGTTTATCTTCCCCATCGCTTTGGATTCACTTCTCCTCCAGTCCTACCTTTCAGAAAGTGGCTGATTTTCTGTTTCTAGAATTGCTGTTCTTCTTCTCTTCGATCTCTGGTTGGATTTGTAGGTGTTTGCAATCTTTAGATAAGCTATCTAGCTGATCTCCCGCTACCTGAAGTAGTCTCAGCCTGTTACTTCTCCGCCACCTTGACTCCTCCTCGCACCTGTCCCTTTTTATGAAATTTAAGCTTTGTGGAGTCACAGATATTGGTTTGTTCTGTTCACTGCAGTATCCCTGGCACCTAGAACCAACAGCGCTGGGCACACTGTGGGTACACCATAAATATTTACTGAACACATCTAGACAAAGAGTAGCCGATTAATGGCTATATTTTGTAAACATAGCACAGCAGAAATATGGCCTCATCTTCATTTTAGAAAGATCATGCCAGCTGCAGTACTGGGATTGTAGGTCAGGAGTTGACAAATTCATATCTTACAGGCAGTTAAAAAGTGTGAATCTGAATGAATGCAATCAACACTTACAGTAGTTAGTGGTAGGACCTGTGGTACCTACCGCTTAAAGGCATTCAAATTAGAACAAAAGAAAAAAGTCGCCAGGCACCTTTGGCCTACTGGATGTTGGTGTGCCTAAATGAAGGAACTGCTGTACGTCAGATTTGCACACAAACAGGATCACTGAAGATGCTGTGCAGATTACTGTCCGGTTGGGGAGCGGGAAAAGAAAGGCAGGGGACTGTTAGATCAATACATCAGCTACAGAAAATTGCTGTACAATTGGTGAGAAATGATGGGTCCTAAAGTGTAGTTGTGAAAGCAGAGAATAAACATCAAGTTATTTTAGGAGGTAGAATTAACCGGTGATAATGAAATCAGTTTCTAATTTTTGTTTATAATTAAGGCTGTGGTGAATTTGCCTTTTGCCTAAGTCTGTGATACTCAGGGAGACTGACTATCTGAACTCCAGGAGACTAAAGATGAACATTTTAAAGGTATTTAACTTGGGTTTCCAGTGTTTTCCAAAAAGGTAGTATTTGAAGTATAGTAAACAATACTTGCTATGCCATAGTAAAAATAATTTACTAAGCATTTGCTACCTCCTAGCTAGGCAATTTTTTCTTAGCACCTTACATATATTGATACGTTTTAATCCCTTAAACCGTCCTTTAAAGTTAAGTTTTATTATCCTTATTTTAGAGGTAAGGAAACAGGCACAGAAAGTTTCCATTATTGAACAAATCGTGATTGTGAAAAAGTATTTTCTTTACAGAATGTAAGTTTGCCTTGCTATCTGGCCTACTTTTTGCTCTGAGTCCGTAGAACCTTCTAGAACAAGCAGTGCAGTGTAATATTTGAGTATGGAGGAAACATCAAATTACTCAATTCTTTTAAATTAAATTAGATTAAGTCCCCATCTTACCACCTGGAAGGTGATTCAATCCTGATCCTTCCCTAAGGTTAACCCAGATTCAAGGGAATTGCACAGTGCCTGGAAAATAGAAGAGGGATCTCCTTTAGTCCTTGATGGTCACTGCTTAAGTACTTACTTAATTGACTGTCTCCACAGTATCCTTTGAAGGCAAGTGGCATTGCAGATTCCAAACTTTGGGACAGTGATGCTTGCTACTACCGGAAGGTCTCAATGCCTGGAGTCCAGCATGTCCTACAGCCCCTGCAACCATTCCTCTGAGGTCTTGCTAGAGAAAGAACTCACATTCTATCTATTCTTCAGAACCTACTGACCAGCTTTTTCCCAATTTGGGGGAACTTTCTCCTTTCCAGAATTCAGACTTGAAGGGAAAAAAGGCCAGAACAGGTTGTCTGCAAATAGCATCTGCTTTCTGCCCCGCAACACACACCTTCCCTGAACACAAACATCAAACTTAGGAAACTAGGTGAACAAATGCAGACCTTTGGAAAGTGTGTCTTTCAACTTCCCAAGACAGCTGAGTTTCCCCATTTGTAAAAATCTGTAATTTTGTGAGGATTGGTTTATAATGAGTGTTTAGTACAGTGCATGTAACAGGAATTATTCATTAATGGCATATGATAGTACTTGCAGTAGGCTTGTTTTCGCTCCTAAACGAACCTTTCTCTGTGATCAACACATGCTTCTTTTGAGGAAATGCCTCTTCCCCAACTGCTGAAGCCAAATGAATCCAAAAAGAGCTGCCGCCTTATGACAGCCACTTCCCTAGCCACGATGATGGGTTGGCTAAAGGGTAGGTAGTAATTCACTTCTATGGACACAGGGACTGATGAGCCAATGCTCAAGTTCAAGGGTTGAGCTCAAGGGTCAAGCCCCAGTCTCTAGCCATGAATATAGAATTATAAAGTAGTAAGTACCATGGAGGAAAAGGACAGAGGTATTGGACCTTGCCAAAGTAGCCGAGTTTGAGGTTGTCAGACAAATCCTTTTTCCATTTTGGGTCTTAGGTTTTCCCATTTTGGGTCTTAGGTTTTCCCCTTCTGTGAAATGAGGGGACTGTGTGGGAGGCTCCAGGTCACATCTGGACTTTGACAGGCTCCTCTCACCAGTTGCTTCATTTACAGGGTACTTGTTGGCGCTTTAGAAGTCCCAGGGTCTGCAGGGTTCTGCTGGAGCTGCGTACATATCAAAACACACCTGCTGGTTTATGTCTGGCTTTCTATTTACAGGTCTCCTTGCCAGTTACCTAGCAAAGTAGAGGAAATTGGACTCAGCTGCCAAGTGAGCTCTAGCAAAATCTGAAGGTTACTGTAAGTGTGTGATTCTGAAATCTAAGTTTTTTTCTTGAGTTTGTTGTCAAACTCATTTAGTAGCAATATCTGACCTGGAATGTGTGTGAATATGAATACATTTTATGGTGGACAAGTGTTTTTTACCATAGGTTCTA
The DNA here is from genome assembly GCF_902655055.1 of Lutra lutra. Lineage (NCBI taxonomy): Eukaryota > Metazoa > Chordata > Mammalia > Carnivora > Mustelidae > Lutra > Lutra lutra. Next base: position 142,128,804 of record NC_062281.1, read on the forward strand.
GACCTGGCTATGGATATTCTTTAAAACATAGCACCTCTCTAAAATCTAAAGAATTCTGGCCACAAGAATTTTAGATAAGGGACTGTAGACATGTACTACTACTACTACTGGATCTTTACCTAGGGTAGGGCTTTCTAGCGAGATTTTTGTGTAATTTTTTTTTTCTTTCTTACATATGATTTTCAAATCTCAACACAGCTGTGATACTGGCCAAGTAAGTTTCATCCTTACTTTACAGATGGGCAGAGTTCAGGTGTTTATACTGTGTTTTTAAGTGCAAGTCCCTGTCTACCAAACACCGGCAGACAAATGCAAACCGTGACAGACACAGTAGAGAGGCCACATGGCAAAGCAGTTCATGAAGCTCATAACGCAGGCTGTTTGGAATAACCTGTCATCCAGATGAATTTCCACCAACCACAACTGTACGTGCAGAAGGGACTAATGGAATAGCCATGCTCAGAATGCCGGGCACGAGCTCCTAGCCAGAACACGTCCTTATGTGCACTCTGCTGAAGCACAACTACTGACAGAGGAAGAGTCAAGTATTAAAAAGTCCCTTTGGGAGCAAGCTCTTTCACTAGATCTTGATTTTCTTTTTGGTCAGGAATTTATGGTGGCTCAAGTTAGCCTGATGCCACTCTCTGGATTGCTTACAGTTCTAGGAGAAACCACTCCAGGATCCAGATTGCCTCTGTTCTCTTTAAAAAATTTAAGTGTAGGGGCGCCTGGGTGGATCAGTCAGTTAAGTGGATTTCGGATCAGGTCATGACCTCAGGATCCTGAGATCAAGCCCCGCATTCGGTGTCAATTCTCTCTCCTTTCCCTCTGGCCTTCCCCACCTCCCCTCAAAAAAAAAAAAAAGTTTAAGTGTATAGTCCTTAAATTAATCCAGAGTTCATCTTCTTTGAGAGAGAAAAGAGCAAGACTATGTATTTTAGAACCCCCTGAACTCTCTAAGTTCTAGCTAGTGTATAGAAGGACACAAGTAGCCCATGCTACAGACAAGCATTCATGCTAATGGTAACAGCAGAAAGTGAATGTTTTAGAACCAGGCCAAATTTGTGTTAGTTCTCTCCCTTTTCCCAAACTTTAGGAAATCAGAAGACTCCCTACTCTTACAGTAGCCCTCCCTGGACGGGAGTGAGAAACAGGGTGACTCCTGAACGATCCACAGCCATTATAATTAGCCCTGCAGTAAACGTTAAAAAAAAAATGGTCTTGGGGAAATTGTACATATATTTCATATTGCTTAATTTCTAACCAAAATATTAAGCTCAAGGAAGATCTTATTTAGCTAAATTCTATGGCACAAAGCCTCGTAAATGGTTTCCTTCGTATTGTACCTACTGTTTCTTTCCTTTTGCACCCTCCGTGCTAAGCATACACTTCTACCCACAGCTCTTACCTGCTAACGCCTTCTCTTTGATGAAGAGAATGTGCTGCATGTCTCTGAAGCCACAGGCCAAGCACAGTAGCTGTACAAGCGTAGGCCCAAATACTGGCTGGTAAGAGGATATATGCAGACTTGTCCCTGCTGACGTTTCAGTGTGAAGAAGCCTTTACCATCAATTTGCACAGAGAATGGAGTTCAACCTCCAGTTTATGTGGCAGTTCTTCAGTGTCCTTCACAGAATAGGTAGCCATTAAGATGGTGTTCACATTTCTTAACAGCAAGCAAAATGACATTTTAAGCATATCATACATCCTAAATAAGTCATAGGAACTAGTGTGAAAACAAGTGAAGATAAAAAAAATCATGGTCAGGGGGCACCTGGGTGGCTCAGTGGGTTAAGCCGCTGCCTTTAATTATGAATTAAAATTCATAATTTTAAATGCCTATTTAAATAGTCAAATACATCTTAAAGGTCATGGTCTCAGAGTCCTGGGATCGAGCTCTGCATTGGGCTCTCTGCTCAGCAGGGAGCCTGCTTCCTCCTCTCTCTCTGCCTGCCTCTCTGCCTGCTTGTGATCTCTCTGTCAAATAAATAAAATCTTAAAAAAAAAAAAAATCATGGTCAGAAAAGGAAAAACTCATGTACTTACAGATGTCAAAAGATGTCAGTGGTATACTAAGGGCAGTTAATAAATGAGGTTATGAAAACTGATATTAGAAAATGAGGCTACTCCATCAGCCCATGACTTGGGGGGATGACCCTGTAAGATTTTGCAAAGGATAAACTTGATTCTTGAAGGCCTGATTTTATGATTTAAAAAATTAATCAGTGGAATTATTTAATACAGAAAGAAAAAGGTCATTTTTAGAATAAAAGTCTTAAAATTTAGAAATTCTTGTTCTTCCCCACATATGATTTTCCACCATGTCAATTTTCATGACTACGAATTAGGTATGGGAAGCTTATTTGTGTTTTGGCACTTGGCAGTGATACAGAGCCAGTCAGTCACACGCCTCCAGGATCATCAGCGTACACCTCCTCTATGGAAATTCACCAACCCTCACTTAGAAAATGCCCACTCTTAATTTTTCATTTAGAGAAAAGTAAGTATTGTGACAATAGTGTTTTACAAAATATTATATATGAACTACACTACAAAAGATAGGGAAAATTTGTAATTTCATAGTTTAGAGAAAGAAAATTGGGTGAATAGAGGTCCACAGACCAAAGGATCTCTCTGGAGGAAACAAAAATACATCACCCAAGATGAAGTGAAAGGGACCAGAAGCCACTCAAACACTAGTTCATGGGATATATCTAGGAGAAGGAACAGAAATTATGCATATTTGCATTGTGAACAGTATGTATTATACAAACTTAAAATCTGTAACTAAAACCTAGTGAATCAATCTAATGAAAATCATTCACACGGTATTATGTAGACAAGTATGTTTAAAAAAATATTTTAATAAGCATATTCAGAATGGCAGACAGGGAATGGGAAAAGGGAATTATTTTACAGTGCAAAATTACTATGCATAAACTTAAAAACATCTAATTCATAATTTTAAATGCCTATTTAAATAGTCAAATACATCTTAAAGCTCAACAGACTTGTGTTGAACTGAGTTGCAGATTCTGAACTCTATTTGAAAACACATTATGAGACAATACCATTTCAGATGAAAATGATAGTGCTTTGCTGAGGATGGGCATGGGGTGGGGGAAACTATTAACAAAGGCTTTTTTTCCCAATGCAGTTTGGTAAGAGTTCAAGAGTTATGAAAGGTACTAAATCTTCAAGCAAATTAAATTCATGATATTACTAAAAATTTTAAAGTAGTGCAATTACTTATCAAGTTATAGTGGCTGCATTATGAAGAACAAAGTACTGTGTGAAATACCTGAATAAACACAAAATACAATTAAAAATTTCTTCACAAAAAGCTGAGCATTATGTATTCTAATAGTGGAATGTCTTTCATTAGGCATACTTTAAAAAGATAAGATTAAGAAAAGTAAAACTTCCTAAGACGTATACATGTGCCATATTTTGCAAACATGCCTGAGAATGTACTAAAAATGTTCCTGTGGTATTAGTTTCCAAGAACTTCACAAACCTGCAAACAAAATGCATCTTTTAAAAAAAGGGGAAGATAACGTCTTTAGTATTGCAACTTAAAAATACAACATCACTCTTCATTTGAAACACTTCTATAGACCATCTTTGACAAAGAGCTAGGAGCCAGGATACTTTGGATTTGTGTAATAAAAACTGATTTAGAAAATGGATTATGACCATCTGCTAAAGCTGCCATTCTGGATAAATTAATTTTGTAGGTAAAACAAAACAAAACCAACAAAAAATTCACACTTCTCAACACTTCCACCCAAAACTTTGATTTATCTAGATATGTATGTAACAGTGAATGTGCATTAAATGAAGTCAAGTGTTGTAAAGTGGCATTTTAACACTGTTTGGGGAAAAGAGTTGTTCACATTGGTGGAAGGAAGCAGTCTGAACATATGTTAATAGTAATACTTCATGGGGTAAGGCCTAAACCGTAACTTCTCAGTGCAAACCTTTACTCAATTGCATGAAAACAGCTGAGCCATTAAAAATAAGACCACAGAAGATTTATTTTAAAAAGGCATTGGCTCTTGAACTGATGGCTGAAAATGAGTCAGTAGAAGCATTTGGGGTATGCCTGTGTGAAAAAACAAGAATAGTTAATAATCTTTTATAAAAGTCTGGATATAGGTTGGTCTATCAGCTGTATAAAACTACATTTTTAACAAGAATTTTGCACTAAAAATAAAATGGCACTCTTGCAAGGCTATGCAAATGGATGATCCTGTTTGTAATCATACAGAGCAATGGTACATCTGATTTTCATCTTGGAAATACACTCACTTCATCACTTTTTCCTCATAAAATCAATATTATCTCCCAACTCCTTGTGTGTGCCAACATCTAAATATTGCTTGACCTTTTCCCCTGTTTAGTTAATGCAAAAATGGGAAATTTTATAATGCATATAAAAATAACCGAACAGGATTCTGGTCAGCATGATATATTGAAGCACTTAAGCCAACATTAAACTTCTGTCTTGCTTCAAAAATAATTCTGAAAATTAAAGCAAACGCAAAACAAACTATGTAATCTAGGTATCATGCTTAATTTCAAAATTCTCAAACTATTTGTCCCTAAGTAGAAATTTGAAAAAACAAATTTTCAAAAAAAAAAATTTTTTTTCACAATCCTTTATGAATGCGATTTTACCACCTGTATAAGAAACATGACTTAGTTACTACACAAACACTTAAAAATTCATTAGAAAAACCTTAGCAAAATAAAATGAAAGCTGACAGACTCAGAATATCAATTCCTCTCATAAAAGTTTACCAACTGTACAAGTTAAGAAAATTATACAAGCTTTTGTATTAAGAAAGGACAGCTCAGTCAAGACATATGTACTGTAAAAATCTTTCAAAGGCTACAAAGAATCTGGAAAAATACAGAATGTATTTCTTAAGCCCAGATAAGAATATGGAAAGACATCATTGATGTCAACAATTTTACATATACAAACCTGACTTGGTTTATTTTTAAACTTCTATATATAAAAAAATCATGCTAGCATAACTTTCAGGATTCATAAGGGTTTCCTTAATAATGACACTCAATTTGTATGGAGAGAAAAATTTCTCTTAAAAAAGATAAAGACATTTCAAGAAACACAGAAAAACTGGTGTTAAACAAATTTGAATGTGGTCTTTTTCTTTTCTGCCAACAAACTAAGCAAAAAATACCTGTGGTGAGCTTTTAAGATTAATACATCAAATGAGAAGGTACAGATATTTCCGCAGTTCATTCAAATTGACTATACTATTTGTTATATCCTTAAGAGGGTCTTTACACTTTTAAAGTAAAAAGTCTACAAAGGGCAGAATTACGAAATCTTATTTACTAAAGTTAGAACTCAATTCAAATTTTCAAAATTTTAACCAACTGCTTCAAGGAAATCAACTTTTTAAGGTAACCCATCAACCCTGAAAATTTTAGTCACACCAGATTTTACTTCAAAGAAGGTAAAACAAGTCTAAAATTTAGTCATCTGTGTTTTCAAGTTCTTCAAATTTTCCATGTGACATTGCTTCTTGGAAAAATTCAGAAGAACCTGGACTTTCTTTTCCATTGCTGTTTACCCTTCGCCTTTTGGCAGGTCTCTCACTTTTTTCATCAAAATCATTTTCATTTCTTGCAGTCATATGGGCAAGTTTTGGGTCAGTGGTACGGTTATCTGTTTCATAACCATTAGTATCCATATCTGCATGAAGTGGTCTCTTATTTCCACCTGTTGGTCCATTAACATGTAACCCTTCAACTTTGATTTCTTCTTTGTTCAACATTTCACCTGGTCCATTAGATGACACCCCTACATTGGAAGAAACGTAAGTGAAACTGCTAGTATTAAAAAGCTAACTTTTACACTATTCTAAAACAGCTATTGTAAAACACCTTTACATCCAGGATGAGAGGTGTCAAATCTATGTATATATGGTCTGAACTCTGGCTCTATTTACTGAGTGTGTCACTTGGGCAAAAGTTACTTACATTCTTTGTATCTCAGTTTCACCACATATACAGTGAGGGTAATAAAAGACTTAACCTTACAGGTTTGTTATTAAAAGTTAATAAATGTAAGGAATTAAGAACAGAATCTGCCATATATTAGGAGCATGCTGGTGTTATGTAACAACAAGCAAGCACTGGGTCCAGTAGTCTAAATAAGCTAAATTAAAGCAAAAATATGCACAAATTAGCAAAATGGTAATACCTTTCTAAAACTATGTAAAAAAAAAAAAAATCGACATTCTTTAGGAAGCTTGAGTTTTCTACTGCCATATAAAATAACATGACTTTTATTTTTTTTTTTTAAGATTTTATTTGATAAAGATTACAAGTAGTCAGAGAGGCAGACAGGGAGAAAGGAGGAAGCAGGCTCCCCGCTGAGCAGAGCCCGATGCAGGGCTCGATCCCAGGACCCTGAGACCATGACCTGAGCCGAAGGCAGAGGCTTTAACCCACTGAGCCACCCAGGTGCCCCCATAACTTTTTTTTTTAATTTATTTTTTTTAATAAACATATAATGTATTTTTATCCCCAGGGGTCCCATGACTTTTATTCTTAACGTAAGAATAAAGGTATTGTGCTTTAAGGGTAAAGATCACACATTTACCTAAATGGATTTAAGTAATCTGTCACAATGTTCAAAAATTAACACTTGCTTTGTCCAAACATACATTTTAAAGTCATAAAAGCAAACATAAATTCCTCAGTAACAGGTTGAGAAAAGAGAGTAATTATTTGCTAGAAGTTACAGTAAAAAAGGCACTTAGAGTTGACTGCAAAATGAACTAGCCATTTTGGATACTTAATGTAAATATAAAATGTGCCACTGAGATAGTTAAATTTTAATTATCTGAAAAATATATTCAGTCTAAAAGATGAGCCTCAAATGTTACATTTTGGTCAAAGAAAATATTCTATGGCCCCAACTCAAAAGTGCACTCAAATCATAAATGCATAACGGGGATTTGCACCAGGATGCAGAAGAAACTATACCGCTACAGTAAGCCCAAAGAGCTATGTGACAATTGTGAGCAGGTAAAAAAAAATAAGATCTCAAGACACTAAGCCCCTTATGAAACAAATAAAATTGCACTGGAGAATTCCCTCCTTTCCTTGAAAAACGTGGGAATCTTGATTATGGGTACCTAGGTGAATGGCTTCTGGGCTACTGAATATAACTAACTTATAAATACCTCCTTAGGTTAACTGCATATTCTCATCAAATGGTTAAAAAAGAAAACAAAGGGGCGCCTGGGTGGCTCAGTGGGTTAAAGCCTCTGCCTTTGGCTCAGGTCATGATCCCAGGGTCCTGGGATCGAGCCCTGCATCGGGCTCTCTGCTCAGCTGGGAGCCTGCTTCCCTTCCTCTCTCTCTGCCTACGTGTGATCTGTCAAATAAATAAATAAAACCTTAAAAAAAAGAGAGAATTTGATAAAGTAGTATCAATTATATGTCTCCCTGAGCTTCTTGCCCTAGTCTTAAGGGCAGACCCTTAGCTGCTTATTCTACCTCAGGATAGCCTTAGACCACATGCCCTTGAACCTGTTTAGAACCAAGAAATGGCTGCTGAGCCCTTTTTTTTGTTTGTTTGGCTTGTAGTGAGGGAATAGAGAGGGTTCATCAAATGAACAAAGTATATTCACTCCAGCAGTGCCAGTGTGAGACCAAAGGTCAGAATAAGGGATAATCGTTCAGTGTTGTTGTTCTAGTTTCTGTCAGGGAGCTTAGCTCTCCACTGGCCCTCCCATAAGACGATTATATCTGAATGCAGGTGCAGAGCTTATCTCTAATTCACTGGTTTTCTCCTTTATTAGTCTCAGCTTGGCAACTATCTTACTTAGGAAGACCATTTTAATTAAAGCAGAAATCAAAATAATTCTCTGACAGGTCTTCCTTATCACCACAATGATCTCTGGTCCACTGCATATTTTAAATGACATTAACTGAATCTCAAACATAATAGAATTCATATGCTTTTTTCTCACTGAGATAAAAGTAGAAATGTTTCTGTACGGTATTAATGCAGAACCTGACACCTGCTTTATCTTTTCTCATCCTTCAAGGTTATTACGCTATCAGAGAGAAAACTATTCAAAACAGTGCCCTTGTTATCTTCTTTGCACCAAATGCTTAAAGTATTTTCCAGATAAAGTGTTACAGCTTTCAAAGTATTTAATAAATACCTGTGTAATCCTGATGTGAAATGGCTAAGTGGCTGGTGTTTTGGTCTAAGAGTTAACAAGAATATCCTATCCAAGCATTCCCAACTTATTAAGAAAATTGATGCTACACAAAAAGGATAAATTCCTTAAAAGAAATGGTCACTATTGACGGTTTATTTTTATTAAACTTAGTTTTTAGTGATATCAACAGGAGTTCTTTACAATTTATATTCTGTGTTAGTATATATGTGTGTTGGTATTTGTATGCTTGTTCTGTGGGTATTTATAATTACTATTTTTATAACACCTGCACTGGAAGTTTAATACAAACCAAAACTAAATTACCTGGGCTACTAAAAGTGCCCTTCATCATGAACAAACGAAAGTACTTTTCTGGTTGCTTACCATTCTGATTACTATTGCTGATAGTGCCATCTTCTTTCTCAGACTGGCTGTTACTACTATTTGAGGCAGTTGGGGGAGGGGACGGTGCTCGACTAGATGCAGCACTTTCACTTTCATCTAGAAGACGATCCATGTAATCCCTTAAAATTAAGTGAAATAATAAAATAATTACTTTCTTATATTAAAAAAAGCTGAAAATTAAAATTGAGGTTAAATTTAGAAGGCTATATTAACAAATATGTCCTAATTTTCACTTACATTTAGTCCAGTGCCTCATCTACCTCACCAGCATCTGAACATTTAAATGGAAAAACGCATAAGGACTTTAAACTAGCAAATTTTAGACACCTATATGAAGGTTTAAAACTTTTAAAACTATAGGTAAGTGCTCAGAGTGGCCCAATTAAAATCAGAGGATCTGTAAGTGAAGAGAGGGATGGTGCCAATCAGGAGTAGAGAAGAATTTCTGCACAAACACAGACTGAAATTTTAAAGCTCCTAAAGATTATGTGATGGCTATAGCAATACCTGAAAGACAAATTAGGGCCTACAAATGAATCACTTCCCTGAACTTTCTTGCGTAACTTCTGTATTACCTTTCTGCTAGATCTGAGCTAAAAGAGGCTATTAAGTTCCTCAGCTTATCTGCTGGCTTAGTCTGCCAACCTACCATTAGAGGGGAACTCACTTCCTTAAGTTACTAAGTTACTCCTGAACTATATGGTATGGGAGGACAGCTGTATTAAGTGACTTTGGGTTGTGTTTAGAAGATCTGGGCTAAAATACTTATCTCTGAGGTTTCCTAGTATCTTTACCTGGAACATTATGTATGTATCTATGACACAGAGTTGTTGCACAAGATGTGTGCAGGGAAGTGTTTTTGTAAACTATGAAGTGCTACAAAGTCATTAGAATATAAGGTCAGTGGCTGGCCACTGGTTTTATGAATAGTATTTTGATGGGACAGAGCCACATCCACTCATTTACATAGTATCTATGACTGCTTTTGCACAACCGCAAAGCTGGGTGGCTGCAAGAGAGGCTGAAGGCTCACAAAGCCTAAAATATTTACTCTAGCTCTTTATAGGGAAAATCTGCTGATACCAGTGCTGGACTCATCCCCCAAAGGCAGGAATTTTAGTCTTTTTGTTCACCACTGTACCACCTGTGCCTAAGTTGTGCATGGCACAGAGTAGAAATTAAAAAAACAAAAAAACCCAAAAACAAACAAAAAAAACAAAAAACCCACAACAACCACCCATAAAGCCATTATTTTAAAATTCCCTCAGAATAATTTTAATAGAAATATTAAGACAAATCCTTAGAATTTCTGAGCAGGTGAGTAAAAATGCTTGTAAGAAGTAAACAATGAAGGGGCGCCTGGGTGGCTCAGTGGGTTAAAGCCTCTGCCTTCAGCTCAGGTCATGGTCCCAGGGGTCCTGGGATCGAGCCCAAGTCTGGCTCTCGGCTCAGCAGGGAGCCTGCTTCCTCCTATCTCTCTGCCTGCCTTTCTGCCTACTTGTGATCTCGGTCTGTCAAAAAACAAATAAAAATCTTAAAAAAAAAAAGTAAACAATGGAAAGGTTTAGGATTTTACTGAAAGTCTGTGGCAATAGTCTACAACAGACTATTAACTGTGGCTGTAATATCAAACTACATGATCACACTGTCCCCTGGGATACAGGGATATAATGAATATAGGGACTTGAAGCTTTCAACAGTCTGAGTCAAAACACATATCAAAGAAATGTATATAACCATGAGCTAATCAATTTACCATTCTAGGCCTTATTTTCACGCCTATAAATAGATGGAATTAAATTAGATGGTATTTTAGTCCCCCCCTTCAGCTTTATGCCATGCATCATAATTCTAGAACAATTATGTAAAAAATTTGAACCACACAGAAACACAAATGAGTATGAACACAAAGGGATGTCAGAAGCTAAGACTAGTAAGAACATGATACATGATGAGGAAGTGTTGGAAATAAATTTGGTATGGCTGGGATGGATAATGGAGGATGTGAAAAGCCAAGCAAAGAAGCTAAAATTGACTAGATATGGCAATGATATTGTGAAAGAATTATTATTTCTTAAAGATTAATGGCATCCACAATGCTTAAGGAAGGAGAAGAGTCAGGTGGGCCATCCAGGAGGTTGGAGAGGCATTCAAATAACCAGAATTATGATTGGTTAACTTTAAAAAAAAAAAAAAATATTTGCAAGGCTTCTACAGTAAAGTCTCTAATTTGCATATGGCTACCAGTTCTTCCTGGTGGTGACTAAAAGAAAATCTGCAGGAAGATCTCTGCAAAGGTTGTTTGTAAGGCATAAAAATGGCTAATGTGCGTCATTCTGGTGAACAAATGGAAGGTAAAAATGTAACAGAAAAATGAACAAATAACTTTCAGTATAATGTGCCCTAAACTATGGATTTTGACTAAAAAAAGATGAAGAAACTCCTATTTCTGTCTTATAATAACAATGTTTTGTGCACTACAAGTGCAACTCTTAACAGAAGGAGGTCCTGGAAGCAAACTGAAAAGAATCTTCATGTTTATAGAAAACCTTAATTTCTCCCTATTTGGGCAGTAACGTATAGTCCAGTCACAGCTTCTTATGGAAGATGTAGCACAGCTAAAAGGGATAAATTGGAGTAAAACATTACAGTTCCATCAATTAAAAAACAAAACAAAACAAAACACTTAAGCCTACAAAAACCACAATATTCTCGCCTGGGGGAAGAAAGCCCTATTTGTTCACTTCATACCATTATACCAGGGATCACTGTAAAATCTTAAAGCATGAGAAAAGAGATGACATGGGATTACTTTTAGCTGCAGCTACTCCACCTACTGAATAGTTAACCTTAAGAGGAATCAAGGTTACAGATACAAGGATCTTCAAAAAGTTTCTAGAAGCTATGGAGAGATTATTAGAGAAACTCAAGTGTTGGCAGCACATCCCTACCTAACCTGTTGAGCTTGACAGCACAGAGGACCAACTAAGCCAGCCCACAACACTTCCCTTGGTGATGCTTTCTGAAAGAGAAAACTGGATGAACCATGGGTCTGACCCAGCATGGCAATTCTTATGTTCTTATTGCTGGTGACGTCAGATTGCCTGTAGTTCGTGTGTGAACATTATTTCTGAAATGGGTGAAAAAAATGAAAGATGTTACTATTGCTTTTCCCTATAGAATAGCCTGAAAACTGACTATTTTAAGATAAACTCTGAAGACCAGATAGCTGCATCTAGTTCCATATCATTATACCTCAATGTAACCAATAAATCATCATGAGAAAAATTAACTCTAAATTTATAACATTAAGCAATTAGATCAAATTTGGAATGCTATGTATGAAATTCAACTCTAGCCATCATGAGCTTTGAATAATGGAAGATGAGGCACAGAGCCCAGTATCCAATGATTTCTGGGGCAATCATACCCATTTATTCTCTTTTAAATAAATTTGCTTTGGATTTTATTTTAGAGTGTTTGATCCTTCAGGGAAGTGACCAGAAGAGACACCTGTAAATGAACATGACCAGCAAACACTCTAGCCTAGGAGTTTGCAAAGCACAATCAAATATGCATATAAGCATATCCTCCAAAGGCAGTTACTTGGCCAATCCTAAGAATTTTACTGGTACACACTGACCAAATGAAGTCACAATTCAGCATTATTTTTATTCTGTAAACAGCAGGAAATAATCAAGGATAGAATGGTAAAGTTTAATTCCACCTTAGCAATTCATCAGCATTTTAGAGCACCTCAATGAGAGACGAAGGGTTCATTCAATACTTGATGTACTTAAGTAACAAATTATTAGTGGCAGCAGGGACAGTTTATTTTTCCAAAGCTAGACTGAATGAGGCTAAGAGATTTTGGTGCATGATGACTGGTACAGGCATACAAAGCATTTTGTATGAAGCCTACATATAATACCCCACACTCCCTATTTCACTGGGAGTAAGCTGAAGTTGCAGGACTAATTATTAAATATTTCTGTTAAAGGAAGTTTTCAAGAAATCAGGGAAAAGGGAAGTCACCATGGACAAGTTCTTTCCTCTTTAAAAAACTTTGTAACAAAAAACAAAAAACTTTGTAATAAAAAAGAAAATGAAATTTGACCTGATGAATTCTCTCTCTATATTTTCCCTTTTATACCATCCATATCCAAATCTTAGTTTGGTTCCTGGGATCAAAAGTAGACTGGACAAGGAAAGACACTAATTTCCATTCCTTTTTAAAGGGCCTTTATTAGGCAGATAGCCGTATAGCTTATGAAAAGAGTCTCTTTCCTATTCTCACTGTGCTCATAGTATTATTAGATTAAAACTATGTGTTTATACTGAATGGAACAGAAATTAACAAAAACATGCTTTACCAGCTGTTATGATCCATTTTAATTCCTGAAAACATACTCTTACATTTGCTTTGATGCATTTATTGTCTCAAGCAATATTAATTGTAGTTCATAATCTTTCATAAAATGCTGAAAACTCTAAATTCCTATGAAAATATGTCTATAAATGGATAAATTTAAACAAATGTAAACTTTTATCATACTGAAAAAGATTTTAAAAATTACAATTTTCTCAAGAAAAAATTCAAGAGCAAAAAATATAGGACTCAACAGAAAAAATACACTCACGTTACACCAGGATGAAGATTATATTTCTTTTTTCCAAATCGTGTTTGCTGAGCAAAGAAATCGTAACGTTCAGATTTTTTCCACATATAATAGAATGCTACACATTCACCAACTGACCTTGTTCGAACCTGTAAGAAACAGTTGTTTTTAAGAATCATCTCCTCCTTAAAGCAGTATTTCATGAAAAATATCTGGGTCTGAAAACAAATCTGTATGTACCTTAAGTAATATATAATACATTATATAAAATATTAACACTATAGCAGCTTTCTTAAAAACCACACTTTCCAAACTCCCATTGAGAGAAATAATACACTGGCAACAAATCTTCAGATATTTAGTATTATGCTTTTTAAAAAACTATCATTTATCATAAACACTCCTCTATTGAAAACATCTGGAAGTGGCATTTAAGCTAAAATTAATATTATAAACAGTGTGCAAATACTTTTATTCACAGAGTACCTAGGGAGTCTACATTTAAAATTCCATTTAAAAGATTCTCTTAGTAGTCCCACCGGAGATCCAGACTCAGTTATTTTATTTTCTAGAAAGGCTAAGAATATTCCATAATGAGTTGGAAAGTACTATAATAATGCCAATTCTAATTCATTGTTTACTAAGTTACTCTAGTAACTGTGCTATATTTGTGTGAATGAATGATTCCCCTTCCATAAACGTTCAGCACCAATGGGACTGGCAAATGATGTGGACAACTTGCCTCTTTTTCCTACTTAGCTTGGATAGCTGTGGTGGTGGTGGTGGTGGTGGTGGTGGTGGGTGTGTGTGTGTGTGTATATATAAAAAATACTGGGAATTTAAAAGGAAAAAAAAAGCCATCTCTGTGAGTGTTGGGATGCAAGACCATATTGCTCTAAGCCATAAATTTCTAATCCCGAAATAGGTGTCCTGTGAGACTGACTACACCTCAAGTCAATTTGATGACATCCTCATTTCACTACTTGACATACATTTTTCTTTCTTCCCTTATGCTTGCACTTTACAAATTTGGCCCATGTTGCTTTAAGACTGAAAGCTATCAAGGCTTTTTTTCTTTTTTAAATAATCTTCTCAAGCTCTTTTTTTCTCCTCCTTTAGAATCTTCTTTCTATATAGACATAAGTGAAGTCAATTGTACTTTACTGAAAGCAAAAATTGGAAAGATATTTTTGGGGCATACAATGTTGACAATATTATGAAAAATCTTCAATAAAGTAAGCCTAGAACTCATGATTAAGATTCAAACTTCAATTCCAGGTATAAAAACAAAGTCTTAATGTTTTCACTGGACCATTCTCCCTAAAGAGTAACTATCCTCTTTCTGTTCAGTGTAACTAGTATATTGGTATAGATAGGTAGTTGACTTCTACACGACTGAAATATCACCATCCCAAATATTTATAAAGAAATGGTCTTAGTTTCAATATTACGTAAAAAGACTGTTTGGGCTAGTTGTTTCAAGTTACCTATTAAGTTTTTACTCCCTAAAAAAAAGGGATTTCTGGGGGTGTGGGGAGGTTCTTGCTGCTGCTAGCTCTCATACCAGCTTATCACTTCCAGAGTCCCCTCCATAGATAATCCATCATGGTTTGGTTAATATAGTGTTTGAATCCCAAACACTATATTAATCTAGGAATCTAGGAAATCTAGGAATGCTAGAAAACTCTCATCCCAAAATGTTGCTCCATTCAACTATGAAACAATACCTTTTTTTGTTTTTTTACAATCAGAAACCTACGTGTCTAGTCATCAGTATAATGCACCCCTTTCACAGAATATTCCCTATGCTTGAAGTAATCAGATGATTTGGATACAACACTAAGAGGTAGGATACATTTTTGATACCAATACTAAGACTCAAAATTTCTTATTAGTCATTATGTCTGATGTAACAAGATAATCAAGAATAAATTAGCTAGGGGCACCTGGGTGGTTCAGTCGGTTGACCATCCGACTCTCAATTTAAGCTCAGATGATCTCTGGGTCATGGGATCGAGCCCCATGCCAAGCTCTGCACTGGGTGTGGAGCTTGCTTAAGATTCTCTCTCTCTCTCTCTGCTCCGTCATGCCTACTCTCTCTCTCTCAAATAAAATAAACAAACTAGTTAATGCACAATAAAAGTAAGAAAAATTAACTCACAGGATTTACAATCAACTATTTATAGAACATAAAATACTCTTAAATGTGCTGAAACAAATTAAGTGGACACCAATCACATCAAGATGTATAAAAAGAATAATGTGGTGACAGACTACTTAGAACTCAGTCAACACCATCCTAGACAAGCCATCACTCAAAACTTAGATGCTCTCTTTAAGGAAACATGTAAAGCCACACTCCTTGTCATTTCTTTTTGCTAAAAATGTGGCATTTATATAAACCAAGAAATTACTTAATTTCCTCCATTTAAGCTCTGAGATTTTAATTTTGCACATTCTACTTTCCCACAGAAACAACACATCTTTCTAGTCTATATAACTGTACAGTTCCTACTAAAAATCTCACCTGATTTTAGTTTAAGAGAATTAAACCTAAAAATAAATCATAAAGTAATTATGAAGTTCTTTTGGGTATACACCAACACTGTATAATTGGTATTATTAATATGGAATGATAAATGAATCATGTTAAGTAAAACTGTCAAATTATAAAATTATAATGTATAATAAAGCTGATTTATTGAGATAAGTCTTCCAGAAAATTAAATTTTAAAGCCAAATTAAATTTAAGTATCTGATTTTAGACACTCAGCACTCAAATAAATGTAAAAGATATTTTAATTGTAAATAATGTCACATTAAAAACGTTTTAAAGTTTCAAGATTAAAGACCAGTCCTTTAAAAAATCTGTCACAAGTTTGTGGAAAAAAACTTTAAGTAATTACACTGTATACACAGATTCCACCCAGAAGTTGATTAACATAACAGGGCAATTCTTTTTCTTTTTTTAAAGATTTTTAAAAATTTTTATTTATTTGACAGAGAGAGAGAAAGCAAGAGAGGGAACACAAGCAGGGTGAGTGGAAGAGGAAGGAGACTCCCTGCTAAGCAGGGAGCCCAATGCGAGGCTCAATCCTGGGACCCTGGGATCATGACCTGAGCTGAAGGCAGACACTTAACGACTGAGCCACCCAGGCGTCCGTTTATCAGTGCAAGTCTTAAAGGCTAATATCATGCACTGAAAAGTCACTTGCTAAACAGATCCCAGAAAATATAAGCATGTTTATAATTCCCTAAAAATATGTTAAAACATTTGAAGGTAATAAAATATAAGATGATCTGTATTAACTAAATAACTTTTTATAAAAAAGAGAACATTATCATTACTTACTTTATTGGCCTGAATCAAATGAAAATCCTTTCCGTAGGCCTTTAGCCCTTGTTCAAAATTTCTACACTCTTCTTCTGTCCAAACAGATAATTCCTCTGACAAAATGAGGGAGAAAACTGTTATAAGCGATTTTCCCCTAAATAGTGCATATACAGTTATAAATAAAAATATGTTTCTAATAACAATAAGGTAAGTATTTCACTCCTGAACTCTATTACTGATGGCTGCAAAAGATGAAGTGACAAAAATCCTGTATTTAATAAGATTTTGGATGATTTGGTCGCTAATTCTTCAACCTTAACTTGGACCACCTTTCTCCTTTATGATCTAACTATATGAGCCACCTTTCAATTCCTTAAATTCCCTATGTTCTTTCTCACTTTAGATTTTTGTGATGTTGTTCCCTTAGTCTAGAATCATTTTCTGCCTCACCACCCCCTTTTCACCTAGCTAATTTGTTTACATCCTAGCAAAAATATCACTTTGTTCTATAAACTTTCCCTAACAGCCTCTTGCCCCAAATCAGGTTAAGTCCTGCTGCAATAAATTTTAATTATACCCTCTAATTTTCCTTGAAAGAACTCATAACTATTTTTCAGCTCCCCCTACCTAGGCTCTAAGCATCATGAGGGCAGGACTTTGTTCACAATTATGTCCTCAGAATTTAGCAGGTCCTCCAATTTTTGCTGAATGAGTAAGTATCTTGTTTGCTATGTAATGTCATACAGTGTTCTTAGTGAAGCAGGGTGGGAACCAATTTAGAGTACAAAAACAAAAAATTGGATTTTAGTTATGGCTTCATTGTTTATAAATTATGTTTGCCTTAGCAAAGGTACTTCAGTTTAGAGACCTCAGTCTCATCATTTTGAAAGCAAAGTTACAACCGTCACATTCCATAGTTCATAGGGCTATTATTAACAAGATCAAATAAGAAAATATTTAATAAAAATGCCTTGAAATTGAAAGGCATCATGTATTTTAATTGCCATATTTTCCCAAAAAGAACGAACAGTCTTAATCCATTTCCCATAATGCTTATTATATACAAGTTACTTAACAAGTTACAACAAGTTATTTATTATTCAGCAAATATTTACTGATTTCAGAAAGATCAGTATTATTAAACTTAGGATATACCTACACAGACTAAAGATCTTAAGCTTATTAAATTTCTGCTAAATCATGAAAACAAAAATGTATTTACACTTACCTCTAGCTGCTTTTACATTAAATCTTAATCTTCTCAATGCTTCTTCTGTGTCAAAATTGCATTTAACCAATTCATATAATGCCTAGAAAAATAAAAGCCTTCAGTATGTGACCCAGACTATGAAAAAGTTCAAGGCTACAATTTCTTAAAAAAGTAAAAGCTCTTCCTGAATCCAGTATTTCTTTTCATC
This sequence comes from Lutra lutra, assembly GCF_902655055.1. Classification (NCBI taxonomy): domain Eukaryota; kingdom Metazoa; phylum Chordata; class Mammalia; order Carnivora; family Mustelidae; genus Lutra; species Lutra lutra. The sequence continues at coordinate 142,146,796 of NC_062281.1, forward strand.
ATTTCTGGAAGACAAATAATTCTAGGTATGCAACAGAGCACTAAAGAAAAACAAATTCAATCTTGATAATTGACGCTTCTAAATACTTAGAAAGCAGGATAAGCAAATACTCTAACTTGGCAGCTACAGTACCTCAGAAATTTAAAAATGAAAATAAACTGTTCTATAAAAATCACAAAACCTGTCTTTTTGGCTTTTTTGCAGTTCCTATTCTAATTCTAAAAAAAAAGATAATGCTGTTATTAGGTTCATGGTAGGCACTGGTCTACTATAGCCCTGATAACTTCATTCCAAATATGTACTCCAAACACTGAATTAATTTATACATTCTTAGGGATATCCAAAGGAACTTCAAAAATCCTAATAAAACGTATATACAGGCAAAATGAGATACCAGATTTTTGTTTATTTTAGCTGAAATCATACTCACGAAGCGAGTATGTACACTAGCTATTTCAGATTCCCTGTTGATAACAGTATAAGAATTTTGGTGTCCAGAACAGTAACAGTGAATGTGACAGCACTTACATCTATAAATGTAAATATATAAAACATATTAAAATATATGTGGTTAATTTATTTTGGGAAAACCTTACGGTATTTTTTAAAATTGAACTTTAGTTAAAAAAAGCTGTATTATATTAGCTCCAGGTGTACCACATGGTGACTGGACAACTGTACACAGTATGCTATGCTCACCAGTGGGATCACCATATAAGGTGACCTTATCACAATACCACTGACTATATTCCCTATGCTATACCTTTCCTCCCCATGACTTATTCATTCCATAATCAAACAGTTACTTCTTACTCATGTACCTGTTCATTGTCTTTAATGTGAGATCCTTCAGGAATTGCTTCTACACCTTTCTCATCACCTGTTCTTCTAGATGCATCCTTAAGAAATACAATCACTTTATCTTCTGGTAAGTACTCAGGGTCCCACAGGAGCTGATCATCATTTTCATATACTAAATTAGTAAAACATAATGTTAAAAAAATGCCAAAAATCGTTCAAGTTTGTGTTAAAACACTATCACTGACCAAATAACTAACACTTAGGAGCCAAAATATTGATTACTGAGAGGTAAAACATGGTCCTAGTATTTGCCTAACTTTGTTCTTGGGCCATATTTATAGCCTAAGTGATTTAAGCAATCTAAACAGATGCCATTTGATAGCTCTTTTTTTTTTTTTTAATTTTATTTATTTATTTGACAGATAGAGATCACAGCAGACAGAGGCAGGCAGAGAGAGAGACGGGGACGCAGGCTCCCTGCTGAGCAGAGAGCCCGATGCGGGACTCGACCCCAGGATCCTGAGATCATGATCTGGGCTGAAGGCAGCGGCTTAACCCACTGAGCCACCCAGGCGTCCCCATTTGATAGCTCTTCACCGGAAAGCTAAGAATGACAGCTTGAGTTTACCAAGTCTAGGTCTCTTCGTTTGAAAAGCACCACCACCATTTACTATCTGTATGACCTTGGGCAAGTTACTTCCTGCTCTCTGCCTCATCTGCAAAAACAACACTATCACAAAGGGTTGTAAAGATTTAAAGCACTTTAGAACAATTCTGGCACATATTAAGATTCAATGGGCGTTAGCTATGATTACTATTTTTTGAAATAGGAGGTCTAAAGGAATGCACACCAAATGTCAACATGGTTTTATTTCTTGGTGGTAAGATTTGGGATCATTTTTCTTACTTTTATATATTTTTTCTATGAAGCTTAAAATGTATTATAATGAACATAATTCATTTTCATAAAACGAGTCTCCTTTTTTAAAGAAAGAATTTAGCTTTCATCAGAATTTCCATTAGAATAAGATTAAAGCCTAAATGCTATCACAATTTTAAAAGTGAAAGGAAAGAAGGAAGACCTAAGATGTGAGCAATTCAAAATGACAGGAAGATGGAAATATAGACAGAGTTAAGGAATAGTCACAAGATAGAAAGAAATACCAGAAAAGTGGCACCATCGCAGCTAGGGGAAGAAAAGGTTTCCAGGAGTTAAATGCTGTTAAATGGCCAGTATGAAAACTGAAACAGGTATGCTGGATTTACTAACAAAGGAGGTAAATGTTTCAAGAGCTGTTTTTGTAAAAATATGGAAGCCCAGGCCACACTGGCGATGACGGAAGAGTCATCTTCCGTCAGGGGAAGAAGGAAAGCAGAGAACTCTTGAAAAGTTCAGTTTTAAGGGAAGAGATGGGGTAGCAGCCAGAGAGGAAGTATAGAGTTGAAGAAACTTTCTGGTTTTGTTGGTTTTTAAACACAGGAGACAATAATTTGAATGCCAACAAGAAGGAGCCAGCTAAAGAAAAACTGAATTTAAGAGACAGAGGATAACTCAAAGTGTCAAAGTTCCTTGTGTTATAAAAAGGGAATTAACAGCCATTAAGCATGTCCTATCTATCAGGCAGTATGTTAGGTGTTTTCATATAAAACTACCTTGTTTCAGACTCTACCCCAACTATACACTCACACTTTAAAATATCCTTCTACCTTTCTGTTCCCCAAAACAGATACTCTTCTTTAAAATACAAGTACAATCTCAAGAAAATTTTCCTTAGTAAACCTCATTCCTTTTCTAACCTGCTGGTACAATTATTTTAAATTAATTAATACTATTGATTTTTATTCTCTGCTTAGCCTCTGTTCACTGAAGCAAGTAGACTATAGCTTTTATGTTCTGAGACTGATGGGTGAAAGCCTTACAAGGAAAACCTAAGAAACACGGAAGGTGGGTCCCTGAGTTGTCAGTGTTCTCCCACGTAAATATCCCTATATTGGGCTTATAAAACAAGCCCAAGTGACCTGGAAGATATTTCTGGAATCATTCTGTAAGTTTCAGATTGCCACAGGATACAGATACCCTAGTTAAGCTGAATACACAAACATCAGCAGATGGCACCAAATGACAAGCCAGACCCTGACCCTGAGAAAACATCTAATTTTATACAATTATAACACACTGAAAAGTAACCACGGATGAGAACAAATAGCATTTCCATAGAGAATAAACCACTGCCTTTACTAGTTTCAGAAAGAGATCAAATTATTTTCCACTTAAGTTTCACTCTAACAAAATATGACTTTTGACTGTGCTCTAAATAAAACAGGCAACACAGCTGATTTTTTATTAAGTGTCTATTGTAGAACTAAATGCCAAGAAATCAGAGTATCAGAAAAATACCACTATGGTAAAACACACTAAAATACAGAAGAGAAATAACATCTATAAATATATGAAGAGAAAAACTCTACAAAAGCAACAAAAAGAAACAAATACCTTTTATCTAATTATGATACATAAAATGATATGAACATGCTGGATTTCAAAAGATCACAATCACTGAAATGTAATAGCATCCTCTGAAACTATTGCTTTCTGAATGAATTACAAAGCATAAACATTAGAACCTTTAAAAAGGAAAAACAAATATATGATGGCCCATATAATTCACATGTGATTACAAGTAAGTGGGAGTTCAGGAGACAAGAGCACACAAGTTTAGTTAGGGAAGTGCTTACTATGGCACTTTAAGAAGCTTGACAAACAAACAAAATGGGTTGTCAAAATAATTCAACGAAAAAAAAAATTCAATGAAGTTCACTGGGTGCGTGTGGTGGTGGTGGGGAACTAATGTAGAAAGCTGAGAAACCACCACCAGAAGACCACAAACTTCTGCAATCTGGGAAATTAATTCCCAATGAATAAATTTTTTTTAACTAAAACTGGAAGTTAATATAAAAGTGTTATTCTATTTTTAATGCCTAAGTAAAAACTTAACCTAATCAATATATTATGAGGATGAAAATGCCAATCTATAATCAGCTATGGTATAATAATGAGGTTTACAACAAAAATGGTCTAAAAAGGTCACATTATGATTAATGACCTACATTTTAAGTTGTCCAGCTGAGGTTTTCCTATGTATAAGCTAAATGAACTGCCTTTTTAACATTATCAGCATCAACTAAGAATAACACGTGTTTCAGTAACTTAAGAATTTGTCAAATGTCCATTAGAAATGATGATTTACATGGTTCTTTGCTATTCACTGCTTCCTAATTCCCAGCCATCATTTCCTTACTCTAAAACTCCATCAAGAAAGCATGAAAATTCGGCCAGAAAATACCTTAGCTCCTCTTTCCTCTTGACCTTTATCCCTCTAGGTAGTCCAATTAATTCTCAATCAATCTAGTCCAGGGCTCTCAACCTCAGCAGTACTGACACTTTGGGCAGATAGTTCTCAGTTGGGGAGTGGGAGTAGCAGCCATCTCTGGGTTCTAAGATGTTTATCAGCATTCAATTCAGTCTTATCACAAAAGCTGCAGTGTTCAGTTCAGTACATGAAACAAAACACACACAGATCTGAAAAATCGTGCTTTTTCATCTACTCAACACTTCTTTGGGAATTAAATCCTTTCCATCTGGTCTGAGTGGGGCAGACACCACACCCTGGATCCCCAAGAACAGATAAATGAGCCAAGGCAAGCCAGAATACTCACTCTTCTCTCTGGTCACAGTAATTACTTCTGGCTCAGTATGACTCAAGCTAAGTCAATAGAGGTTCTCTCTAGGACTTTTGTAGGAACAAAGGTGGATGTGGAAGTTCTCATTTTTGTGGGTTCTCTAGCTACAAGGACAGTGTAAAGTGTAAGCCAGGAGCTCCCAGGAGCCATCTTAGCTTGTCTGGCAATAAACAAAAGAGAAAAAGGGGAGGGACAGCTGATATAATAATAACCTGAAATCCAGTTATATTTGAAGCCACCCAGAACCTTCCAGTTAAGCAGTAGATAGATTCTTTTTTGCTGAAGCTAACTGAATTGCGCTTTTGCCACTTTTAAGTAAAACAGCATAAACCAGTGCTTTCTGAAAATCTGAATAATAATAATTATACCTAAATAATTTGGTAAGAGTAATCATCCACTGAACATTAAGGCCACTCACTGAGCACTTACTATGTGCCAGACATGATGCTGTTAAAGTGACACATAAAAACATCACATGTAAATCCTCCTAACAGGCTCTGTAAATAATGCTCTTTTATAGATGAGGAGAAAAAGAAGCTAAGTAAACATGTCCAAGGCCCAATGGCTATGTACTGATTGAAGTTTAATGGCTCCATATCAGTTCTGTTAACATTATTCTGCACCTACCTAATAATTCAGCCACCAAATGTTTACTATCTATGTAACAGAATCATACTAGGTATTAAGGATATAAAAATGAATAAAGAAATGGTTATAATATAGTTTTGAGTTTAAGCGCTAATTTACATAAATTTAGGAAATTGTATAGTTGAGACTGTGTAATAAAGGTTCAAAGGAAAAGGACTCAAACACAATTGTAACAAATCTTATTTATATCATTGTTTGAAACAGAAGTGATAACTGATGAGGAATATATAAGCTGCATGGAGTCTAGTAAAAAAAGAAATCAGGTGGGAAAAAAATCTATCAATATCTTTCCAGGATACTCAGTAATAGGGCTTCCTTTATCAGTGAAAAAATTCCAGTCCATTTGTGTCAAGTAATTCCTACAGTGAAGGTATAAAGTATATTAGTTTTATGGCATTTTTATCAAAATCACTCAAATCGAATACTCTCCTTTTTGAATGTGTGCTCACCAAACCAATGAAACAAACTCTATCCTGTAAGGGAAAGAATGCACTAATCATCAATATCCCTTTAACAGTTGTTTTCCAATGGTTAAGTTTACCTAAGTTTCACACGTGTTTGGTTTGTTTGCACAGGGTATCCTAAGTGGTGACAAATTCTGGGTATCATGACAAAAGTTTGAATTCGTAGAAATACAAAACTGAGGAAAGTCCCTCTACCACAGTGACCCCTCCCATGTAGTATCACCTGCTAAACCTACTCTGATCCTCACACAATCTAAAATGTTTAAGTTCATATGGTAAGAAAGCATCACAAATCATACCTTTCCTGGAAAAAAAAAATTATGTATACAACTGCTTTCTAAAATTATAATAAAACTGAAAGCATTAAACCAAAATTTAAAACACTGAAAATTAGAGATCTTGATCATTTACTGTGACATCTGACAATACAAACATGTTAAAATAAAACAAAACATATTAAGAGATAAGTAAAACTACCTTTAGCTCTAACACTAACTTGCCACATATAAAACCAAGATACTTTCCTACCCACCTACAAAATACAAAATTTTCTAAGATAGACACTATTATTTTTCATAGTCAAAACTTTTAAAAAATTTCATAAATTAGAACTAATGTCTAACTTTCAGTTCTCTAGTTGGAGAAAGAACTCCATGGTGAACATGTGCTAATCATTATATAGCATATAAGGAAAGCATAGTATTTAAAATTCAATGACAAAAATAAATACAAATGCCAATGGTTCACTTATTTTTGCACACAATTACAATATACTGACAAAACATATGCAGAAAATTTCACTATATAACAAAATCATTCCATATAGGTACCTTTAATGTTCCTGTATGTTGCAGGAATTAACTTGAAAGCACAAGTTATTACTGGTGTGTTAAAACATTTTTGTATCACTAGAATTTACTGGCCTGTGCTGTTCCTTTACTGTCTCTATCTACTACTTCCCTGAAAGCAGGTACACACTTAATACATAAAGGAAGTTTTTAGAGGAATATTAAAAAGGAAACAAACAAAAGAATTCTACAACTTTGAAAGGCTCTGCCTACGTAAACTGAAATGTGAAGAAAACAACTGAAATAAAAGAAATGAAGAAACACTTCTAGCACTGAATGATCTCATACTACACATGAACTCCTTAAACACACACACACACACACACACACACACAACATTCTTTCTGGAACATTCTTTCTGGAACTCACCCAAAGCAAAAAAGTCCTCAAATATTTTATGTTGCTGGAAGTTTAAGTATTTATGACTTACCTTACAATTTTTAGATAAAATGATGGAAAAATTATGTAAAAGTATAGAAGTTGTTTCCCAAATTATTTTACAAATAAATAAAGTACTCAATTTTAGTAAAAGTTTCAACGCTTAAAGTAAGCTTTTTATATCATTGTTTACTTGAGTTTTTTTGAAACCTAACAACTTCCCTTGACATAAAATAACTTTTAAATTTAAATTATACAGGTTATAAAAGGCTATTATTTAAAATATATAAAAAAAAAAGAAAAAGCTGGGATGTTTTAAGTTACTCAGTATCAAAAAGGCATTCATTTTTTCTTGTTAGATTTCTATGGACAAACTGGAAAAAACAGTAAACATTTCTTCTTATAGAAATAATGAAGAGTCCTCTTTCATAAATCAATAGGGTAACAAATTGTCATGATCTTATTCCATGATAAAGTAACAGTTCATCACTTCAAAAGCATGAATGCAAGCTGTATAACTTTATTAATAACCCACCTTTTTCATTTTCTTTGTATCTACAAATGCCAACTGGAATCTCTGCTTGAAACATGGAGCCCACCATAATCTCCTATTTAAAAATAACATGACACATTAGTAAGATCTAGTAACACAGATTTTATATCCATTTTCTAGTTTTATCATCTTCCTGGGTTTGTTCATGGTTTCTCTGTCATAAAAGACACAACCAATTAACTACCTCAGAGGAGTATTATGAGGATGAATGAGTTAATAATAGATAAGAGCTTGGATATGATTGGATGAAAACAGTAGTAATAATGGGGTATAATGCAATATACACAATGAATACAAACTTTTACTTCAAAATAAGGAGAAAAAGAAGTAAAAATGAATTCTTATTCAATTAAGATAACTGCAAACACCCTGAAAAATAGAAAATCCAATTCAGGTCCTTTAAGATACTTAAAATCTAAACTATGGACTTTAGATTGTAAGATACTTACAATCTAAACTATGATGGTCAGCATCATCAGGTCACCTGGGAAACTGTTAGAAATATAAATGCTCAGGTTCTACCTGAGACCTACTGAACCAGAAACTCCAGGGATGGGACTCAGCAAATAGTGTTTCAATAAGCTGTCGGGTGATTCCAACACACACTTCAGTTTGAGAACCACGGATTTAAGGTAAAGAAAGTAATGAAAAGGGTTTATATAAAGCTCAGTAGAGGGGAAATGGATGAAACTCCAAACCAAATGGATAAGCAGGTTAGTGCCTGACTTTCACAAAACAATACAAAATGAAAAAAGTAACGGCCCCAAAACATAATTAAATGTTATTTTAGGAAATGTGGTCATCAAATCTATATAGTCAAATCATAACTCAGAGGAAACTAGCTGTTCAGAAAGATTATGAGATCACCACTGATGAGATACTACAAAACAGAGGGACCAAGATTACACAGACCCTCCCTTATCTGGTGGCTAAATGTTAGGAGTAAATTTATTGCATTTTCAAAATAAAGATGTAGTCAGGAAAGGTACAAGTTTAAGGTAACAGTTTAACAGTTTAAATAACAGTTGAGGGGTGCCTGGGTGGTGCAGTCAGTTAAGCATCCAACTCTTGGTTTCAGCTCGGGTTGTGATCTTGCGGTTGTGAGATCGAGCCCTGTGTTGGGCTCTGCCCAGAGTCTCCTCCCACCCATGTGCTCTCTCTAATATTAATTAATTAATTTAAAAAATAAGTAACAGTTTAAGTAATTCTTACCATTTGAAAAGTTCCTCTCTCCTATTTTTGTCAACCTACTAAGATCTCATTTTATCTGGTATAACTCCAAAGACATGCTCTATGTAATTAATTTATTGCAACACCTATATAGGAAAACCAGTCCATTTTTTAAAAAGAGTATCACATACAAATTTTCTCTGCTCTTACAGGAGAACTTTAACTTTTCCAGTATAAAAAAAGAGTACCCTATCACCATTTCTTGTGCCTATTTTAACTTTACTCACCAATTCCTACCAGAGAATAGGCAGTTATGTTAGCAATCCTCTCTGAGGAACCTGTAAAAATATCGATGCCCGGATCCATTCCAGACCAGTTAAAGTTAGAAATCTCTGGTCGAAAGCCCTAGTAATCAGTATGTAAAAGTTCTCTAACTGATTCTAACATGGAGGCAAGTTTGAGAGCTTTTGGACTAGTATAAAAAAAAGACACTTCCTTTTTCCTACTGAGTTTAGAACACTTCTTTTTATCTGCTGATTTGTTCTGAAGGGAAGGGAAATAGGACTTAGGAGCATTATCTATCAAGTGTCATATGTATAATTTTCATTAAATCCTCACCAACTTCAACAAGGCTAAAATTTTTATTCTTGTATTATACCTGAAATGACACTCAAAGAAACTGTTCCTCGGGAATGCACTATTAATAACACTGTATGACACTATAAACTGGAATCAAATTTTGATTTCAAGGCCGTTTCCTCTACCCTAGTTTCTAGAAAAATTCAGTATCTTACAAGACACAGAAGATGATTCTGAATCTTGACAAATTTTAACACAACATAATCATACTAAAACAAATAGTCTGGATTTACTGTGGCCTGTTTTATTACATAATTTTCGTGAGGAAGGGAATATTCCTCCATGTTCTCCCTACTCTGAGCTTTTGTTCTTTCATTAAAAATAAAATTTAAAAAATTAAATTAAAATTTTCATTAAAAATAGTAATACTCAATATTACAATCAATACTCAAATATTCTGTGGTATACTTTTATACAATTTTATACAATTTATTTGTATAATTGTATAATATGGCATACTTGTATACAATTTATACTTGTATACAATTTAAGTTGAAGAGAAAGTTTAAGAGAACATAACTTAAGAGAAAAGATATATAAACTTGAAGATATGGTAGAAAGTAACAGTTTAAGATGACTTCTAAGGTTTTTAGCTCTTTTCTTCATAATTTCTGCATGGTATAGGAATCAGAAAAAAACTGTGGAGTGAATAATGCTTGCCCAAATGGGCAAAAATAGTGGGTAACTCCGTGGTCCTTGTTTTCAGTCTTCAGCCCCATCATTCATTCATCATTCATTCAAATTAATTAACACATAATGCACTGTGTTCCCTTACCATTCTAACCCACACCTTCCTTTATCATTCTAACACACTGAGAGATATCTTTATTTTTTGTCTACACATATTTTTTAAAATTTAAATTCAATTAATTAATAGATGTATTATTGGTTTCAGAGGTAGAGGTCAGTGATTCATCAGTTGCATATAACATGTTCATTATAACACGTACCCTCCTTAATGTCCATCACCCAGTTATCCCATCCCCCCACCCCCAACCCTCCAGCAACCCTCAGTTTGTTTCCTATGTTTAAAAATCTTTTGGTTTGTCTCCCACTCTGATTTCGTCTTGTTTTATTGTTTCCTCTCTTCCCCTATGCACCTCTGTTTTGTTTCTTAAATTCCACATATGAGTGTGACCACATGGTAATTGTCTTTCTCTGACTGACTTAATTCACTTCGCGTAATATGCTAAGATGTCTCTCTCTTCTAAACATCTCTTTGGAAATCCAGAAATGGATCAATTCTGGCAGAAGCCCACAATTCTTGGGTAGCCCAGTCTGAGTTCATTTGAATACTTCATTATTCCTAATAGAAACTCTATGACATATTCTTTTATTTTAATTAGCAAGGATGTCAGCTCTTTTTTTTTTTTTTTTAAGATTTTATTTATTTGTTAGCAAGAGAGGTGGAGAGCACAAGCAGGGGGAGCGGCAGGTAGAGGGAGAAGCTGGCTCCCTGCTGAGCAAGAAGCCCAATTTGGAACTTGATCCCAGGACCCTGGGATTGTGACCAGAGCGGAAGACAGACACTTAATTGACTGAGCCACCCAGGCGTCCCCCAAAACCAAAAAACTTTAAACCACCAACACCAACAACAAAAAGCCACAGCAAAGACTCAAAACTATTAATGAATTAACTAATTAAACAATCACGTTTACATAAAAAGTGCAGAAAGTCCACTCGATTTGATGATTAGAGCTATTCTGCTTCCAAAAAAAACTGTTTACGCACTAAACTTAAGAGCAAAAACAAAACAAAACACTCAATGGAGTTTTTAAGAGCAAAATCAAGTGAGCTATCTCAGTAAGAATGACATCATTTTTTCTATATAAATGATCTGGTCTAATAAATTCTACATGACATTTGACACATTTTCCTAGTAAGTTCAACTACTTTGCAACAGCTTAAAATTAATTCTTTTACTTACCTGTATAAGTTGTACAGTTATACAATTTTATAATTAAAAACTTCTGTCAATATATGATCTTTAGATTCATTTTAGAAATTAAATTATGCATAGTTATTGAGAAGCTCAAATCTGTCTCTTCACCCAATATATTTTGAGTTGTAAATACTGATAGTAATATGGGATGGAAAAACTTATAATCTAAATTATTAAACAAAATCTACTTAACAGAATCAAAGCCTCAACTGCTTTCCCAAATATATAAAAAAAATTTACTTGTGATACTTTTTAGAGTGCAATGAAAATCTAAATCAGCACTAGTTCAAAATTTCACTTTCTATTGTTGGTTTGAGACTGACTTGCTCAAAAAAGTCAAATTCTTTCTAAACTATTATATTATTTTATTAAAAAAAAAGTATTTTTCTTACCTCAATGTATTAAGGGGGAAATCTGAATATCTACCAAACATTTAAATGTCACAAAAGGGCTTACCTCAACTTTATCAATATACAGCTAGGAAAATAATAATCATACTTGCTTTTTAATATTAATTTACCTAAACTTTGGGAAACTATGGCTCTAACTACCTTTTTCCAGTCTTCTGATGGAATATAATCTTCATCTTCTTCAGATTCTTCTTCTATTTCGCTATCTACAACAATAAATAAGACAATATACAAAATGTTTATCCTGTCCACATCTGTATATCTGTATATTATTTTTACATCTACCATCAAACATTTAAGAAGGCCTAAAAGTATTTGCAGAATAGGACCAAGATATTTCTGATCAAAAAATACTCTCTCAGTTTAAAACAAAGCAAAACAAAAAACCCATAAACTTTCTGGGACAATTCTAATCTTAGAAAACTATATTCTCAGTAAATGATTACTTCCAAAAATTTAAGAAAAAAACTGAATTAGTAGATCAAAACAATCCGTTCCCAAACATAATTCTTTCTTCCCTAATAAAAGGAGAATTTGGACAAAACAAAAATTGGTTTCCAATCAGTGCTCCTTGAGACACTGAGAACTTTGTAGCAACACTTTGGAGAGAAGGTGAAGGGAAGGCTACATATGAAGACTTCCATCCTCCCCAACCCTTCTGATTTATTCAGAGCAGGCAAAGAGCCACTTGTTTACATTCTGGAGTGAAAATGTTTTTATGTAAAGGGGTAGGAAATCTGAAAACAAACTGTCAGCATCTTCTCAAGTATAAAATGGTATACAAAGTTCAAAAGGTAACATTACATATAAAAATTAAATCTTTCTATGGAAAAGCTAAGATAGCTTCCCTGCATATATTGCAACTAAAATAGCAGATCAGAAGCATGAAATAAATACTGTTTTAAGATTCATTCACTTAAAGAGGAGCCTGGGTGGTTCAGTCGGTTAAGACCTAAGACCTCTGGCTCAGGTCATGATCTCAGGGGCCTGGGATAGAGCACTGTATCAGGCTTCCCCGCTCACTAGGGAGTCTGCTTCTCCCTTTCCCGCCCCACCTTACTCATGCTCTCTCTCTCTAATAATAAAATCTTAAAAAAAAAAAAAAGATGCAGTCACTTAGCATCCCACTTTTAAACAAACTTTGGTAATTTACCTAAGAAGAAAAAGGAAAAATAGCAGGCTTTCTCCAAACTTAGTATTAACATAGTAATTTCAGTAACCAATCTCTCCTTACACTGACAGACTTTTCAACTGGACCATATCTTTGACCAAAATTCACAATGAAGTACCATTAGCAGTACTACATTCACTTTTAAAGCAAATACGTATCAGAAATCATTCACATGAAGCAATAGCCATGTTCATCAGTTACAACACTGCTCCACTTCATGAGAGGTTATTGTTCTTCAAGTGTTTTTTTCTTTTAAACCACAGAAATTCAGACCCCAAGTTTAAACCAGTAACATTAATGGTTGCCTTTTTCTTATCAAAGAGCAGTCATCCAGAATAATGATTCCTGCTTAGAATGAAACACCATGGAGCGGATAAAGCATGCAAAAATTCAAGATACATACATTAAATGTTGTTTCAACTACTGCACATCTCTGACTAGATCACAACTGTAGTAAATTTAACAGCATTCTTTCTGTGTGTATAACATACTCTCACCTCAAGAGGAAAGCGGTTCTTGAGAACTGGGAGCCACTGATTAGAGAAAGCAATGCTTATGAAATAGCTAAAAAAGGCTAAGAGGCAAAGAAAGTAGAAAATGAAAACTAAGGAAATGACTAGGAAAAATAAAGATAACTATGAGACAAATTAAATTTAAGGAAGTGTTGGGGGTAAAAAAAAACAAAACAAAAAAAAAAAACACATTTTTTTTTTCCCACAGGAGCCTGCCAGTGGGGAACAAATTGACGGATGTTTTAGTGGACACAGATTTTATTTAAGTAATCTCTGCACCCAACATGGGGCTTGAACTCACTACCCCGAGTTCAAGAGTCCTGCTCTTTACCGACAGCCAGCCAGGTGGCCCTGGAATGTCATCCTTAAGAGACACACGCATAGACTTAGATATCATCAGACAGCTTTAAAAAACCCAGATCAATTTTATGGAGTCAATAAAACCCTTTGGAAATGCTGGTCTGACACCTTGCTTACAGAGCTCCCCACAGCTTTACCAAACCCTGCTAACAAATAGTAGCTGTCTCTGCAGAAGTCTGGACTCAAGGTCAACTGATATGGTTGCAGCCTATGTAGAAGCAAGGCCCTGGATTCCTTACCTGAGAGAATGAGCCTAAGACCCTATCCAGGTTATACCAGCTCTCAAAGCATACCTATAGCCTCTTCTCCTTGTCTTAAGATAACCTCCTGACATCGGGGACTCAATTTTGCCTCATTCTGATGTTAAGTCCCCACCCCAAAGTAAACATGGGAATATATGGTTAAAAAAAAAGAAAGAAAGAAAAAGAAAAGATTAAGAAAAAAAGAACACATTCAAAATCAAGTAGTACAGTGACACAACAATCTCTGCACTCTGCTCAGGGACAATGGGCTCGAGCACTGCTAAGTGAATAAACTCGAACAAAACCATTACTGGGTTTCAGAGTAAATTTCAGATTTCAGAGGATTTCAGAGTAAACGAATTCAAACAGGTGAGTGAAAAACAAATGGCATTTTACATAATATATTAAATAGTAAAAATTATCCAAACAACAGCAACCAATGATGCTTACTTGTATCAAAATATTTACATCGACGTGGGCGGATTATTTCTTGGGCATCTTGAGAAGCAACAGATTGTGACGGATCATCATTGGAAGACTGAGTTTCATCCTCTTGACCTGATGAGTCCTTTATATTCTCTTCCTGTAGAGTAATAAATTAAATTTAAGATGTAAGGAAAATTACTGCAGATGAAAGATTACAGTATTCCAAATACAACTAGAAGACTAAAGTAAAAACACTAAATGCAGCATGGTATTCTGGATTGTAACCTGGAACAGAAAAAAGGACATGAGTAGAAAAACTGGCGAAATCTGAATTGTCTATAGTTTAATTAATAGTACAGCACCAGTATCAATTCGTATTTTTGATAAACACACCATGATTACACGAGATGTAAACAGGGAAAGTTGGCTGAAGAGTACATAGGAACTCTACGTTATCTTTGAACCTCTCAAGAAATCTAAATTATTTCAAAACAAAGTAAGAAAATTGAATATAGAACCACCAATTAGCCTTTTAAAACAATAGTGTTTTTTTTTTTTTTTTAAGTTGGTACAAATTTGTTTAGAAGAGGCACTGAAAAGAAATCTGGAATGACACAGATGAAACTATTACTTTTCAGGGTAGATTATAGGGGACTTCCAACATTAATAAATTACTCCTTAAACAAGAATAAAGACTACGATCTTAATAAATGCATATAACCTTACTTTATTTTCCCCACTACAGCCACTATTATCATCATTATCAGCATCTTCATCATCTTCACCTTCTTCTTCCTCTTCTTCTTCCTCCTCATCTTCTTCAGGTAGTCGAATAGTACTATCATAACCATAAAGACTGAGAAGTTCATGAATTGGCATGTCTCCTTCCTAAAAAGACCAAATAAAAAGTTAATTTCTGAATAAGTGAATATTTCATATTCCTGTAATTCACAACTTCATTCCATAGAGAATACTCTTAGAACTATATCAAGAATTTTCAAATCATAAAAGGTGAATGAAACAATTCTGAAACCCAGGAAAATCCTAGTCTTCCAAGAATTTCTAGAAGAGACTAAACCAATTCTCATTGCTAACAACAAAACCTTTAAGCATAATAAAGAAGTGACATTGGTTTAGAACTGTTCTGTGCAATCAATTCAGTAAATGTACACTGGCAGTTAACACTATGTATAGATGCTCACACTTAAGAGCACCACACATAACTCGGGAGTGGGAAAAAAACAATTAGAAAAGAGACTGGAAACTAAGTTAACAAACTCAGAAAAGGAGGTGAAATTCACAACCCAATCCAAACACATTAAAAGAAAAGAGTAATGATACATACGATTAACACTGGAGTCTATTAGCCATACGTTCTTTTCTAGGGTTACCTAAAATTACATATAAAATCCTGACATGCAATCTTTGCTATGTATTTTACAAAACTATTATATGACCTCCATCTCACAGATGAGGCAACTGAGGCTCAGAGATTAAGCAATCTCTCCCCAGATCACACAAGTTACAAGTAGCAGAGCCAGATTTCAAGTCTTATTCCAAAAGCCGATACTCATCAGTACATCATACTGCTTCAGCCAGGGATCACCCCGAACTCCATAAAAAATATACCCTCCGAGGATGAAATGAAGAAATATCCATATGCAATGAAATGAGTCAAGTTTTCTATAGAAGGTATTCACTCTAATTAGTAGTCAAGTGATGATAAAGTATCAGAGAAATCGGGGGAGCATTATGACTCTAAAAAGAAAATTTAATCCAAATCATCTGAATGTACTACATACATTCATGTATGCCCTCTTTCCACAACCCTCTACACCACCTCTCTCTGAGAAAAATTTAACAGGCAGTTTAGAACATACAAGAAGGGCAATCATGAGACAAGACATGTTTTATATTTCTCCAGCAGTCTTGTAGCATTATTCAGAGACAGAAGTAAGGTGCCCATGTGTTAAAAACATTGTTCTAGTAGAGACGGATACATGAGATTGGATGACATAACCTGATGATACTAAGCACTTAGACCACAGAGCTAACTCCCATCACTCAGAATTCGAGTATAAGAAGCAACTGATATTTATAATTTGAAAAAGTTTTCTTATAGAAAGAGGCAGGAAGAAAATGCTGTTTAACACTTGTATTTCACATTGTAAATGGATATTCTAGTTATAAGTCAGTTTGTGAATCTGTTTCCAAAAGAGAAGTCAATTCCGAGAGCCCTGACTGATGACTTATAGCAACCACAACCTGAAAGGGGTAACTATATCGGGTAAGGTACTATCATTCCAGGTCAATGACTAGCTGGCATACTTAACTGATATCTCCTATTGTGTTTCTCAAAGTGCAATAACACAAACAGTGCTTGAGGTGTTCAAGAATCTAGTCCATGCAGATATCTGGTCCATGTACCAAGGACCTGGTACAGGAGACAGAAATCTGGAATTAGAAAATCAAGATTTAAAAAACTAAAACAGAACTTTAAGATCACGAAAGTGGGATAAGAGAAAGAAGAAGAAAAGGCTGGCTGCATATACAATGATAACAAAGAGCTGCCATAAAGTGTCTTCTATGTGCCAGGCATTTGTGGCAAGTACTTTGATCCCACTATCTTAATTTCTCTCTTTCTTCAACAAAAGTAGAGTAAGAATATTATGCAATCTCAACAGATCTTTAAAAGTACCAGTGGGAGTATTTACTACCTTTATTTATAAATAAGAAAACTAAGCAGAAGGAAACTTCTTGCCCTGACATAGACTTTTCTAGGATACCAGACCTAATCCCAGCTCGTATTTCCCATGAACTCACTCTGCACACAGATTAGAAGGTTTAACAATGGCGGTCACTGCTATGAACATGAGCCATGGAAGTCACTGATATGAATAAGGACCAAACCAAAGAAAACCTTCAGCATAAGTTTGCAACGAACACTTACATGGACTTGAAGAATTCCTAAGAACCTCATATTTATCTCATCTTTAAAACTTCCTTAATGGGGCGCCTGGGTGGCTCAGTTGCTTGGGCATTTGTCTTCAGCTCAGGTCATGATCCCAGAGTCCTGGGATGGAGCCCCATGGGGGTTCCTCCCTCTTCCCCTTACTCTCCTCTCGTGTTCTCCCTCACTCTCTCTCAAATAAAATCTTAAAAAAAACAAAAACAAAAAAACCTTAATATAGGTTGCTATTACCTCTAATTTTTACAAGTGAGTTAAATGATATTTCAAAAGATCATGTGGAATAGGTATATTATTAATCAAATGTCCTCAGGCTCTCTACCTTTGGTCTGTCATATTCAAGGGCAATAGAATCACCTTGAGGGCTTAGCAAAACAGAGTCCTAGCCCCCACCCCGAAGTTTCTACTATAGTAGGGCAGAGGTGGGGGCTGAGTATCTACATATTTTCTATGAGCCAGGCCATCTTGATGCTCTTAGTATGGGACTACCTTGAGAACCACATATCTCACAGTGTAAGTTACCTGCAAGTTTCCTTTTCATTGGGAGGTAATAAAGCTTGATCATTATCTTTAATAAAGCTTATCACTAACACCTGACACCTAGCTCAGTTGTGTGTCAAAAGGATAGGTGACATACTAACTGCATGGAAAGATTTTTTTTTTAAAATCACTTTTGGGAATATGGAAGGCCTCATATTCATGGTTAGGTCAACATTTTTCCCTCCTAGGTAAGTATTTAAGAAGAATGACTTACTTTAGCTCTCCTCTAGCCATCCAAGATGGCTAAAGAAAGACGACTAAGGGGAAGAAGGTGGCCCCAGCTCCTGCTGTCACAAGGAAGCAGGAAGCCAAGAAGGTGGTCAATCCCATTTGAGAAAAGGCACAAGACTTCTGGTATTAGACAGGATATCCAGCCCAAAAGGGCCCCCACCTGCTTTGTGAAATGGCCCACAGAGACATCTAACTACAGCAGGATAGAGCTATTCTCCATAAGCGTCTGAAACTGCCTCCTGGGATTAACCAGTGGGCCCAGGCTTTGGACCACCAAACAGCTATTCAACTATTTAAGCTGGCTCACAAATACTCACCAAACCCACAAAAAAGCAGAGACTGTTGGCCCAGGCTGAGAAGAAAGCTGCTGGCAAAGGGGATGTCCCTATTAAGAGGTCACCTGTCCCTCCAGCAGGAGTTAATATTCTCACCACCTTTGTGTAAAACAAGAAGGCTCAGCTGGTAGTAACTGCACATGCTGTGGATCCCACTGAGCTGGCTATCTTCCTCCCTGCCCTGTGTTGTAAGATGGGGGTTCCCTACTGTATTATCAAGGTGAAGGCCAGGCTGAGCCATCGGGTCCACAAGAAGACCCGCACCACTGTCGCCTTCACACAGATTAACTCAGAAGACCAATGAGCTCTGGCTAAACCACTGACAGCTATCAGGACCAATTACAGTGATGAATATGATGATATCCGCCCTCACTGGGGAGGTAACATCCTGGGTGCAAAGTTGGTGGTTTATACCGCCAAGCTGGAGAAGGCAAAGGCTAAAGAACTGGACATCAAACCAGCTAAATTTTGAGTTTTCTGTACATGAAAGTAATAAAAAGTTCTCTTTCAAAAAAAAAAAAAAAAGAAAAAAGAAACATTACTCACTTTATAACAATTCATTTCTCAAAAGAAAAATTTAACAACACTTCTAATATTGGCTAAGCAGAGAACAGAGGAGAGTCAAAGTGGCTGATCACAGTACATATGGAGGAGATCTGACTGAACGGCAAGAAATTGTAACAGAACTGGCAGATAAAGAAAAGTCACCCAAGTAATGAGCAAATGACTACTGCACAAGTATAGAAACAAAAATGAATAGCTGGGTTACTCTGATTAGAACAGAAGGTATCTGTAAAAACTAAAAAAGGCTGGACCTGGTATTTTTACCTACTTTCTCTAGTAGATAAGTGTTTTCTAGTAGAAAGTGTTATACTCTACTTTTGACTCCATTTGAGAGTAACTGCTGAGCAGTTACTGGCACTGGAAGGGCTTAAGGAAAATTACACACATTACAAAATGTTCAAGATGGACTTTGGCAGGAAAAGATTTAGAGACAGAGGTAGGATGGAATCCCCTGCTATCATTCATGTGTAGTATAATTAGAACTTAAACTAAATTAGTGGATGTGTAAAAAACAAAAACAAAAACTCAAGAGTCCCTGAAGAAATCAATGGGATTTAACCACAAGTAAAGATCAATCAAGAGGTCCTGGTAGCTCCAAATCTCTGTTCCAGACACTCCTTGTGCTCAGATAGATGCACATTCAAAGGACTTCTCAAAAAAGTTCTAAAAAAATATAAAAACAACAACACTAAAAAAAAAAAACCACCCCAAACTTAAAAGCAATAAAGATCTAATAAAGTTCTAATAAACTTCAAAGTTAATTTTAGGTGCGCTCTATGATGTGTAAACAAAATTGTTTGTTGCCCACTCCATCAAGAAAATACTTGCTTAATTTTAAAAACAAAGAGTATATAGAGCTTTTATGCTTTTGCTTAGGTTATTAACTTTTAACTTAACCTTTGTCACCTAATATCAAGTAAGAATGCAACAAGTTCGTAAGCAACAATCAAGACCCACTGAGGAATACAACAGAGTTTTACATTAGTATGAAAAATATCTTACTTGATGTAAAGTATAAAGCAAAGATCTTGCAGTAAACACAGCCACAACTACAGTAAAAACCAAACTCAATTTTGCCAAGGAATCCTCAGTTTCAAATTCAAGTAGCATTTATTATGTCCCTACTATGCACTAAAGAAGTACGTAAGATTTAACAAGTATTTTGTAAGGGTAATTCATTGTTGTCTGCCCCACCCCCATCCCCCCAGTCTTTTTCTTTCAACTTCTATATTCATCTTCTTGCAGGAAATGCTTCTTTCTTTCCAAGCACATATTCTGATTCAGAGCTCACCTTCTGGACTATATAACATCTGATCCAATTGGAATCACTGCATTTCCTGGCCATAGGTTTGGAATGGGCACATGACCCAAGCCTGGTCATAGTTTGTTTCCAAATCTGTACCAGTGGCAGCTAAAGAAACATAAGACTATCTAAAGCAGTACATCTTGGGAGACCTGGAAACTGACAGCATATAAAGACAGTTGGTCTGTAGATTGGCAGAAACAGAAAATATCTTCTGATGGCACTTGAGTCCTTAAAGCCTAGATAGATATCCTCCTGCCCTTAATAAAATAACATGAGCATTAAATTCCTCATTTTGCCTAAGTTAGTTCAAGATGGATTTCTATTATTGTCCCCAAATATTCTGATGTAAGAGGTAATGATACCCTATAAAACAAATGTTCCTTGTCATTTCCCTCTGAAAAAAGACTAAAAGCTAAATAAAACATGGCTGACAATATACTGGTATTATTAGGGACTGTCAGTACACCTGTTCTAGGTACTCTCTCATTAACTTATATTGTTAAAGTCTGTATTCTACAAGGTATTAAGTAAGGGGGATTTCCTCAAGTTAAACTGAAACATCACAATAAAGTAGCAATGTTTTATTTTATTTATTTATTTGAGAGAAAGAGGATAAGCAGGGGAAGAGACAGAGGCAGAGGGAGAAGCAGACATCCCACTGAATAGAGAACCTGATGCAGGATCGATCCTGGGATGTGGGGATTATGACCAGAGCCGAAGGCAGACTCAACCAACTGAGCCACCCAGGTGCCCTAAAGTAGCAGTGTCTTATTACCAACGGTTAAGAGTAGAGAAATGAGGGAAACAAAGTGAAAGAGAAAATTATGGGTCAAGAAGAGTAGATGTTCACAGTTTGGGTGTTATAAATTTCTTTGAGAATTTTATAAATGATATAACTACCAGAATTTATTGAGTGATTACCATGTAGGACACTGTACTAAATTTTTATATAATAAAACTGAAGCTTTAAGATGTTAAATAATTTGTCCAAAGTCACAAACTTGCAGCTGACTTTTGACCAGGCAGTGTGACTAAATGCTTTTTAATACCTTTACATATATATATGCTATATACGGTCTTCCTTGAAACCTGACCTAGGTTAAGTGTACCTCAACCTGATAGAATGTGAAATAAGATGTACTGCATTGATAGACTGTAAGAAATATAAAGGAAGATATGGACACAGTACAAAATGAATAAAAACACAAGAATGTGACTACACTTGCATACTATGTTTTCTTTAAGAAGTAAGTTCACTAAGCACTATAACAAAAACAGGAGCAATCCTGTCTGCATAACCTAAAGAGAGGCTAGCTGGAGGTGAAAAAAATGGACTTTTTAAAAGACAAACATTTTATATGAAGTTAAATCTGTCCTTTAACTTCAAAACAATACAGTAATGTTACCAAATAACTCAGTATTATTTTAAGGTTGGAGAGGTGTCCATCTGCTGGGAGAGGAGTGGGTCCCTCTCCCTCATAACAGATTAATCATTTAGAAATGACTGCAGGTGACAGCAGATACTAGCTATTGAAGGGCCATTTAGTGGATGGACACAGTACTCTTCTCCTATCTTGTACCACAAATGATTTACCAATAAATGCTTATGAAGGAAGAGAGGAAGAAGAAGAAAAGAGACTGATTTCCAGCCAGGATGGTCCAGGGGACTATATCCAGTTTAGACTACAGAAACAGTTCTGATGTAACCAACCTCCTGGGTTTGGGGTTTCACTATAAGATAAATTATAAAGGGATGGAGGCACTGAACTTTATAATCCCCACATTGGCGTTTCTTTTCATTCAAAACCATTCTTGTTTGTATACTTAAAAAAATACTCGATCTCTCACAATTTAATCTTTATTTCCTAGTTCTGGAGATTCACCAGATGGTATGTGTCTAGCACTTCAAAGTGAATATTAAGTATAATATTCTTATAATGTAATTTTTAAAAATACAGATAAATACATAAAGAGATCACTGATCCTGATCCCTCTTCTCCTAAACACACCACTACAATTGTGCCATTCAAAGACTGTGAATTTTAAGAGTACATTTGAAAAACAGTTAAACCAACCTGCATATTGCTATTTCTAGCAAAAAGTCTATTTACTACAGGAATGATCCTGACACTCCTCCTAAGATCACCACAATAAATTCTAACCTGTGTATCTAATTCTACTAAAACATTTAAATGGTAAACTTATATAACTACCTTTTACATTAAGATTCATGCCTGTATTGAACTATACTGAAATGTAACAACAAACATTAAAGCACCTTCTATGAAAAGCTACTTTTCACTTAAAATTTTAGACTTCAAACTGAATGAACTTAAAACTACAGGCCATGCAGTTAGTGATAACTCCTGAATAAACCAACTGTCAGAATTCTGCCATGGTTACATCAAAAGTTCACTTCATATAACCAACATGCCAGGTAAAAACCAACTAACCAATTCTTGACAGAGCTGTAATACTTCATTTCTATAAAAGAAAATCAGTAATCAATATGAGAAAATCGTCCTCATTTTTTAAAGAAAAAAAAGTGGTTTATAACTAAAGAGTTTATAATTACACTGGCCCTGAACTAGCTTAGCTGCAGGTTACAGATGAAAGCATTGGAGATTTTGAGCAACTTCAACTTAAGCCTTAATTATTCTGGAAAAAGCTAGGAAGCACCTGAGAAGGTGTAAGATGGTCTGGATGAAGAGAATGATAAAAGACTGGTTCCCTGTCTCTTTCTTTCTATATCCTCTACAAATAATTCTAAGTTTTTTTCCCTAAGAAGGGTCATTTGAAAGCAAATTTGGGGAGGCTATAAAAGCCTGGAGGCAGCAGAATAAAAAAGAAATAGTAAAAGACAACACAAACTTCTAGCAAAACCCATTAGCAATTTTGTACTAATTAAATGTAATAGCTTATTTTCCAAAACAGAAGAAAACAGTAACATAATTCTACCCCATAACCTGTACTGATTATCTCCTGTTAAATAACTATTTACAGAATTATCTAGTAATGTAGAATGTGAGAAAATGGAAAATATAACATTTTCCTTCTTTAAATGTTATCCCATGGACAGATTACTCAGAAACGAAAATATATCTAAAGCGACAGAAGTTTCTATGAAATATAGGCAAATAACTGCCTTTCCACTAATGAATATATGAAGTGACTGTGATTCTTTGAACGTTCACCTGGGTTCTCAATCATTCAAACAAATTATAACTGTCTTCTGAATGACTTCCCAGCCTCTTCTAAAGAACAGTTTTGACTCCAGGCTCTTCAGGTGCTTCTTAATCCTTTCTTGGAAAGCTTTTTATAACAACTATACATCATTGCCCCTAAAACCAATTGTTTTTGGCTTAATAAAATATTGAACTGCTTAGGCACTGTGGATTAAGCCAGCACTAATTACCATTAGATCCAAAATGGGGCCATCTGACAAGATTTGACTAGATATTAATAGAATTTCTTTTCTAGCTCTTTAAATGTACACTTTAAAAAGTTCCAAACTAAACTCCTGAAACACAGATTGTCTTTACTACTATAAAAGTACAAAAATTCATTTTTCCACGATATTATGTACTCCAAATGCTTAAAGACTGACACAATGTCTTATTTATTTCTTATGTTCTTTTTATCATGGAGTAGAGATCACATATGCAGTATATTTTAAATTAGAGCATACCAGATCGATTTATCCATTCATTCAAAATGTTTGACCACTCTTGCTAAGTACCAGGAAATACACTAGGGAATAAAACGGACACTGTCCCTCCTCTCATGGAACTGAAAGAGGATACAGATCATAAATTAGACAAACATGTAAATACAAATTGTGTTACTTATAAAGTAAGTACTGAAAGGGGTATAGTGGTTAAAAAAAGTTAATCAGGAGACAGGTTAAGATCATTCTGAGGCAACTTTAAGCCCAGACAAGAGGATAAGGAGACAATCTCAGAAAGCACATGTCAAAGAGGAAGAATGAGCTGAAAAGCCTTGAAGCAGAAAGAAAAAGCACACCTAAGAACAGAAGCAGCTGGTGTGGCTACTTAATAGCATGACAGGGGCACTATCATACATGGATGAAGGATGGTAACATGCAGATGGCTTGCTGGCCAAGTCAAGGAATATGGATTTTCTTCTGGTGTAACAGGAAGCCACTGAAGAAATTTTAAGTAAAAGGCTGACACAAATGGATTTGTATTTTGAAAAGACCATCATGGCTATTACAGAAATACCCTGGAGAGAAGAGTGGTAAAAGAGGATATGGGGAAAATCTAGTTGGGAAGTTACTGTAATAGTCTAGGCTAGAAATGATGGTGACCTGGGCTAGAGAGTGGCAGCAGAGATGGAACAACAGTCAGGTAAGAAGTGTATTTGTGGGTAGAAATGATCAGCTTATTTAGGATTGAGTACTGGGAATGAAAGAAGAGGACTCCCTGATTTCTGACTTAGGCAACGAGGTACAATATAGTGCCATTTTTCATTAAGCTGAAGACACGGAAGGAACAGATGGAGGAAGAACATCAATTAACAGTTCTTCTTTGGACATTTAAACTTTATTTATTTTTCAAGAATTTTTAAAAAAGATTTATTTACTTATGTTAGAGAGAGAGGGAGAGAAATAGTGCACACACATGCACACAAGCAGGGGGTGGAACAGAGAGACAGAATCTTTAAGCTGACTCCTCACTGAGCACAGAGGCCACTGTGGGTTCCGACCCACAACCTGGAGATCGTGATCTGAGCTGAAATAAGAGTCAGATGCTTAACTGACTGAGGCAGCCAGGTGCCCCTTGGACATTTAAAATTTAAAGATGTCTACTGAGATATCCAAGCAGAAATGTCAAGCAGGGGGTTAAATAAAAAAAAATTGGGGATAGGAAATATGTTAATGCTAGAAAAATGAAGAATACTGATACCATGGGTATAGATTAGATTAGATCACCTAATTTAGTAATTTTCAAATTTGATGTGTATATATTCTAATTCAGTATGCCTTGGGAGAGGTACAGGAATCTGCCATTTCTCAAGTCCATGAGCGATTCTGAAGCAGCTGACATTCATACTACATTTTGAGGAGCACTAATTTATAGGCAGAAGAAAAGTCCAGAACTGCAAATTGGGAATTCTAAATTTAAATCTTGGGTGAAGGAAGAAGAGTCTGCAAAGGGCACTGAATAGAAACAAACAGGAAAAACTGGACAGTGGGGTACTCAGAATTCAAATAAAAGAAGGGAGTGGTAACTGTTGAATACGGCTAAGAGTAAAATACATAGAAAAGTGACTGATGGATAGAACAATAAAATCATCAGTCATCTTGACAGGAAGGGGTACACTATCTATTTTATTAATAAATGGGAAATGCAGATAATAACCACTATTATGTAATTGTGGCTCTGAAAGGGTGTAAGTAAAAGGTCAGCAAGTGCGGGAGGATAGAGGTATAACTGAGGAAATTCAGCATACTTTTTTTTTTTTTAGAGAGCAGAAGAGGGGTTGAGGGGCAGAGGGAGAGAGAGAGAATCTTTTTTTTTTTTTTAAAGATTTTATTTATTTATTTATTTGACAGAGAGAGATCACAAGCAGACGGAGAGGCAGACAGAGAGAGAGAGAGAGGGAAGCAGGCTCCCTGCTGAGCAGCGAGCCCGATGCGGGCCTCGATCCCAGGACCCTGAGATCATGACCTGAGCCGAAGGCAGCGGCTTAACCCACTGAGCCACCCAGGCGCCCGAGAGAGAGAATCTTAAGCAGGCTCCACACCCAGTGCAGAGCCCAACAACCTGACTCAATTTCAGGACCCTTAGAGATCATGACCTGAGCTGAAATCAAGAGTTGGACTCCTAACCAAATGAGCCACCCAAGCACCCCCTTTATATAGCCCATTTTTTACTGGATACCTGTGATGTTTTATTAAAGTAACTATTTTAATTCTATTCCAAATAGTTATTTCTTTTTAAAAAATGCCTTACATTTCAAACTTTAAATATCACACCTATGACCACAAAAATTTTCAGTATCAATTATATACAATACCACTTTTCCCCTAAAACAAACACAGAGGACCAAAATTTCAAGTATTTCCTCTCTCCCCCCAAAAAACCCATGACTACTTAATTCTCTAGCTCTTAGTTTTATTTACCCTTGCAAGATCCTCTATTTCAGAACTGAAGTTTGTTTCTCCTTCCATCATTTCTTCCTCTTCTAATGTTCGTTCATCATCAAAATCATGAACCAGCATGTCAGCTGATGGATCAAATTCATGGTCATCTGATGTTGCTGAACCTCCTGGTAAAGAATATTTTAAAAAGTGTGGTAAACCAAATTAAATGTTATTAATATTAATTTAATGTGTATGCTATATGAAGCTGGATACAAGTAAAATAAAAGTATCAGGGAAAAGCTATGCCCATCGAGTATTATTTGTTTTCTAAAATTATTGCCCTTACACTCATCACCAACACCCCCAAAAATTCTCTAAGGGATTACTTTTTACCCATCTCACCTCTATATATTCACAGTTACAATTACAACTAGGATGAAGGATGGGAGGAGAATATAGCTTTTAAAAAAGTATATACAGCTTTTAAAAAGAGTACTGTCATCTAACCATGAAATCTCAGTTGCAAAGAATACAGGGTCATATCAAAAATAGAATGATCATTCATGTGGGAAAAATCACAATTCTTAATCATCTGATATTTAATAAACCCAATGAGCATGAACCCTTATGGACCATGAGAATAGAGTCATGTGAAATACAAAGTCATATGAATAAGTAGTCTAATGTAATACAGCTGCAAATATTATTTTATTAGTTCTTCCATGAAAATGTATTTTAACATATAGGTAGCTGTTTTTAACTTATTTGATTTCAGAAAATAATTCTGATATAGAATATAAAAGCAAAATTTATTAAAACACTGCATACAGAACTCTTATAAAAGTCATTAAAAATACTCCAATATTGTGTAATGTGTAAGCTAATCTATTTTTAGCATGTGGCTGGGGAATACTGCTGTACTCAATAGGGTCAAGCCTGTAATTTTAGATTGCAAGTGCTCGGCACATACATTCTATAAACTATTCCCACATTTGGCTATTGCCAAACCTGGACTTAAGTTTGCAAAAGCATTTTTTTTTTTTTTACTAATAAATAAGTTATTTAACATTTAAAAAATCAATTAGCAATTTTTCAATCAACTTAAACTGTTAAATTTATGTTAATAAAGGTTATATCATTAACTAGAATATATCATACCAATATACTCTTCCTTCAGTCCATTAAGAGAACCAGTTAATAAAACAGAGTCAAAGGCTGATTTTTTGAAAAACAGACTATTAGGGATAAAGGGGTGCCCAAGGCTCAGGAGTCTTGTCATCTCCCTCAATTTTCGGTGTAAAAACCATTTTTTGAGAGCTTATTGTGTGCCTGATACTATGGCTCAAGCACGCCGTACACATTATATCTTGTTTAATCTTTGCTACATACATTATATACATTAAACATACATACATTATATCTTATTTAATCTTCAAATAATCTTATGAACAAAAACAAAAACTTGAGGCTCAGAGAGTTTAAGCAGCATGTTCAAACCCATAGAGCCAGTGGGGTGGCAAGGATGGAATTTAAATCCTGGGTCTGCTAATTCCAATGCCTCTGCTTTTATAATACTTTAAGCTTCCTACAAGACCCAGCCTCAGAGACAGTAGGTATCTTGCCTCAAAGAATACTTGAAGAGAACTGGTTTTTCTTAAGAAGAAGAAGAAGAAGAAAAGAAAAAGAAAAAAAATTAATTTAAGTAGGCTTTACACCCAGCATGGAGCCCAACACGGGGCTTGAACTCACAACCTGGAGATTAGGATTTGAGCTGAGATCAAGACCCAGATGCTTAACCAACTGAGCCATCCAGGGGCCTTGAAGAGAACCTATTTCTACTAAGATGTGTGAACTGCAAGCCAACTCAGGTGGTGAAACACTCAGAACTCTTTCTGTTCTTTGAAGAACACAATACTGGTATTAAATATAAAATAACTAAATACATAATTTCTAAATCAGGTACCACCTTATAACACAAATGAGTTAAAAAAAACTATCGAAGTTTTAGAATGACTTAAAAATAAAAATATAGGGGCAACTAGGTGGCTCGGTCATTAAGCATCTGCCTTCGGCCCAGGTCATGATCCCAGGATCCTGGGATCGAGTCCCGCATCAGGCTCCCTGCTCGCTTGTGTTCCCTTTCTCACTGTGTCTCTCTCTGTCAAATAAATAAATAAAAATCTATTAAAAAATAAAAATATAGGGGCGCCTGGGTGGCTCAGTGGGTTAAACCGCCGCCTTCGGCTCGGGTCATGATCCCAGGGTCATGGGATAGAGTCCCGCATCAGGCTCTCTGCTCAGCGGGGAGCCTGCTTCCCTCTCTCTCTCTGCCTGACTCTCTGTCTACTTGTGATCTCTCTCTGTCCAAAAAAATAAATAAAATCTTAAAAAAAAAAAAGATGAAGAAATTCCTTAAAAAAAATATATATATATATATATATATTTCATATACTATCAATTTCTTTGGATTAAGAAAAGCCAGGCATAATTTTATTAGGGCATCTTAGTACTGGGTGAGGGACTGGACAAGAGTTTTGTAAGAGAGTAGTTTGAGAACCCCTAATTTAGTTGCAGTTTTGTCCCAAACATTATCCCTTCTTGAGTTTTTAATGAAAAATACTCCCAGAACTTTTCAGTTCACCCACCAA
This sequence comes from Lutra lutra, assembly GCF_902655055.1. Lineage (NCBI taxonomy): Eukaryota > Metazoa > Chordata > Mammalia > Carnivora > Mustelidae > Lutra > Lutra lutra. The sequence continues at coordinate 142,175,799 of NC_062281.1, forward strand.
TCTTCCAGGATGCTTAGTCAATAATCATGTATTCCTACAAGTGATGCTGTATTTTTCTTCTCCTTTATACGGAGGAAGATCCTAAAACCACCTCACACCACCACCCTGAATGTACTATTATCCTAATCATAATACAATTTCCTATGAACGCAAATACTGCAAAAATCTAATTATGCTTAATTCCTACTTATGCATTTTCACTAACTAAAAAACAAAACAAAACTCACATGAATACACAGCATCGTTATTAGTATTCTATTACTGACCTAAAGTCTCCCATTTTTTGTTGTCATTTGCAAAGCCAATTATATTTAAAGCTTTGCCACCTCACCCTCTCACTACATGAAATACCAAAGAGTGGGTAGACCTTTTCCCCTTCTCACTCCAATTCTTTCTCTGCATATACACCACACTGCTTCCTACTTTCAATTTCACTTCTTTTCTTGCCTTAATCTGACTTCTTGGTTTTATCTGACTTTTTTTTTACCTGTTGAAACCAATTAACCATCCTATTCCTTTCTGTTAATTATTAGACATATTGTTAGGCTGTCTTCCTAGAGGTAAAAATCCCTAAATAAATTATTAGAGGGAAGGAATCTGGTGCTTTGTGTAAATAAATATTTTTCTTTAGAGTTAAGGCAAAGATCAGTTTGTTCATAAAATTACATCTTACTATGAAATTACTAAAAGGTACCTTATATCTTTTCAAAGATTCAAAAGATAAATTGTTTATAACATATCATGTGCACTTATTTAATCATTTTATTTCCTTCCCTTCCCTAAATCTTTACCCCCTCAAATGGTTACTAGTCTTCAGGTAAAACCCTGTATTGTGCCTCCACAGGTTTACACTGGTAAAGTCTACAGACAAACCACTGAGCCTGGGTCATGTGACTATTATTAGTACCATCAATTCCAAAGTACAGATGTTACAAAGGCCACTGCCTTTTACCAGTGGACCAAAAAATATTTTTACACAGAAGCCTCTATTCCTACTCTTTTCCCACCAACTTTTGTTAATTACCTACAATCAGTATTACTTATAAGAGCAATATATATTCCCTCTGGGCAGAAGCCTGATATTATAAACAGTACTTCAAAATCCTTAGTCTGAAAAAACAAACAAACAAACAAACAAACTAGCATTCAGCAAGTAGTAAAGGCCATCAATGATAGTTGTATTCTTCAAGTTCCACTATTCCAGTTCAGCCTAAGCTGATTGAAATGCAAGGGAAAAATGAGAAAGCTATTTATTAATATCACTTTTAAAGTAATTACTTTTTTGTGCCTATATATTACCTGATGAATGTCTCAAAAATCCATAAAAAAATATCTAGGGGGGCCTGGGTGGCTCAGTCAGTTAAGCATCTGCCTTCAGCTCAGGTCATGATCACAGGGTCCTGGGACTGAGCCCCAGCATTGGACTCTGCTCAGCAGAGAGCCTGCTTCTCCCTCTCCCTGCTGCTCTGCCTACTTATGATCCCTCTTTCCTCCTCTGTCAAATAAATAAAATCTTTAAAAATATATATATCTAAAACTCAGTCTATTTGTGGTATGACAACATTAACAAAAACAACTAGAATCTATTTTTTCAATGAAAAGATATCTGTGTTTGAAAGAAAAAAATATTGGGAACAATTCCATGTCCTAAAAAGGATACAATAATCTACTATTTATCTGAGGTCAGATTACTTCCAACCTCAACCACCCACAACATCCAAACTAGGAAGTTAAAAAAAAAAATCCCTGAGTTTCAGAAATGTCACAAAGCCTAGTATACTTTATTTCCAAGCACATTAGAAAGAGTAAGACATCTGCAGTTGAAATAAATATGAAAAAACTCACAGTCAATTGAACACACCAGTCATTTAGAAGGGATCTAGAGATATTCTAGAATAGCTCCTACTTAATTCATTGTACTACACAGAGTACAGTGAGTTGTGTTCATGAAAAGGACCCCAAACCATTAAAAATGGCATATGTTAACCATTTTTACAAACATTCTTTCCAAAACTTACAACATAGGAAGATTGTTTCAATAATCTGGAAAATTCAGTAATACATCGTACCTAAATATTTAATATCTATATTTTCATATAAAACATTACCATGTCTCAGAGAACTCCCTTTCTGACTCTTATGCTATACTGAGCTGTTCCTTAATTCACATACTCCATTACAGAAGGCAGTCCTCTCTCTTGAAGTCCCTGCACACTGAGGCAAAGACTGGACTCTTTCCTGACTGCTCTTTAGTTCCAACCAATTGTTGATATACAGGAATGTTATACTCAATAGTGCCAGAACCTCTAATTGTGAGAAGCCTAAATACTGATTTTATATAAAACATCCTAATTTTTTTTTTAAAGATTTTATTTATTTATTTGGCAGACAGAGACCACAAGTAGGCAGAGAGGCAGGCAGAAAGAGAGGGGGAAGCAGGCTCCCCGCTGAACACAGAGCCTGATGCGGGGCTCAATCCCAGGACCCTGAGACCATGATCTGAGCTGAAGGCAGAGGCTTAACCCACTGAGCCACCCCAGGCACCCCAACACATCCTAATTTTTAAGATCACTGCAACTGGCCACACAAAAAACATTTGTGGCCCAGATACGGTTCAAGTATCACATGTTTGCAACCTCTAAGTTAAGAAAAAGTGAATCTGTACCATATTTGTAAGAGAACACGAAACTCCAACACTATACGGTTTGAATCTAAACATAACCTTAATTTACAACTTTAAATATTCATTTTTGAATGTTCTTGTTTTACTTTCTCCCTCATTAAATGCATTAATTTTTTTCTCAAATACTTTGACTTTCCTCCACAAGTAAATATTTCTAAGTAGTGACTCCTTTTGAAAAAATACACTTTATATATACTTGAAATCAAATAGCAATTAAAACCTATAAGAAAAAAAGAAAAAAAAACCTGTAAGAAATACACATAGTAATTCATAAAAAAATGAACCCACAAATAGTCACGAGGTTGAACTCACAGCAGCCTCACCTGTACTTTCATGGGCAGTCAAATATTTCATCCATTTCTTTTTCCCCAGAGAAAAGAAGCATTCAGAAGAAAAGCAAGTCAGATGATAGTCTAACTCTTCTAAGCCTTTTTATAACTCATAGGACAAATGTTAGTCAAATAGAGATTACAGAAAACATAGAAAATACTTACCTGGACTTGAAGACTCAACAGATGGCTGGGGGAGGGGAAGAAAAGAAGAAAAATGATCATCTTTATGTAGTAGATCTTTACAAAATTTACAGAATTATTCAATGATAATAAATGATACCAAAAACCACAGTAAGTTTTAATGAATGAATTGTCCAAGAAAAATTAAAACCTTCCATATAATCCTTTCTCTGACATTATGTTTATTTAAACATAGAGAAAAATTTCAAACACTCCTGAATCTAGAAGCAAAGACGATAAGGAATTGATTCAGATTTTGAAGGCAAATACGGGTCTCATAACATTCGTAGTTTAAGAGATCTGATTTGAGATCTTGGAACTTTCTAAAATATTTTTTCCATTGAAGACAGAGGAAATTATACACAAGGTTTGCTATCAAACTGGTCTCTGGCTTAAAATGTGTGGGAGAGGGAAGGCCAAAACACTTTTAAGACATTAAGTAAAAGTTATATTTTAAGAAAGCAAAAGGGAAAAGTAAGATGTTATTAAGCACTGAACAGTACACTAGGTTAACTTTACTCACAGACAACATATTTTTAAGTCATTACAGAATTAGTAAGCTTCAAGCTGAAGTCTAGAGAGGTTATCTGATGGAAAAATTACAAACATTCCCAATTACAACGCTGCTTCTACAGTAGCATTCTACTCCTCATGTATTTAACCGTAAGCATTCAGAAAATTTAAAGATAAAATTGGTAGCTAGCAACTTATTTTAGTAGTATCACCATTTGACAATTCGTGGCTCTATTTTATCTAAATTTAGTTAATTCACAACTACAAACAAATCATCTACAAACACACTTCTATAAATAACAAAAACTAAATATGCTTCAAGTGACATACACTCATAATTAAAACCTTTCCTATTCATTCAGAGCTACTTCATGCCCATTAAAAGTCAGAGATGCTGGAAGGCCAAAAGCACCGGCAAAGAGGTAGGGTTATTCTAGTACATAGCTTCCAACATTGATGGCTCAACTTAACGGTTTTTCGACTTTACCACAGTGCAAAAGCAATATGCGTTCAGTAGAAACTGAACTTCAAATTTTGATCTTTTGCCGGGCTAGCAATATGTGATATGACACTACATTGTGATGCTGGGCACTGGCAGCAAGCTGCAGCTCCCAGTCAGGCATGCGATTACGAGGGTAAACAACAACCAATACATTTATAACCATTGTGTACCCACACAACCTTTCTGTTGTTTGCTTTCAGTCTAGTATTCAATAAATTACATGAGATATTCAACATTTTATTATAAAATAGGCTTTGTGTTAGACGATTCTACCCAATTGTAGGCTAATGTAAGTATTCTGAACATGTTTGAGATATGCTAGCCTAAGCTAAGATGTTCATTCAGTAGGTTAGGTACATTAAATGAATTTTGACTTAATACTTTTTTCTTTTTTAAAGATTTTATTTATTTGACAGAGAGAGAGATCACAAGCAGGCAGAGAGGTAGGCAGAGAGAGCAGGGGAAGCAACCTCCCCGCTGAGCAGAGAACCCAATGTCGGGCTCAATCCCAGAACCATGGGATCATGACCTGAGCTGAAGGCAGAGACTTAACGCACTGAGCCACCCAGGCACCCCTTTAATCAAGGCACCCCTTTAATACTTGGAACTTATGACAGGCTTATCAGGACATAACCCCATCACAAGTCGAGGAAGATCAGTATTTTCCCTCTTTCTGCTAAGGGGGCAGAGAGCCAAGAAAAACAAAATAAAACGAGGCAAGTGCCTAATTTTTCAAAAGTACGCATCTTAGACAAATTTCTTATGAGATATTAAAACTCCATTTTGAAAAGTGTCTACATTATGGTATTGTACTAAGTATGACATTCTAGATTGTACATGATAACTTAAGATTCTTTTGAAGCACACTTTTCCAAGGGTCCTATTTCTTTTTCCTTCTAATGCTTAAAATGATTTTGGACTATAACATCAACTACTTTTAATAGAAAACAGTATTCAGTATTATATATTTTCAAGTGTCACACCACTACCTTTACTTAAAAGTTACTTTGCCACAATAGAGTCCAAACAGTGCTACTTTTTAATTCTATTCCTCCAATAGGAAGCTGGAGAGCAGGGTGATAGAGTAATGTAACTATAAAAAGGGTTTCTAGGTTGCTTAACATCTTTTGGGCAGAGCTACATATTTCCAGCTCAAAATGGATTTAACCACCAGACAAATTATTACAGAGCAAATCAATATTTTGAAGTGTTAATCCACTTTTATGTCATGCAATTATACTTTATTTCCCAAGTTTAAGAACAATCTCTGCCCAAGGCTACAGCAATGATGACTATCTTCATCTAGTCCCAGGTTTGCCATCCACAAGTAGCCTCAGAGTGCTGTTTTTCTTTTTTAGTAAACTTTCAAAATGATTTACAAGGCAGAAACAAGAAAAACCAGCATTTCTTTCAAATTAGGAGTTTAAAAGAAATGGCTCTTTGGACATTAAGGTTTTTTTTTTTTTTAAGCACTCAAATAATTATACCACTTAACAGTCTTATAAAAAAGGAGTTTCTGATTAGAAATATTACCCTATAGAAGAATAAAAGACACATTTTCACAGATGTCAGATATTGGCAATAATGAAGATACTGGATGGTGAATGGTGTCTATAGTTTGTAAAAGGCCTCAAACAGCACTAAATGCCAGTACTTACTGACTGTTGTTTTATGGATAAAGTTATCTATCACTTTAATAAGTCCTGAAAAAGATCCCAAATATTCTCCAGTAATTAAGATACCAAATGTTTACAGGACCAGTAGCATTTGTAAGCTTAGCTAGCATAAAGTGGAACACCCATTATTCAAAGATGGCATTAGTCATTTCACGTCAGAAATACTGGAAGGTTTCAAGAACTGTGTTTGACTGACATATACCTAGATTAGGGTGGGGGAGGGGAAGTGGGATTGTTTGCCTCTAGACATGCATTTTAGTATTCTATGTCCAAAATAAAATTCCATTATTTCAGTTTGGGGAGGATGAGAGTGATTAGTTTCTTGAAAGTTAATTCTATTCAATTAAATTAAAAATAAAACTTCTAGAAACCTGGCATTGGAAAACAGTTTATACTATAAACATTACCTTTGCCCAGCTAACAGACAAAACAATTATTTTCCAAAATAAGAGTTTAGTATCATAATACAGAAAATTTCAGTATGAAATGAGAACACTTTTTATTTAGGTATTTAAGAGAAGAGCAGAACCAGCTTACAATGATACAGTACTACATATTTTCAAATGAGTAAGTTACTTGATCATAACTATATACCTGGCAATAACATCTGTTCTGCCTACTTATTTTATAGATTAGCAAACCCAATGAGAGATAGTGACTTGATCAAGCTTCCATGGTAGGTGGTGAAGGTGGAACTGAAATCTAGGACCTGAATGCTTCCATATGTTCCAAGGAAACAAATATATTAAAAATGTTATCTCTTTACCTCTCTCCTTTCTCTCCTTCCTCCCCCTTAATTTCTCTTTAAAATGGTTTTCATCTGTTCAAAGCATATTTAAAATGTGACTGCAAGTTGTCATATGTCATGTCAACCTATTATTTATGTCTTGTAAGAAACTGGTATCTCTAACAATACTCTCCAGGAAAATCTGAAACAAGTACCATTAATGACACAGTAAACTGAAAGAAGGAAGGAGGGGAAAAATAAAACTAAAGGTGTTAAGCAGGTATTCATTTGTAACAGTATCTATTTTAGAAAAAGCACAAACTATAAAATGCAAGTAGTAAAGATTTTTCATTGGAGATTAAAATGTATTTAAAATGCACTCATACTGGGTGCCTGGGTGGCTCAGTTGGTTAAGCAACTGCCTTTGGCTCAGGTTATGGTCCTGGAGTCCCAGGACTGAGTTCCACATTGGGCTCCCAGCTCAGCGGGGAATCTGCTTTTCCCTCTGACCCACTCCCTTCTCATGCTCTCCCCCACTTTCTCAAATAAATGAATAAAATCTTTAAAAAAATAAAAACAGGGTGCCTGGGTGGCTCAGTGGGTTGGGCCTCTGCCTTCAGCTTGGGTTGTGATCTCAGGGTTCTGGGATCGAGCCCCATCTCAGGGTCTCTGCTCAGCAGGGATCCTGTTTCCCCCTCTCTCTGCCTGCCTCTCTGCCTACTTGTGATCTCTCTGTCAAATAAATAAATAAAATCTTTAAAATAAATAAATAAATAAAAATAAAATGCACTCACACATTATCAGTAGAAAAACGAGTTTGTTTAACCATTCTAGTGATCACTTTGCTAATATAAAATTACCCTACTGATATGCCTAAAAAAGCATACCAAGATATATCTATAAGTCATTACCATAAAGTGGTTCATAGCAAAAGGTTGGAAAAAAATTTTAATGTCTATCATTTAACTAGTTAGAAATGAAATACAAGTCTTCCAAATAGTTAAACACATTAATCCACTAAAAAGAATGAGACAAAAATCTGTGGAGAATGAGAAAAAGATATAAAAACCATATATACATATTTACTTATGCATATATTAGAAATGGAAAAAAAAAGTATAGCGGAGGGGGTAAACTGGACTGGAATACACATGAAAACTTTTTTCTCCAAAAGTATATACAAGAATCTGTTAATAGTAATTACTCTAGGAAACAGGTAGGGGAGCGAAGGGTTTGATTTTTGTTTTTTGTTTTGTTTTGTTTTTTTCATTTTATACCTTTCTACACTGTTGGAATTTTTCTAGCCACTTGTTAGCATTACTGTTTTGTTTTTTAAAGAAAGTCAGTGGAGATTATCCGGTGGAATTATTGGTTATTATTAGCTATTTTCATTTTCTTCCTCTACTTCTAGATTTTTAAGAAAACTTAGTACTTGCCACTTTTTTTTAAAACAAGTATGTAATTTAGAAAAATAACCTAGTTTTCTTTTAGGTGCATACATAAATATCTGAGATGGAAAACATAACACTAGACAGTTACACAAAGTTATGAGTAGGCAAATCAAACTAAAAAATGAAATTGTTAACTTCTATACTTTCACCCATATATATGACTTAGCTGTTCAGGTTGCTAATAGCTGTAACAAATTCAATGCCTCAGATTTGTTCAAATGTTTCTCTTTTGTATTTTTCTAGAACACGGTAATCCAGAATATTACCATTATTTAAAAAAATAAAGTAGTAAAAGCATGAAGTAATCATTAGATTCCTATAGTCCAGGCAATCAAAAGCTATTTTCAATGAACATAACTGTCTGAACTAATTTCTCCCCTCAAACCAATTCCATCACCATTTCTTTGTTATCATCATTTACTCAGTAATTTAGACACTAAATCAAAGATTCTCAGTTACGGGGATAGAAACCAGAAAGGAGTTAGAGGCCCTTCTCTAGGTGGAGAAGACAGGGGAACTGTGCTCACCATTTCTCTTCCTCCATATAAAACGAAGTCACTTATTTCCCCTGAGGAATTCTGGGCCATAAAAAAGATTAAGAAAATCTTGGTGGTAAAACTAGCAAACTAACTACAGTAATAATAATTCAGAGGATGAACTACTATTATTAAACACTAGGAATTCTGAAGTCTAGGCCCCACTCTTAATTGTACCACAGCCTAAATGCACAACCTAGGACAAACTGCATTAACTCTGCTCAGTTTCATTTTCCCTAAGATAGAAAGAATTAGACTTCTTTTAGTTCAATTTCCTGTGAGATCTAAGTTCTTTACTTTTAATATGATTTCCTCAAAAGACATACTACTACTAAGGAATACTTAGCTAAAGGGATGGGATATGTTTAACAGCCTTTTCTTTTTTTTTTTTTTTTAAATCTAGGACTTTTGGAAAAAAATGGTCTCTATTTGCAAAAAGCTTTCTGGAGGGTACTAGTTTATGAATTTCCTATCTACACAAACATAATTTTAAGTCATTCCTAAAAGCCATAGAATAAGTCAAAGAGAATGGGTCCCCAGTGATGACCAGTACTTTAAAAGTTTAATCACTGCAATGAATTTTGAAAAGATTTGTGAATCTTTTGAAATATACAGGGACTCAAGCTAACACTCAAGCAAGAAATTTCTATATATGTGATTACTTTTCTGCTTTTACTATTAAGTTTCTTGCTTCAATGGCAGTGTTTTATTTCTGATTTGAGAAACTGATTAGTCTTCTGTACAAAAAGTCTCTAAAAGTAATCCACTTCTGTATTTCCTCCAGCTAACCTTTCCTACCTTACCAAGCACTTTATCACTCCTTCTGAATTAACTTTATTAGACTCTCATACATTGGTATTCTTGATTACTCTGGATAAATCCTAAATACACTTAAGTATAAATATTAAAAAAATTCATTACCACTACAGAGAATTATTTAAGGTCTAAATTCACTGCAGAGAAACAAGTTTTGCTTACAACTGAAATTAACACTATCAAGAAGAGCAGTCAAAATGATCCTATTTCCTTAAAAAATTAAATTCAAATATACTAAAAACCACTAAGCAGTCTGTTTTCAAGAGAAATAAACAAATAGATGCAATAGTGAATAAACAGATTATGTATATCATTTCTGAAAATTTTTAAATACTTAAAATACAGAAAAGCAAGTTCATTAAATTTTCTTCTCTTTATGTAACAATACAGCAGAGGTGAAAAGATAGGTCTTGCACTATGCTGTGGCTTTTTTTTTTTTCCTGGAAAAGAAAAGTCCCTTCTGTGTTTACAAACTCTGAAATAACAGACAAATTGTTCATTCCCAAAGGTCCCTACACCACATTCCTTACAAAACCCAAAGGATCAATGATTTCTTCCTCTTAAGCTTTCTTTCTTATTGCCGCTGTAAAACTACAACTACCCTGTTATTTCCTTCCTTTAAGTGTGACTAGGAGAACCTCCTTTTAGAAGGTTGATAAATAATTCGAAGGGATAATAAGTAATGAGAAATAGTACCAAAAACTATTAAGAAGGGGAGTATGTACCATTTCTTTTAGGCACATTAAATATGTTTTAAATGTTATCACAATTTGAGGAATCATTAAATACATACTTCCTACTGCCTAAGATGATCAGATCAAATATGAAAAAGCAATATATTCTATTTACATCTAAATTAATTTATATTCAGGAATTAAACATTTCTCGGGAAAAACAAGGTCAGGGTCATTCTCCTATGTAAAAAATAATGACAATTAAAAAAACCCAGAAACATAATATCTACATTTTTCTCCAGAGACATTATTTCCTCAATAACCTGTTTTCCCCTCAGATTTATCAAATAAATGTATATTGTTGCTTTGCATTTTCTGTTATTTCACCAGTTAGTTTCAATGTTCAAGTCTACTTAACCAAAAGTACAAGAGCACATTTGATTTATTTTACCACATACTTTATATTGGCATCATAAAAAACAAATCTCCTGAGAGCTCCCACAATAGAACTCTATACACCAAGCATTTCCCCACCTAATTTTTTAAAATGACTAGTCTCTAAAATCATCCTAATTACTAAAATATTGAGATCAGAAAAATAAAATTAATTTTACTTTTCACTTTTTCACTTGCTTTAGATTTTTTTGTGGGACATAGATGAAGAAGGATCCCCCGTTCTTCCTCCAAATTCACTAAAAATAAAACCACTGGAGTTATAAAGGATAATTTTTTTTTCTTTAAGATTTTAGGTTACTAAATAAGGGCACTGAAAACAAAGCTCAGGTTTTCTCTTCTTTTTTTTTTTTTTTTTAAGGTCTTTTCTTCTCGAAATTGAACTATCCATGCGTTCCGAATGAACATGAGCGTTCCATTCTCCAAGTGATGCAATTTTTAAGAAAACTAAAACATACCCTTGAAAATATTAGTAAATGATTACTGACTAAAAATATTGCCTTTCCTCTCTTATATTAATGCAATCATCTTTAACTTCTAAAACAAGAAACAATATTAATATACTACTACTTACATATTAAGTATTCAGTGTGCGAACAGTTAAATTTATGGGTGAAGTTTCTTAAACCTAAATCTTACTGTATTTGCAAACTAAGTTATTTTCCTTCTCTAATAGGTTGCCTTAAAATATGACTACAGAACCTAAAGCTCAAACCATTGTGAGCAGCACCACCAGGGAAGAAACCTTATCACCTATCACACTGTTGCTTATTTAATAGGCATTCACTGAAAAGGGAATCCACTGAAAACTATTTGACAAAATGTAGATAAATTCAGCCACATATGACCCCTCCCCTCTTACATGTGAAAAAAAGAAACACTTAAAATCTTACCAGGACTAAAATTGTTTCAGCCCAGTCGAATGAATCCATTCACATTTAAGTGAAATACAAAGTACTATGTTTTCTCCAATCTATATGCCTTGAAATACAATTCTTTAACCACAAAGAACAAAAGAAATGGAAATAAACCTAAGATCTAAATTTAGTTTTAAATCAAAAGTATTAAATGCTTTAAAAAGATTACTGGCAGCAAAGAGTCCTGCTATAGTGAAATTTGCTCCTTTAATAGCAAATACTCCACTACATTAATATAAAGTCAGTTTCCATAGGGAAAGCAGAAGGAGCACCCCTAAAAGCATCTGCACAAAACAGCTAATTTTAAGGTCCCTCTACTCAACAGGTAAATAAGAAGCGTCAAAAATTAATATTTTTCCATAATCTACACGGTTTCCGTATCCCAAGGCTTAAGAAGGAGATAATATAGTATTACCAACTAACTCATCACTGACTTCATTTAGCAAGTAAGGAACACAAAAATTGAGGGCTGGATGGTTAAAAAACAAAAACAAAACCCTACTCCTGAATCTGTTTTGGGGTGTCTCCGAGACCATGAAAATGGTAATTCATACAAGGAAATGGCTCTGACTCAAAGAAGACTTATAACCCCAAATACTATCACTTCTTGAACTCCAGGGGGTAAAGAATAACGGAATTCTTCTGAGGGTAAGGGGGGGAAAAGTATTAGAAAAAATCAAATGTGTAAAGGTTTAAATCAGAAAAAAAATTTAAATCTCCAGTGGCACAACACTAAGTTCGAAACAATCATTAAGAGTGGTTGTTCGCCACGATTTGAAGCCCAAAGACGTAAAACAATTACCACCGAGAAAAGGGGGCTTTAGTGACTCGTTTACTGGAAAAAGAGAAAAAGAAATCTACAAGGGGAAAAAATTTAGAAAAAAAAACAATAGATAGTATTAATATGAAGGGGGGGGCGGGAAATGCCTGGAAAGTGAAGAGAGGGAAAGGTAGAAAGGAACTCTTCTGAAATGTGAAGAGAGAAAGAATGTTCTACCCTGAGGAGGAATGAACTGTTCGGAGATATAGGGAGACTCCCCCAACCTAAACGACCGGCCTGCGAAAGGCCAGGTTTATTTCTCCACGCAAATCTTAGCACCATTGGGAAAACGAGAGTTAAAGGCCGTTCTGCCTTACGTTTTCCCCATTTAACAGACTGGATGTCAGGAGCAAACGGGTGGGGGTGACGCGGAAGGGCGCAACAGCATCTCGGCGAGGGAGGGAAGAAACTTCGCAAGAAGAGGAAGCAGCAGCTCCTCTCTTGGCCCCTAGCACCGGCCGGCGAAGTTGCGCCACCGACGCCCCTGCCCCGCGGGCGCCCACTCCCCTTCACCCCTCTCCGCACGCACTACTACGCAGCACTCGACCCTTCAAACTGCCCCCGAAGTCCAACTACGCCTCCGCTTCCTCTTACCCCCGGACCCATCCCAACTAAGTTCCAGGGAAAGCTCCCGCCCAGAGCGCGGCCTGTTCCGGACAACAGGTGGGCAGTGGCGCCAGCAGGGCTGGGCCTCTCCTAGCCAGGCCCACTCCACTCCTCCCCGGCCAGGGCCCAGGGGCGCCCGGCTCCGGGACGGGGAGGGGGGAGCTCGCTCCCTTACCTCCGCCATATTTGCCGTACTGACGGGTCACATCTCCGCGGCGGCCGCAGCTGGGTCACGGCCAGAACCCGGATGTGAGACTCGGCAACGGGACTCCAGCCACCGCCGCCGTCTCTGCTGCTCCCGCCGCCGCTGTCTCGGCGGGAACGCGCAGGAGCCGCCCGAGCGCGCCCACCACACCCCACTCCGCCCCCTCGCGGCGCCCCGGCAGAGCTGGACTGGAGGGAAAAGGCGGGCGCGCGCGCGCGCGGAAGGAGGGGCGCGCGCGCGCGGCCCCGCGGCAGCCTTCCCCGGGAGGAGCGCGGAGGGGGCGGAGTCAAGGTGGGTGTCGTGGGTGGGGGGGAGGTGGGCATCTCAGCACCCGGCACCTCCCCTGCACTAGCGGATCCGCGACTCTAGCTGGAGACGGCCCTGAGGGGACCAGAGAGGTCAAGGAAAAGTGCCAAAAAAGCTGCGTCCAGCGCTCACATCGCAGGGGAAAAGATACGTTATATTTTACATGTAGGCCTTTTTGAAGTGCATTTGCTGGAAAACGGATGTTGCTGTGATGCAACAACGGCAACAACGCAAAGTAGCGCACTTTAAAAGCGGCTGTCTCTTGACAAGTATCTCTCTTGGTTGATTCCCGACAGGAAATGTAAAATCACACATTCCCAAATCTTAGAGGTCAGAGCAGAGATTAAGAAAAGGAACTGTGGATAGGTAGTCTGCCATCCTCACATCTCATTTGCTTTTCCCCCACACACACTTCCTGGGATGCCAGGAGCAACATAATTGTGCAACGTTTGAATTTTGCACAACTAGAGAAAATTTCAAAATGCGAGTACGAAAAAGCTGCTCTTTGATGGATCTCTGAATTGACTGCATAGAGGGAAAAGCTGCTTATGTGCAATGCCTGAAATGGCAGTAATTTGAAAGTTTATTTTAAAATATTGGCCTAGAACTGCCAATTGGCCTTGAAGCCAATTCTAATGAATGCACGGCCAATGGCTACAAATAACAAACATGTTTCCCTTCCATTACTAAGGCAGATACTGGCTAATGCAAAGGTGGTATTAAAACATGCACTAACATATTTTACTAAACCAAGAGTTTAAAGATCTTAATTTCAAAAAGACCGTTTTCCCCCAAATGTTCAGGGTTCTTAATGCAATTTAAAAAATGATTACCCAAATCAACCAAATATAAAAAGTCATTCCTTCCAAATAATGTGATGCCAGCACTACAATATACTGCATAAATGTGCACATATACAATTTTTCTTTAATACTTAACTTATAATGCAGTATGGGCTGTTTTCTTAAATTATTTGTATTCCCTTAAAATTCAAGACTCTATTAAAGTTTCTTTTTCCAAAGATTCAAAATTAACTTGAAATTCTTATGTCCAATAATTTGTGCATGAATAATTTGTGCATTTACAGGCATATGAAGTAGCTGCTAAGTGAAAGGACATTACCTGGTAATTTGACAGGAAAAGAGTCCACAGACAGTCTGTAAACCAATTAAACATAAACATCTGATGCACATTTTCTACTGAAAGAAAAGCAAGGGAAAGAAGAGAAAGGAAAACTTTAAGGTTCCCAAATCTACAAACAATTTTTACCATTAACTGTATTTTCATTTTATTTTTTTAGAATACTTATAGTATAAAAGTGTTTTTCAGGATTCCTTGGGGGAATAAGTATTTTAGCATAGGGACACAGAGTTACCCTACTGAATTACCTTAGTCCTTCAGACTCAAAATAAAAATCATTTTCTGAAAAGTCAGTTTGTGTTTATATAGTTTTGCCTTTGAGGTGCTTGATGGAAAACAGCTGAAGGCAAAGAACAATTAATGTGTATAGATCTGGGGTGGGTAAAGACAGAATAAGGGGCCTAGAGGTAGAAACTCAGGCTTTATAATACCATGGGGATAAAGGAGGATTGCCCATTTAACTACCAAAGCTAATATATGAAATTTAGCTAGTTCACAAAAAGAAAATTGGAAAGTGTTGCCAAAACGCAAGGTACAGGACTAACTCGCTTGCTTAAACCCATTTACTCTTTGATTCTTCAGTTAAACCTCAACAAAAAATCCCAATTCTGATTAAAAAGCCGAGGACCATGGTCCCTTAAGCTACTGAATGAATTCTGAAATTGTCAGGAAAATCAAATCTGGGACCTATTTGACCGTGTATCCCTCTTGCTGATAAATGGCTTTTAAGTTTATTAGAATTATGTATCATTTTACTAATTTTAAGTGGAATTACCATTTGGGGGAAATATTCCCTCTACATTTTTTTCTTCCCTTTGTTAATAAATGTGAGTTCAGTGTTTTTTAAGTTCAGATATTCTAAAAATAAAGAGAAATAGCTCCAATATTTTAAGTCATTAGTAACACATTACTAATGAATTCAGTATGGTTTTATTCCCATTTTATTCTCATGATATACTGTCTTTCAAAATTTTAGAAGCCACCTTAAGGAAAGCAGCCTTTCTCAAAATCTCTTGCTTATCTCCTCAGTATCAAATATGTAAAAAATTAACTATTCATTAGCCACAGAATCTTAGTGTTAGATGGGGCCTTAGAGGTCTTTTAGTCAATTGCTACCTGGTCTAGGTAGGAATCCCTCACATGTCCCCACTACCAGGGTTTTCTGCCAATGCTAAAACACTCCAATGACTTACTATCTGATGAAGAGGCTGCTCTTTCAGAAAAAAAACTATTATGTTTGGAACATTCTCCTTTTTATTAAACCAGAATCTATCTCCTTGTTACCTCCATCCATTTCCCTGAGTTTTTCAGCATTTTGGATTAATTCAACAGATTTCTTCTTTGTATTTAAGTGCAAACAATCATTATTTATACTTGGGTTAACAAAATATAAATCTTTAATGCCTACTGATACTAGAAGACTTAAAAACAAGACATGACAGAGTTAAAGGTATGAGAAAATTCACCAATACCTACCAGCTATTTAAAATAATTAGATTATTATGTGATCTCCCAAATGGTATTCTGTTAGAACTGTGTATTTAAAGTTAAACTTAAAGTGTGGTTAATTCCAATCCTATGTGAGGTTTGTGGCTAATGTCCCAAAACAAAAAAAAATTACTATACAAAGCCTGAATAAATGCCTCTTGAGCTCCCATTCCCCACCTAAATGCTTCCTTATTTTCAGGCAAGCTAACATTAACTTTCACCACATTTAAGCTTCTGAAAACTGCTATTGTATTGGGAAATTATTTTTAAGCAATTTACTAAATACTCCATTAAAGTTATTAAACATTTTTACAGAGGGTATAATACACACACACACACACACACACACACACACACACACACAAACACACACCCTTCAGTTACTATTTTGCTTTTAACAAAAGCATTTTAAGGTCACAATTTTACTTCAACCAGTACTTAAACTAACCAATAAATAAAAAAGTCTCGTAATTTACATATACCTAAGAAATAGAACCTTTTATTCAGTACCAATACCTGACTCAAATATAAGTACTATATACCTATACTACATAAACAAAATGTTATGCAACTCAGGAACCTCTCAGAATGCTCTAAGAAAATATTTCTAACAATTTAAACTCTAGAGCTGTTTGAATGAAACAGATTAATGCATTTAAAACCCTAAAAACAAATTCTCTATCTAACCATTTTCAGAGTTCATGAGTCCCTTTTGACTATTTGGTAAACTATTTAGTAAAATTTTTATTTGAAAGTGTCAACCTAAACATGGTATGCAAGTAAAAACTGACAAATATCTACTAATTTGGTTGAAAATACCTGAATATCAAAATACCTAAAAAGGACGTTTCTGATAAATTGAGTTTACCTTTACTTTAGTAGGCAGAATGCAGGTCAAAGCAGTAATGCATTACATTCAGAAGCCCCACATCTATGCAAGAATCAGCATCATCTTTTTGTTAGTTGGTTTTTATTATTAATGCCACCCCAAAACACTTACATAGCCTTTCGGTACTTCAAAAAACAGTTTGGGTTTTTTTCATAATTTTTACACAAAGAGTTTTATCCAGTGGCCCCATTTTATCAGATTATAACAAACTGTTATTTTTAAAGTCCTAAGATTGTTTACATGTTATTTTTATCTCACCCAAACTCTGGACATTATGGGCCCATCATCAGTTCTCAAACACTGGAATATACAGCAAGAGTAGTGTAATATTTGTATTACTTGAGGGAGTTTGGATTTTCCCTCCCTTAATCTCCAAGTGTGCCCCTGCCTACCAGCATCACATCCGTCTTGTCTGCACTGAACCTCAACCAGTTGGTTCTTAACCACGTCCGAAACTCAGCCAGGCACTGGGAGAATCGAGCCACCACACCATCTGGATCAAAGGAAAGAGAGCCTCAGTAGTAACGAGACCAGAGATGATGATACCACAAGCTCACCATGTCTCTAATTCTCAGCCTGTCTCTAGTTTTTAAAAAAGATGGCCAGGAATTAGGACAAGGATCCCATGACAATTTTAGGAAAACATTAATAAGTCTTGAGGCATGCAATTTGTAGCCGATGGTAAAGGAATAAAAGCGACCCAATAAATAGGTCGCCTCCTTCCGTCCATGATTGAAGAAAGAAGGTTCAGTCAACTCCACGTCATCTGGGCTAAACGGCCTCAGTAGACGGCCAGTCTTCTAACTGCATAAGCTTTTCTGCAAAATTAAGAGTTTTAGCGTTGGAGGAAGCTTTGGGGATAACAGGGGCGCGGACAAGGGTAGTGACTCGCCCAAGGTCACACAGCAAACGGCGACCAGAGATGGGATCCAAGCCAGAGATCTTTCCACGAAAAGCTGCAAAAACAAGGCCATTTCGGGTGGGGGGGGGGGGTTGTGTGGAGAGGCATCTGCCCCCAGGGATCTACCCACGGACAGGAAGGACCTCGTTCCTTCATATTAATGCCCTCTCCCAGTCTCTCTTCCCTCCCTCAGTCCCTCCGAAAGGGGCCGGCTCGCCCAGGACCCCGCTCACCACCTGTACTGCGGTGCGAGCAGGAACCTCCCCAAAGGCTAGGACCGAACCCGGATCTAAAGTGGAAAAGAGGCGGAGCCACAGGGGGATGGTCAGTTTAGCCCCACCCCGACCGGATTCGGGGACCCACAGGAGAAAGGGGCGGGAACGAACTGGGCGAGACGAACTCACACCGCAGCGGATTCCCGGCGCGCCGCGTACGCCGGGGAAGATCCGCGCCGCCGCCGCCGCCGCCGCCGCCGCCACCGCCACCGCCACCGCCAAAGCAAAAGACCGAGCTGGGACGATGGGGGCGCCGTGGAGGGCGGCTGCGCATGCGCCTTGGGGGGCCGGCGCTCTCCGGGAGGGGAAGCCAGCCGGGCGCGTTCTCTTGCAGCCCCTCCCCGGAAGTTAAGGGTCTTCCGGGCGGTACTCTGCCATGGGGGAGGGGAAGGAGAGAAAGGGGACCCGGGACACTTTAGGAGCCCCTCATCCCAATCAGGACTAGGAGAGGAGGGATGGTTTATGGAGGCTGCACTTACAGCCGCTGCCGCTGCTGCCGCCGCCGCCTTCACTGCTGCCGCCACCGCCTGAAGAAGCCCCATCCATCCGCCTGCAGCCGGGGAGACTCAGAACCTGGGAGGGGCCTGGGGCCCGGGCCGCCCGCCTCCTTTTTCTAGTCGTCGTCCGGAGCTTCCTCTTGCTCCACCAACCCTCTGCCCTCCCCTCCGCCTCCGCCCTCCTCCTCGGTCTCCAGCCGCCAGCCAACCGCGTGGCCGCTTGTTGAGCCGGGGCTCCTCTGTCTCCATGACGCCCGGCAAACATTCCCGAGCCTCTGCCGGAACCGCTAACGCCAGGGGCTGGGGTACCGGGACTCCAGAAGCAGCTAGGGAAGGGGGTGGCCGACCACTCCACAGCCTGTCGCCACCATGCCCGTCTCTCCAGTAAACAGCCGCAAGCAGCAGAACCTCTGGTTGTAAGTTCGGCGCTAAAACCTTAGTCTATTCTCCTGGGTCCCGGAGGGAGCCCTTTTAGATCCTGTCTCTTTCTGCGTCTGGGTTCAGCCAGCCTTCGAAGCGCTCATGCCCGGCAATGTCCCCTAACTTGACCTAGTACAGACTGTTTGAACCCTCAACTGCTGTGTTTGCTCTCCGGGAGCAAACTGCTTTGTTTAGAGCCGCTCTTCCACCTTTACACTCCTGTTGTTGTTAGCCGCGAAATGCTGGTTGCCCCTTTGAATTTTCAGGTTCAGTGAGCCACAAGATTGAACTTGACTATGCTCTGTAGTCGAAGTTTTTTCTGCCTCCTCATGCCATCATGCCTTAAAACCCATTTCTGCTTGCGACATTCTGCCGTATCTGCAACACTTGAACAAGAGGCTGGAGCAGAGCGCACAGCTCTGTGTACTTGTTTGCTTATAACTTCACATGGTCCCTTAGTGCTGCCCAGCAGTTGCACTAAAGTTTTCTCATTCATCCACTCTCCCACACTTCCAGAGACCTTTTGTTCTCGATAAGACAGACCTTCAACATCTCTCCTCCAGTCTCCCTCCGAGCTAATCTTTCTTTAACAGAAATTGTTGAAAATTCTTGGGAGAGAAACTTACATTCTTTCTTGAATATGGTTTTCAGTGTCTTTTTTCCATCCTACCACTCCACCAAAATGGTTTTTATGAAGGTCAGCAATAGGCATCCATCGAAATGCAATGGCTATTTCTCAGTTTCTTCTTAACCCTTCAACCTCTCGAGTTTTGAATCACTTCATTTGGTTTTCGGGACACCTTCTCCCTAGTTGTCTCCTTGTTCTATGGCTCCTTCTTTTCACAGTACTTTGCTGGTATCTTTTCTTTCCTGTATCTAAATATTGGAGTGTTGCTGAGGTCAGTCTTTAAACCCCTTTCCTTCACTATTGTCTTATGCCTTTAAAAATCACCTATACACTGATGATTCACAAGTTTATACCTCTAGCCAGCACCTCTTCCAAAAACCAGACTTTAAAAAAATCAACATCTTCACTTAAAAAAGAAATCAACATCTGCACTTAGAAGTTAATAGGCGTCTCAAAATTCATATTTATCTGCTCTGCAGTCTTTGCCATTTCAGTAAATGACAATTTCTGCTCTTCCAGTTACTCAGTAAAAAAAACCTTGCCATTTCCCCTGACTTCTCTAATGCCTCACTCTGTCAGCAGATTCTATCATTTCTTTCTGGAAAAAAATGGTCTTACTAACAACCTACAGGTGGTAGTCACTGTGCTTTTCTCAAAACCCTTCAGTTTTTTACCATTTCACTCAGAGTAGAAGTTCACATCACTACAGTCTCACAGGGTCTCACCTTGGACCTTTCCCTTTGGCTGATTGTTCTACAACAATATCAGGCACATTATTTTTCCCATTTTAAGGCCTATACAGTTGCTGTTCTTTGGAACACTGCACCTCCAGATAGTGTCATGACTCATTTATTTCCTTCAGATGTCATCTTATCAAAAAGTCCTTCTCTAACCACCCCCCATAAAATAATAATAATACTTTTAGTTCCTAGCATTCCCAGTTGCCCAACCTTTGTTTAAACTTACCCATAAAACTTATACCTACCTGGTGTATAATGTACTTGTTCATCACTGTGTCTTCACCCAAACTATGATACTCCATGAGGCAGACATTTTTGTTTTGTTCACTGCTATTGTCTTGAATGAAGAAGGCACTCAATATTTGCTGACCTATGAATGAATAATGTAGTTCAGTATTATTGGTTACTGGGCATCTGTTTGGTTTTTGTTTTTATTTGCAGGTATAGAAATCTCAAAGTAAAATTAAGTTGCATTCATGAATTTTCTTGGGAGTTTCTTAAATAATGACAAATTCATAAGAGATTACCCATTAGGGAAAGAATCAGGTGGGAGATGGGAAGTGGTATAACCTTCATGTTTTGAGATAGCCATGTTATCCAGTTAATGCAAAACTTCACAGACTTCAACGTTTACAACCATTGATTTGACCTAATATGTTATTTCTCATCTTCCTCCTTTTAAGACTTAATGCTGTTTCCAAAAAGGATCTCATAAAACATGTATTTATCAATTTTCCACTTTTTCCAATTTTACCTGTATTAGGTCTTTCCCATTAGCTTAACACTCTTCCATTGTGGTAAAAACAACCACTCTTTCTTCAATGCTTTTATCCCACTTCTCTGTCCAGTTCCTCTATTCTACTTACTTACATGTTCATTCATTTCCTTTTGATTCTTTCTTAGAGTTTTATGTTATCTATCCAGTTTTTCCCATTAGAGTCCTTACCATATTAATCATAATTATTTTAATTCCCAATCTTGACAATTTCAAAATTTCTGCCATATCTTAGTCTGCACTAATGCTTGCTTTGTTTCTTCAGACTGTTTTTGCCCTTTGATATGCTTTGTAATTTTTTGTTGAAAGCTGAACATGTTGCATAAGGTAATATGAACTGGTTAAGTAAACCTTTAGTGTGAGGTTTTATGTTTATCTGGTGAGGAATTAGTCTGTGTTTGCTGTAGCAGTAGGCTTATGAGGCTTCAATTTCCTTTGGTGTCCTTGTTTTTGTCTCTCTTTTTAGGTTCCCCTAGAGACTTCTTCATGGAGTCTGAGCCTTGTAGTTCTTCCCATTTCAATCCCCTGTTATTGTACAGGAGACCTGTTGGTGTGGTGGTGATATGTTGAGAGAAGAAGAAATGTTCCATAATCCTGTAATTAGTCTTTCAGTGGGCCTCTGACCCTGGGCTGTGACCTTCATAAGTATTTCTCAGATTTTTTTTCCTCAGGTGAAACAAGGAGTCTAGAGGGACTTAGAATTGTGTATTTCTCTACCCCCATGTTGGTTAGACTCTGCCAAAATAGTTTTCCTTGAGGGTAGACCTTTGTTAAGAAACACTGAACATTCTGGGTATATTTTACAATGGTCATGCCCTATCCCTCTGCTGGAATTATGGAGGTGTTTTTTCTCTGATCTTCTTCCTGAGAGCCTGATGGGTGTCATGGTAGGCCTCTGTGAGGCTGGGCCCTTGGGAGTTTTTAATCTTTCAAATTAGTTTACACTTAGTCTCTAGCAATTAGTCAATTACCTTTTAGTTTTCCTACCATTCCCTGGTCCTAGTAAGTTGTGATTCTCTGTTTTCTCCTGCTTGTCCAAATTTCTGGCCAGTGGTTTGTCTATAAATTGATCTGATGGATCTAAAAAGACCTGTTGCTTTTCAGTTTGCTAAGCCTTTTTCTTATGATAAAAATAAGATTAGTGACTTTTGTGGTCTGTACATGTTGGCCCAGAAACGTCCATGTTCACTCTTTAACCCTTGCAGTCTGTTGTCTCTATTTCTGTATAGAAATTCAAAGGTCAATAACAAGTGACTGAAAGATTTCAAAAGTAACCACATTCAATGGGCTTTCTTAACTTTTCTACCTCTGCAGCATTTGACAGTATTGATCTTCCCCTCCTTAACCCTGAACTTTACTGGTTCACATATTACTGGTTTAAATGCCTCTTTTCTGATTTCTTTTAC